>NC_140016.1:21167732-21347732 GCF_964263955.1 Coregonus lavaretus
TCAAAACTACATGGACAAACCTCCAAACCACTTGGCAATTGTTCACAACAGAATTGAATTTGTCATTCATTTCATCAAATTGCAAATGTCTAAGTACATGTCTCAATGTCTCAGTACATCTTTGCAAATGATTAAGTACAGGTAGCCTACATTTAGCACAATTTCCAAGTGAATAGATCTTGTTGATCTAAACTGATTGTTGATTCTCAGTCTAATGGTTGTTCGCTCCAAAACGTGTCAGCGTCATTTCATTGTATAAGTCATCACATGCACAATAGTCTGTTCAATTGTCAAAATTAGTCAAGAACATAATACCATGAATACCATATATGAATCCCTTGGAACATTTGATAAATTTATTACAGCAATTGACAGTCAGGTGAAACTAGAACTTGACTAACGAAGGAGGAGTTTCACACATCTCAGATGACCAATCAAACAGTATGTTTAGTTACCTGACAGGTGCTGTCCATGACTGTGAATGCTGCCAAACATGTATGTAAAGAGCTTGACCATGCAGGACCAGTACAATTTCTGAACATGGAGGCACCTGGCCAAGTAAATGAACAAGGGCAACTGCCTGCTCGAGGAAGAGGAAGAAGAAGAGGAGGAGGAGGAGTAAGGGTGCGTGGTGGTGGAATAGGGGGAAGAGGCCGAGGAGCACGAAGACACCATGCTGTCCCGGATGAAATTCGGGCCACAATTATAGACCATGTCATCAACCATGGCCTCACAATGGCGGAGGCAGGTCGCCGAGTGCAGCCTAATGTGCCTCGCTCAACAGTCTCCTCCATCATCCAAACCTTTCGCAGGGAAAACAGGTATGTAGTCAGTCAATGATGGAATTATATGTTGTATAGGACAGGACACTGTGCATAGAGCAAGAAATATATTTATTTACATATTTACCTATTCATTTAGTGTGTGTGTGTGATAGGCCTACAGTAATATCTTACCTCAATGGGATGTTATGATACTAAAAATGACAAGAAAAACATTGGAGAAAATAAACTATGGAATAGTTTATTTTCTACAGTATTGATGATACAGTTTACAGTAGTATTCCAGTCACTGTGCAGTGATGCATTAGAATTGTGGTAAAGTTACTGTAAGTAAAACAACAATACAATTACATAGGTAACTCATTCTGTAAGGAATACATAAGGTATACATTACGAATGGAGTGTTGTCCTTTGACTTCTATATCTAGGATTGGACGACAACCTTGCACAGGTGGCAGAGGAAAACTTCTCAATGAACAACAAGAACAAGAGATCTGTAACATGGTGATGGCAAATAATGCCATCACATTGAGACAGATCCGCGCTGCAATCCTACAAGACAATGCCATATTCCAAAATGTCAACTCTATAAGCATCTCCACAATAGACCGGATATTGAAGAAGCATCAGATGACAATGAAGCAAATTTACAGGGTACCATTTGAGAGGAACTCTGATAGAGTGAAAGAGCTGCGGTACCAGTATGTACATGTAAGTCAGTTACTGGTTGTCCATCATTATAACATTTTTACAATTAAGCAGTGGTTCCCAAACTTTTTTGGCTTCAGTACCCACTTTACCTGATTTGTGTATCCAGGTAATCCAGGTATGGAAGTATTTGATTTATCTGACTTCAACATTTCGCCTAAAAACTGCAGTTTACTGTATGATGCAATTATCATTATAATCCTTATTTTGAAGAATATAACATACAATAAGAAAAGGGGTCAAAGAGCTGCAATTAGTGCCTCCCATGTAAATCTATCTAATACTGTGGGTTTTACTGTAACATTTCAGTAAGTCTAGTCATTGATGATTTCCCCCCTCCCCTTTCTGTCAAATACCCCCTGTAGTACCTCTGCATAGGGGTACATGTACCCCAGGTTTGGAACCACTGGAGTAGTGGCCAGTAGTATATTGAACTTGTGGAGAACATAGAACATTCCTATGTAATTGTCTGTAACTGTAGTGTATGACTCTTCTGTATGACTGATTTGATGTTTTCTTTTTTTACGCTATTGTAGAGAATAATGGCATTGGAAGGAAACGAGACCCATCACATCCTCGTGTTTGTGGATGAAGCTGGCTTCAACCTGGCCAAGGGCCGAAGACGTGGCCGTAATATTATTGGCCACCGGGCCATGGTGGATGTCCCAGGCCAGCGAGGGGGCAATATAACTATGTGTGCTGCCATATCGGAGAATGGTGTGGCCACTCACATCCCCAGTCTTGGCCCATACAATACACAGAAGCTCCTCATCTTCTTGGACCGCCTTCATGTTGATTTGATCCCTGAAAATGAGAGCGGTCTCGTAGGGCCTCACCTACCACAATATGTCATTGTATGGGACAATGTGAATTTCCACCGTGGCCCGCTCATCAGGGCCTGGTTCACTACTCATCCAAGGATGGTCATGGTGTTCCTACCACCTTACTCTCCTTTCCTCAATCCTATTGAGGAGTATTTCTCCGCTTGGAGGTGGAGAGTGTATGAGCATCGGGCTCAAGATCAGAGGTCCCTGCTCCATGCAATGGACGCTGCGTGTGAGGATATTACAGCAGATCAGTGTAGGGGATGGTTGCGACATGCACGCCGTTTCTTCCCTCGTTGCATCGCAAGGGAGAATATACGCTGTGATGTGGACGAGAATCTGTGGCCAGACAGACAGCAGCGTGTGGATGGCCAGGAGGGTGAGGACAGCGACCAGTGAAGAACTGTTAGTTGTGAAACTCCAGCTTTATTTACAGCACTGTAGGCTGCATATAATTTTCATTGTTTTTTGTTTGTGTGTTTATATTACAGTATATTATGCTGTATACATTTTCTTTTTACTCTGATGTATGGAAGTTACTTTATGTGTGTGAATGATAATGGTTACAATTTCCTTGGCAGTATGAGTGCAATGTGTGATGTCAAACCTTGGAGGCTACTCTTACCCTAAAATCCTATTTATTTTTTTCAGTTTTATACACAATTGTATTCTGTTAGCTAGACAAAAAACAGTACAGTAACCATTGTCAATGAAGGACTGGGCTAAGACTGAAAGGTGGACATGAGGGATATTTCAATGGTCCTCTGCCATAGTGACAAAACATCTAAACATTTTGACTTGCAGTGCTTACACAATGCCAAAGGGACGAAGCATTTTGGGGGCACTGACTCCTTATATGGGAAAGGAATTTAGTTTTGAAGCATGAGTGAACAGTTTTAGGAGAGATATGAGCTTTTGCAAGTGAGCTATAGTGTTGTGCTGAACTGTAAGACTGTTTTGCCAAATGATCTTAGAGTTTTGAGAATGTAATTTCTGTTTCAAGAAATGAGCCAAACCAATGGAGAAAAACTGTAATCTGTTGGCTGGTTGTGGACCTTACCTGCTGTGGAGGTGTTTTTCCGGACCTTGCCTGTAACAGGGCATGCACGACAGGTCCACCTCATGTCCACCTCAGGTCCACCTCATGTCCACCTCAGGTCCACCTCATGTCCACGACAGGTCCACCTCAGGTCCACGACAGGTCCACCTCAGGTCTACCTCAGGTCCACGACAGGTCCACCTCAGGTCCACGACAGGTCCACCTCATGTCCACGACAGGTCCACCTCAGGTCCACCTCAGGTCCACCTCATGTCCACGACAGGTCCACCTCAGGTCCACGACAGGTCCACCTCAGGTCTACCTCAGGTCCACGACAGGTCCACGACAGGTCCACCTCAGGTCCACGACCGGTCCACCTCAGGTCCACCTCAGGAGCTTATAATACCTGACATAAACACCACACATAAACACCACACATAAACACCACACCTAATGACATACGCAGCATGGCCTATGGGGATGATCATGACAGATCCTAAGTTTCCTTCCTGCTCTCTAAGATTACAGTGGTTTTTGGCTTTGGTTATCTTGAAAGTTATTGGAGTGAAAAACCATGTGTTTGATGAGTCGATACCATTCCATTTATTCCGTTCCTGCCATTACTATGAGTCTGTCCTCCCCAATTAAGGTGCCACTAGCCACCTGTGCCCTATAGATATTGGACCCTGGGAGGCAGTTGCCACACTGGGGATTGTTGGTGGGTGAGCACGCTGCCCTCTACTGGCGGTTTAGCAGAATACACAGAGTGCACTGCCCAGTCTAGGCACTGAACTGCCCCTCAGCACATGGCACACAGCAGCCCCCCTCTCCCCATCCCCATAGTCCTGGGACAGGAAGCACAGGTGTAGAGCCAGGGGCAGGTAAACAGATACACAGACAGAGACAGGAAGACAGAGACAGGCAGGCAGGCAGGCAGGCAGGCAGGCAGGCAGGCAGGCAGGCAGGCAGGCAGGCAGGCAGGCAGGCAGGCAGGCAGGCAGGCAGGCAGGCAGGCAGGCAGGCAGGCAGGCAGGCAGGCAGGCAGGCAGGCAGGCAGGCAGGCAGGCAGGCAGGCAGGCAGACAGACAGACAGACAGACAGACAGACAGACAGACAGACAGACAGACAGACAGACAGACAGACAGACAGACAGACAGACAGACAGACAGACAGACAGACAGACAGACAGACAGACAGACAGACAGACAGACAGACAGACAGACAGACAGACAGACAGACAGACAGACAGACAGACAGACAGACAGACAGACAGACAGACAGACAGACAGACAGACAGACAGACAGACAGACAGACAGACAGACAGACAGACAGACAGACAGACAGACAGACAGACAGACAGACAGACAGACAGACAGACAGACAGACAGACAGACAGACAGACAGACAGACAGACAGACAGACAGACAGACAGACAGACAGACAGACAGACAGACAGACAGACAGACAGACAGACAGACAGACAGACAGACAGACAGACAGACAGACAGACAGACAGACAGACAGACAGACAGACAGACAGACAGACAGACAGACAGACAGACAGACAGACAGACAGACAGACAGACAGACACTCTATGTGTTAAGTCTGTTAGCTCCCCAGGTCCACAGACAGGACAGTCCACACAACTGCCATTAGAGTGTAGAAACTGGGTCTGATAACAGCTGGGCTCAGACTATGCCAGCAGACAGGATGCCGGTGGAGAAACACAATGCATACAAACCCTTTATTGTCATAACTGTATGGTGAAATGACCCCACAACATAACACAGCAGAGCTCTAGGGGTTTCAACTCATGTTTTTTACAAAATGTCACAAATATTCTGTCAATGACAGGTGATTTCATAATGAATTACATTGTAGCCAATTTCGATTGTATCCAATGTCCAGTCTCTATCACACTTACGCCAGGTAGGTGGCGGTAATCCACCTTAACGTTGGTCTGCACACTGCCATAAAACACCAAAGAAGAAGAGCCAGTATTAAGAAGAACAACAATAATCATCCCAGTGTGTTCTCACTCAAACCTTATGGGTCTGTAGAATTCATCCAGCATGTATCGGGAGACTGAGTCAAACTGCCTACTACTCTACATTGCAGACCCACACTCAGCCCAGCAGATGAGAATGAGAGGGGGGCATGCCCCCTTTCCCCTTCAGACCCCTCCCTCTCTCTCAACAGGTAGGCCTGCAGTGGTAGGAAAGCTTCATGGGAATCCCCCCTTCTCCACGCAGCATTACTGCCCTCTCAGGCCAATAGAAGGCAAGGGATCAGTGGGGCTGCTGCTGCCCACCTGGAGCCTACGTCACAGCTGCTCTTCTCAGGTTCCCCCTGGTCTCGACCTGGCTGGGAAGACCTCTCTGGAGGCTGGTTCTATAAGGTCAAGGAGGGGAAGAGCGAGCAGATGAGCTGTGATAGTGGAAGAATATAGCTCTCTGTTTCATACAAAGAAAGCATGTGTATGTGTGTGTGTGCCTCCATGGGTCCTGCTCCTCATGCACTGTATCTCAGATGATATAGAGAAATGGGTGAAAGATGAGGAACTCACTGTGAAACAATTCATAAACGGTCAATTAACGAAACAGAAAAGGCTCAAACATTGAAAAGTGCTGTACCTTGAAGGCAACAGTACACTAAATGCCCACTAGGTGGTGGTGTAAGGCTCAGGGGAGTAAAGCCATTACCTTTATATCAAAAGGTCACTCTCAGGAAAACGAATTCGATTTGTTTGAGGAGTTATCTGAACTGGAAACCTAAATGAGAACACTGCCACCGATGATTGGACAACATTTATGACTAAGGCATACACACACACATAAATTCACGCACACATGTAGTACATGTGGACACATGCACAATCACACACTCTATAGTCTATATATTTCTTCTCATTCTCAGACTAAGCACATCCTGTACCATCATACAGGATTGATTCAACTCTTCTTCTCTCCAATTATAGTAAATAGTCTCCTATTTCAGTTCCCATAGCAGTCGGCATGGTGTTTTCACTTTCATGTTAGCGGGCTATTAAGAATCTTGAATTTGCATTCAAATTATGTCACTATTATTAGAAAGATTTTCCTAAATATGAACATGAATCTAAATTTGAGAGGGAAACAGCAAAATAATAAGCAACTTTACCGTGACCAAGTATTTCAAATCAAATCACATTTTATTTGTCACATGCTTCATAAAGAACAGGTGTAGATGAACAGTGAAATGCTTACTGACGGGTCCTTTTCCAACAATGCAGAGAGAATTGTTTTTGGAGAAATAATAAAAATAATGTAAAAAAAATAAAAATAAAAAATAACACAATGAATAAATAGAAAAATAATAACACAATAAATAAATAAACAATGATATAACTTGGCTATATATCCAGGGTACCAGTACCAAGTCGATGTGCAAGGGTATGAGGTAATTTAAGTAGATATCAGTGGAGGCTGGTGGAAGGAGCTATAGGAGGACGGGCTCATTGTAATGGCCGGAATGGAATCAATAGAACGGAGTCAAACACCGTTTGATACCGTTCCATTGATTCCATTCCGGCCATTACAATGAGCCCGTCCTCCTATAGCTCCTCCCACCAGCCTCCACTGGTAGATATGTACTTATAGTAGAGCAAAGTGACTAGATAAGTAAGGGATAAACGCAGATGTTGTGTACATTACATAAGGGATGATCAACAAGAGGCTTTGCGTTCTATGGAAAATAATGAACGACTTGGAAGGTGTGTTCCACGATGAGCTAGTGGAGATCACATTTCAATACTGAAACAATGCTGCACATTTCAGGGAGACAGACAGCAAGGTTATTACAAATCTCCGCTGTGGAAAACCAAATGCTAGTCTAAAAGAAATGGGAGAAAATGTCTAGATGCTCTTTACAGTGTAGATCTAGTATATACATTGCCTGGCTGAGTTGATGAGACAGTGGATTGCACAATCAGACGGAACAGAGTAAATAGGCATTTTAACATAATAGATTTAGCCAGTGGTAACTTGTGGAATAGACACTGTCTCGAATGCAGTTTTAACCAATCAGGATCCAGGATTAGACCCACCCATTGTATAAGATGTCAAGGCACAAGGCAGTTTCCCAACACCCCTGACTCATTCTCTGGACCTGTCTGTCTGTTAGCTCCATACCAATCAACAGGAATATGTATTATAGTCAGAATATAGTGACAGGACCAAGTAAATCCCCAAAACCATTCACCAAAGCCTTTCACATACATTGGGTAGAATTCTAAGTTGGGTAGAATTTGTATATATATCCATATTTGAAGAGCTAAAGTTGTAGATATCATGATCAGTCTGCCTTCTGTTGCCTTAGTTATGTTTATTGCTCTGTGTCTGATTAATAAGTAAGCAAGGGTACAAAAGGAGAGGGCGTGGAGGTCTTCTTATAGAGAAATACACTAAAGTCTCCCTCATTCACCAAAGAAAATTATCCCAGGAGGTCAACCTTTTCTCTTAACCTTCCATTTGGTGTTATAGACATGTAAGAGACAGTTTTCTTAAACTCTCATTTGCTTGTTTTATCTGGTAAAGGACATTGTTTTTTGGACTGGGGGATGATACAGGCAAGTCATAGTTTTGTTTGCATGTATATTGTACTCTTGTCTGATAACGGTTCTATTTGCAGATAGACTTCACTGTTCCCCTTTTCTGACATGATATTTACATGGAGAGATATTCCTCTTCTGTTTTAGACTGGTGATGGATACTGCCACGAGGCCCTGTTTCATAACCGTGTGTTTGTGGGTACTGGCAACCACCTGTCTTCCAAGTTCCGGTATGGCTGTAAATAAATCAAATCAAATTGTATTGGTCGCATACACATATTTAATAAAGTGATTATGAAGCAATTGTATAAACATTAGTGTAAAAGTAGTATCAATAGAATGCATTATGGCTGAAGACTGAACTCCACTAAAGGAGGTTTTATCCAATTGTCCCCAAAATGTCCAATGTCAGTGTGTGACGTTGGTTCTGTGTCTGTGCCAGGCTCCCCGAGCCCCAGCCTGTGGGGTAAGAAGGCGGTGTTCTTGGGCCGTCCATGTGTGTGGCAGCTGGGTAAGGAGTGTGTAATGCCCCCCCTGGAAGAGCTCAGTGTGTGTGTGCACCTGCGCCGGAAGATTGCGACGGCAGAGTGGACAGGCTTTGTGTACAAGGCGCCTGGCGAGAGACAGGTAGAGCTGGGGCTGGCAGGCCGAGGAGGGCTCCTGGTGGCATGGCTGTTTGGGCAGGAGTGGTCCGTACCTGAGGACCTGCCCCTGGAACGCTGGCACAACGTCTGCCTCACCTGGTCCATCAACCCAGAGAGGCTCCGTCTCTACATCAACGGGAGCAGTCGCCTGGACGCCCATGTTAACGCCAGCCTGCCCCGGCGACTGGCCCACAATGGCACCCTGACCCTGGGGGTGTCCCATAACATAGTGGATGGGGTGATGGAGTTTGAGGATGGGAAGAACTTCCTGGGGGACATCAGCCTGTTCAGGATGTGGGGGCGGGAGCAGACGGCTGAGGAGCTGAGGGCCCATAGCTGTGCCGATGGGAACGTGGTGAGCTGGGACACCCGCGACTGGGACTACCAGACCTGCCTACTTGAAGATGACTTTAGCCTCCAGTGTGGTTAGCTTCCGTACTTATTGTGTTCTACTATATTCTATTGCGGGTCCTATTTTGAGTCCTATTGAGAAAGGCAGCCCTGGGCACCATTCTATTCTATTCAAAGGGCCCCATTGAACAAATATACAGTAAAGGTTCTTTGAGTAGGTAAGGAGATTTCATCCTCATGATATAATGTGTGAGGGAATATCTGTGCTTTGTATAATGGAATATCTAATTAACGCCCTGTCTTGGATTGTCTCTGGCACCTTTCTCAGCATGGTCAATGTTCAAAATCAAAATGAAGGTCATCATAGCACAACGGCACCCTCTTGACAAGCCTGTAAATTCACCAGAGGAGATCATACGCAAATGGGTACGAAGAATATGATAAAGGATTGCTTTTTCAATTACATAAAGTTGCCATGATATCAGCATTGTTCAGTCTTCAAGCAAACAATCCCAGTTGAATATGAACCCTATTTGTCTCTTTTATCATTTTCCATCAGCTGGAGACCATATTTCCTGGGAGCATTTCTGTGCGTGACATCTTGGTGTCATCTCCAAGGTAGTTTCATTTGTCAATTGAACGGAATTGTCCATTGGAATATAATGTACAGCATTGCTTGAATGGGGTGTGTGTGTGTATGTGTGTGCGTGCGTAGGTACGTGCGTACGTGTGTGCAAGTGTGCATGTATGTTTGTGGGTGCTTGTATGTTTGTGGGTGCTTGTATGTGCGTGTGTGCGTGCACTATCATAGAGAAACCATATCTATATGAGAAACCAACCTGAAGAGGAACACTGTTTAGACTTTCAACTTGTGTGAGTTTAGATTATGTGTGTGTGTGTGTGTGTTTTGAAGCAACCTAGAACATTGAAATGAACAATGTGTGGACACATGTCCCTTAGCCTAATCTCTAGTGCTATCTCTGTTCCCACACAGCCGGGTCTGCCAAGTGGGCAATAATCCTATTGTGCGAGACACAGAGAAAACTCAGGTACGTCACTATCCAGTGCCTCAATTTGATTTTCCATAATGAAGACTGCAATATCCTCAGAGAAGCACCGTGCTGATAGGGACAGCACTGAAGGGCTCTCCAGATAACATTGTTATTCAATAGGACAGACAGGAAACTGTCAGACAGGCTTTCATGGTAAACCCTGTTGTCAGGTCACGGACGAGGGGAAATGTAAACTCATGAACACATAGGAGCCTTGTAATTAAGAGATCTTACAAGTTAGAACTAAAATCATAAATATGTGTTTGTTTACAGGAATCAAGAAAAATTGAGTTCAACTCAACTTCTGACAAGTGGTACGAGGAAAATGTATAAGTAATCTTCCTCAGGAAACTAGTATGCCAGCATGAGGATGCATAATGGACATTATAGTTTCTGGTCTGATGTTGTGTTGCTTCACTGTAGTGTCTCTCTCCACAGTGTCAGCTGTCTGGTCTATGTGAGTGTTAGTCCTGAGACTGATGTTGGAGTGGCCCAGGCTGAGATCTTTGGAAAGCTGAGTCTAGCCTTCAACTCTAGCCAAGTCACCCTTATCGCAGACCCCAGCAGCCTCAGTGTACGCCCCATAGGTGGGTACACACACACACACACACAAACTCACACATACATATTCACACAAATACAAATAGCATGCCCACACATGCACATGGACGCAAATGGAATGCACATTCACATTTTTGCACGCTGTTATGCACACCGTTGTGTAATATCTCACTCGTTCTTCACAGGGGCTTTCCCCAACGCGACAGCTTCTCCTCCCACTGTCACCAACACCACTGCTGGTTCACCAACCAGCACCACTGCTGGCTCACCAACCAGCACCACTGCTGGCTCACCAACCAGCACCACCGTTGCTTCACCAACCAGCACCACTGCTGGCTCACCAACCAGCACCAATGTTGGCTCACCAACCAGCACCACTGCTGGCTCACCAACCAGCACCACTGCATCAGGTGACACAGTTCTTGCATAAAATAGAAATGCTGAAGTGCTATGCACTATGGAGGACCTGAAATTGGCTTCCATTACATTTTCACCAATCTATTCTAAAGAAGCTGGTTTGTTTCTTGTCTGTAGACCCTGTAACCCCTACAGAGACACAGCAACCATCCATTGGAGTGCCTGCAGATCCTACTGGCCTGTCTACAACCAGAGAATCTTTAGACTTCAACTCCACAGGACCAGGTCAGCCAATAAGACACATTTGATTACAGTCTGCTAACGCTACAAATAAGCTTAATCTTCATCGAAAAATATCACTGGCTTTGAATTATTAATTTTTTCATGTGTGTAAAATCTAGGTTGAGAGATGAAGGCTGTTCAAATGTACAATAATTTCCACTGTTATGCTGTGATTAGGCATTGCATCCACCTTCTACAGAGTTCATTTGAAACTGAATATGACAACTACTGTAACTCGCAACGACCCAGGGGAGACCATTCAGAAGTGGGTAAGAAACACAACAGCATTGGCACTGGAGGATGATAAACGTACAATAACATTCTCTTCAGCCTAACGGTTGATACAGCGTATTTTTGTCTGGGTTACAGGTTCAGAGAAAGCTTGGGAAAGCCAAGATGAACGTGTTAAATTTCAAAATGTTAAACTCGACTTATAAGTAAGTCCTGGCATTACCTACATTATGACATGTTGCGTAGCATAGCAAAAACAAGACTCTGAGGTGTGCCTTTTATAGGTGGCTTATGTACAGTATTGTTCCATGTGTTTTTGTTGTAGAGTCAATGATCATAAAAAGACTGGACTGGAGATGGTGAGTATGTTTTTAGATTTTGGCATGTATCAACAATGGAAATTGATTTAGGGTGTAATTACATTTAATCATAATCACTGCAGTAAGGAACCAGCTATACTATTGCGAAAATTAATTAGCATAATCTTTATTACCACAGTGTAAGTATATAACTTTCAATATGAGTAAACAAATGATTGCCTACTAGCCATGAATTGTGTTTGTCTAAGTAAGATGTATAGTGAATATTTAATTGTGGTGTCTTCTGTGTTAGACTGCTGAGCTGAGACATGACAAAGGGTAAGAGATGACAATTTTGTCATTATTTCTTATGTAGTCTTCATAGATATTGATACCAACATGTTTTGTTTTTTCCCCAACTTGTTTTAGTATGCTGTTGACATTACAGTAACCATTTGTTTACTGCATCTGGTAGTTGCCAGGTTGGTTTTGGGTTTTCATCCTCCATTTTGTCTGTAGGTTTAGATGTACCTTCCAGGTTGAGGATACTGACGCACGGAACGTCACAACCACTCAAACACTCATCACTGACCTTCTGTCTGTGAACCATGTTGATGAAGAGATCCAGGTAGACCGCAGAGACGTCCACATCTCACATATAGGTACAGTATGGCTAACCTTTAACCTTTCCTCCATCTGTATTCGATTTGCTGATCTACAGTACCAGTCAAAAGTTTGGACACACCTACTCTTTATATACAGTGGGGAAAAAAAGTATTTAGTCAGCCACCAATTGTGCAAGTTCTCCCACTTAAAAAGATGAGAGAGGCCTGTAATTTTCATCATAGGTACACGTCAACTATGACAGATAAAATGAGGAAAAAAAATCCAGAAAATCACATTGTAGGATTTTTAATGAATTTATTTGCAAATTATGGTGGAAAATAAGTATTTGGTCAATAACAAAAGTTTCTCAATACTTTGTTATATACCCTTTGTTGGCAATGACACAGGTCAAACGTTTTCTGTAAGTCTTCACCAGGTTTTCACACACTGTTGCTGGTATTTTGGCCCATTCCTCCATGCAGATCTCCTCTAGAGCAGTGATGTTTTGGGGCTGTCGCTGGGCAACACGGACTTTCAACTCTTTCCAAAGATTTTCTATGGGGTTGAGATCTGGAGACTGGCTAGGCCACTCCAGGACCTTAAAATGCTTCTTACGAAGCCACTCCTTCGTTGCCCGGGCGGTGTGTTTGGGATCATTGTCATGCTGAAAGACCCAGCCACGTTTCATCTTCAGTGCCCTTGCTGATGGAAGGAGGTTTTCACTCAAAATCTCACGATACATGGCCCCATTCATTCTTTCCTTTACACGGATCAGTCGTCCTGGTCCCTTTGCAGAAAAACAGCCCCAAAGCATGATGATTACACCCCCATGCTTCACAGTAGGTATGGTGTTCTTTGGATGCAACTCAGCATTCTTTGTCCTCCAAACACGACAAGTTGAGTTTTTACAAAAAATTTCTATTTTGGTTTCATCTGACCATATGACATTCTCCCAATCCTCTTCTGGATCATCAAAATGCACTCTAGCAAACTTCAGACGGGCCTCGACATGTACTGGCTTAAACAGGGGGACACGTCTGGCACTGCAGGATTTGAGTCTCTGGCGGTGTAGTGTGTTACTGATGGTAGGCTTTGTTACTTTGGTCCCAGCTCTCTGCAGGTCATTCACTAGGTCCCGCCGTGTGGTTCTGGGATTTTTGCTCACCGTTCTTGTGATCATTTTGACCCCACGGGGTGAGATCGTGCGTGGAGCCCCAGATCGAGGGAGATTATCAGTGGTCTTGTATGTCTTCCATTTCCTAATAATTGCTCCCACAGTTGATTTCTTCAAACCAAGCTGCTTACCTATTGCAGATTCAGTCTTCCCAGCCTGGTGCAGGTCTACAATTTTGTTTCTGGTGTCCTTTGACAGCTCTTTGGTCTTGGCCATAGTGGAGTTTGGAGTGTGACTGTTTGAGGTTGTGGACAGGTGTCTTTTATACTGATAACAAGTTCAAACAGGTGCCATTAATAGAGGTAACGAGTGGAGGACAGAGGAGCCTCTTAAAGAAGAAGTTACAGGTCTGTGAGAGCCAGAAATCTTGCTTGTTTGTAGGTGACCAAATACTTATTTTCCACCATAATTTGCAAAAAAAATCATAAAAAATCCTACAATGTGATTTTCTGGATTTTTTTTCCTAAATTTGTCTGTCATAGTTGACGTGTACCTATGATGAAAAATACAGGCCTCTCTCATCTTTTTAAGTGGGAGAACATGCACAATTGGTGGCTGACTAAATACTTTTTTTCCCCACTGTATCTACATTGTAGAATAATAGTGAACACATCAAAACTATGAAATAACACATATGGAATCATGTAGTAACCAAAAAAGTGTTAAACATATATTTTAGATTTTAGATTCTTCAAAGTAGCCACCCTTTACCTTGATGACAGCTTTGCACACTCTTGATATTCTCTCAACCAGCTTCACCTGGAATGCTTTTCCAACAGTCTTGAAGGAGTTCCCACATATGCTGATCACTTGTTGGCTGCTTTTCCTTCACTCTGCGGTCCAACTCATCCAAAACCATCTCAATTAGGTTGACGTCGGGTGATTTTGGAGGCCAGGTCATCTGATGCACCACTCCATCACTCTCCTTCTTGGTCAAATTGCCCTTACACAGCCTGGAGGTGTGTTGGGTCATTGTCCTGTTGAAAAACAAATGATAGTCCCACTAAGCTCAAACAAGATGGGATGGCACATCGCTGCAGAATGCTGTGGTAGCCATGCTGGTTAAGTGTGCCTTGAATTCTAAATAAATCACAGACTGTGTCACCAGCAAAGCACCCCCACACCATAACACCTCCTCCTCCATGGTTCACGGTGGGAACCACACATGCAGAGATCATCTGTTCACCTACTCTGCGTCTCACAAAGACACGGCGGTTGGAACCAAAAATCTCAAATTTGGACTCATCAGACCAAAGGACAGATTTCCACCGGTCTAATGTCCATCGCTCATGTTGCTTGGCCCAAGCAAGTCTCTTCTTCTTATTGGTGTCCTTTAGTAGTGGTTTCTTTGCAGCAATTCGACCATGAAGGACTGATTCACGCAGTCTCCCTGATTCACGCAGTCTCCTCTGAACAGTTGATGTTGAGATGTGTCTGTTACTTGAACTCTGTGAAGCATTTATTTGGGCTGCAATCTGAGGTGCAGTTAACTCTAATGAACTTATCCTCTGCAGCAGAGGTAACTCTGGGTCTTCCTTTCCTGTGGCGGTCCTCATGAGAGCCAGTTTCATCATAGCGCTTGATGGTTTTTGCAACTGCATTTGAAGAAACTTGAAATTCTTGAAATGTTCCTGATTCACTGACCTTCATGTCTTAAAGTAATGATGGACTGTTGTTTCTCTTTGCTTATTTGAGCTGTTCTTGCCATAATATGGACTTGATCTTTTACCAAATAGGGCTATCTTCTGTATACCACCCCTACCTTTTCACAACACAACTGATTGGCTCAAACACATTAAGAAGGAAAGAAATTCCACAAATTAACTTTTAACAAGGCACACCTGTTAATTGAAATGCATTCCAGGTGACTACCCCATGAAGCTGGTTGAGAGAATGCCAAGAGTGTGCAAAGCTGTCATCAAGGCAAAGGGGTGGCTACTTTGAAGAATCTCAAATATAAATATATTTTGATTTGTTTAACACTTTTTTGGTTACTACATGATTCCATATGTGTTATTTTATAGATTTGACGTCTTCACTATTATTCTACAATGTAGGAAATAGTAAAAATAAAGAAAAACCCTTGAATGAGTAGGTGTGTCCAAACTTTTGACTGGTACTGTATATTAGACTTGATAAGTGAATGAATGGTGTCCACCCTACTGCTGTCACCAATCATACTTTCTCAGATCAGACCGTACTTTAAGAAGGGAGGCAGAAAGAAAGAAAGAGAGAAAGAGAGAAAAAGAGAAAGAAAGAAAGAAAGAAAGAAAGAAAGGAGGAAGGAAGGTGCCTGACTTATTAACCTCCTTTCCCCTCTCCAGATCCAGGGAGCTGTCCTGAGGACACCCATGAGAGTTTCCGGGGAGTGTATATATGGCCAATCACAGAGGCCCAGATGACAGAAACTATGATCTGTGAGAAGAACCATGGATCAAGGGCTTCCAGGAAATGGTGAAAGGCCGTTACATTTGCAACAATGAGTCAGAAAATCTCAAGGCTGTATTGATGATGGTGGGAGTACCATAAATTGTGGTTTATATACGTAGATACTGTGAAGTAAAATGATGTGCATTATATTCCATGGTACAGTAGATCTTGTTAAGCTTTATTCAAACAAACAGTTCCTTGCTGAATCATCTTAGCCCTATTCATCTTTCTGAGGATTCAGAATATGACTTCTTAGAATGATGATGATAGTCACCTTTTTACCTGTTCGACACCAGAGCTGTGACTACAGTCAGAGCTAAAATCATATTTCTATGGGTAAAATCACCTGTTGCCATAGAGACGGCTCAGTGAAGCGATCCTTCAAATGTCTACTATACACTCAATACAACTCTGTTCCACACGCTCTTACCTATGTGCACACAATCACTCAGTCATAGAGATGACACTGGTGGATCTCTCAGTGCAAGCAATCAAAGCAAGAATCAATTTCCTTCAATTGAATTGGGTGAACGGAACGCCTCTGCTGTCAGAGTGAAACATTGTCCTAGTGTGTGTTATGCAAGCAGTGATATATTGTGCCAATGTTTATGAAGCATCCCACAGGAAGGTTTACTGAAGGTAAAGGGAAAGAAAAGGATCATCACCTATAATTGAAGGAAAGCCCTTTGACTTACGTTTCCCATGATGCCTCCTTGGCCCACCCTCCTCTCTGAAACGTCAAGATCTTTGTGCAATTATGCAAAATAGTAACAAATTGGTTATTGACTACAGATCAGAACAAGACAAGACTGGTCCTCTCGTCTTCTGCTCATTTCACCTTCATCTCTTTTTTCTCCTTCTTCACTTTAGTGAGTTGGATGGAGTGACTGAGAAAGCCAAATGGGCTAAGCCAAACCTGAAGGCATGCAAGCTGGTGATCACCATCTCTGATCTGGATAAAGTCACTGTCACAGCAAGTAAGTGCCTTGTGCAGTCTAAATACCAGTGACTAGGTTCTGGTGAAATAACAGTCATTTGTTATGTATTGTACTGTAGCTACGGCATGCATGTTCTTCCCTAGCCTATTGATTTCCCTGTGTTTTTCAGTAGTATTATATTGAAATATTACAAAGTGCAGTGTGTTACATAACATTGGACTTAGTGTCCTTTCCTCCCAGACAACTCAGCAGATGTGGTGGACATGATTAAGGACCTCCTGGGTGACGAGGGGGACCTGAGTGACTCCCAGCTGGCCACCGTGGTCCAGAAGCTGGATGAGGTTCTGGGGGTCAGCACGGTGACCCCTCAGCTCGGCGGGGATATCGTCAACATCATCGCTGACATCCTGGGGTCCAATTCTGACCTGTCAGCGGTCGCCAACGAGTAAGGGGAAGGGGCAATGGGGAGAGGGAATATGGTTGTAATATTTCCTCATTTTCTGATGTCACCTGTTTATTTTCTTCCTCCTCTGCTGTCTTTTATGACAAATCTGTCACTCACATTTTCCATCATGTTCCCAACAGCATTCTGGGTATCACAGACAGCGTTGGGGACCAGATGGATTTCCCTGAGGAGTTACTAAATGTGACGGTCCCTTCCCTGGCTCTCTCCATGATCAACGTAGATCCAGTCCAGTTCCAGGGCCTCACGTTTGGTGTGTCCTCGTTTTCGACTGGCCTGGTTCCAGAGGTAAAATTGTAATAAGACCCAATTGTTTGGTCAAGCACATTCTGGATTTGACTGGCAGACAGTGAGTATCACAACTCAGAGATACAGTGTCTATGCTCCAGCAGTGCAGTCAAATACCTGTCTTGTCAATATGTCAATATAAATGTCCTGTTCTTTTTTGCTCCCTGTGACATACTGAGCTCTTCCTTACTGAAAATCAATGACATGATTGACTGGACTGTTTTTATTCCATTCAAATGAAGGCATGTCCTTAAGTGAACAGAGAAATGTAGGACACATGCAGATGTTATTGGGAAAAAGGAAAAGGTTTCTCGGAGCGATCCTAGCCTCTACAGGTGTAGAATCTTAATTTGAGCCAGTTTGCTACAGCAGAAAAATTATCCTGCAGCTACAGGAAATGTGAATTATTATGTGGACATTACAAGTTGTACATGTCCTGCATTGCAGGAAAGCTCTCCTGCAACAGGGTGATCAAAATAAGATCCTAAATCTGTAGCATTCATTTCAACTGTGCCGAAACAACGAATAGTAATGAAACTATGACGATTTACAGGAACAAGAACATTGCTTTACAAGAACATTGTTTATTCCAACACGTGTCCAGTGTCACTGTGGTGCAATGAACAAGGACCTTTAGTTCCATGATGAAATAGAGTTATATTTGTCGACTTCAATAAGTCATTGTACATACGTTTTGATTATTTGTACACCTCTTTCTGTTGTAGATCTTTGTCAACCAGATATTCCTGAGTCAGCCTTGCGACAGCACAGTCGCATCCATCTCCCTTCCACAGGCCCTTCACAACTTCTTCCCCCAGGGAAACAAAAAAAAGAGAGTTCAGTTCCACTTCTATGGCATACAGGAGCTTTTCAAGGTACCTGGTTAAGAATGGCTTGATGTCGTCAACATTTGAGGTGCATCATGATTTTTGGTTAATTATTAATTAATAACCTTTTACTTCAGTGGGCTAAATCAGGGTCGTGCAGAGTGATTCTTGGTAGTCTTAAACAAATCTACTTTGAATCAAAAGTATATACCTCACACACGGTTATGGGCTTAAAAAAATAAAATAATGTACCATGTCAGATATAGAATTGAAATGTATTCAATTTTGAGTTTGCATCCCAATATTACACTTAATATAAATCACAGAAGACTGAAATATAACAAAACAGTTTGACATAGAAACAGAGGTTTTCTTATTTAGAAGGAAAGCTTGTAGCAAATGTACAGTAATTCAGTGTTAAAGTTGTATGATCATTCACAGGACCCAGCAACCAATTGGACGCTGAATAGTTACGTGGTGTCTGCCAGTGTCAACAACAGCAATGTCAGCAACCTCAGGGATCCCGTGGTGGTGACACTTAGTCACCTCAAGCCTAAAGAGGTGAGGAATGAAAAATAGCTTCATCTTACCACTGAGCGTAGTGATGTTTCCGCTTTAGAGCCTGACTAGCTGCACCCTTTGCTTCCCCAACAGAAAAACAACAAGGTGGAGTGTGTCTATTGGGACTTCCAGAAGAACAATGGGAGCGGTGGATGGGACAGCAACGGCTGTGAGACACTTCCAAGTATCTCCGCTTATCAGACCACCTGCCACTGCTACCACCTGACCCATTTTGGCGTACTCTTGGTGAGTCACCTTTATTGTAGACTGAGGGAAACAAAAGACATCAGTGCAGTGCATCTGGACTAATATACACTGCTCAAAAAAATAAAGGGAACACTTAAACAACACAATGTAACTCCAAGTCAATCACACTTCTGTGAAATCAAACTGTCCACTTAGGAAGCAACACTGATTGACAATACATTTCACATGCTGTTGTGCAAATGGAATAGACAACAGGTGGAAATTATAGGCAATTAGCAAGACACCCCCCAATAAAGGACTGGTTTTGCAGGTGGTGACCACAGACCACTTCTCAGTTCCTATGCTTCCTGGCTGATGTTTTGGTCACTTTTGAATGCTGGCGGTGCTTTCACTCTAGTGGTAGCATGAGACGGAGTCTACAACCCACACAAGTGGCTCAGGTAGTGCAGCTCATCCAGGATGGCACATCAATGCGAACTGTGGCAAGAAGGTTTGCTGTGTCTGTCAGCGTAGTGTCCAGAGCATGGAGGCGCTACCAGGAGACAGGCCAGTACATCAGGAGACGTGGAGGAGGCCGTAGGAGGGCAACAACCCAGCAGCAGGACTGCTACCTCCGCCTTTGTGCAAGGAGGAGCAGGAGGAGCACTGCCAGAGCCCTGCAAAATGACCTCCAGCAGGCCACAAATGTGCATGTGTCTGCTCAAACAGTCAGAAACAGACTCCATGAGGGTGGTATGAGGGCCCGACGTCCACAGGTGGGGGTTGTACTTACAGCCCAACACCATGCAGGACGTTTGGCATTTGCCAGAGAACACCAAGATTGGCAAATTCGCCACTGGCGCCCTGTGCTCTTCACAGATGAAAGCAGGTTCACACTGAGCACGTGACAGACGTGACAGAGTCTGGAGACACCGTGGAGAACGTTCCACATCCTCCAGCATGACCGGTTTGGCGGTGGGTCAGTCATGGTGTGGGGTGGCATTTCTTTGGGGGGCCGCACAGCCCTCCATGTGCTCGCCAGAGGTAGCCTGACTGCCATTAGGTACCGAGATGAGATCCTCAGACCCCTTGTGAGACCATATGCTGGTGCGGTTGGCCCTGGGTTCCTTCTAATGCAAGACAATGCTAGACCTCATGTGGCTGGAGTGTGTCAGCAGTTCCTGCAAGAGGAAGGCATTGATGCTATGGACTGGCCCGCCCGTTCCACAGACCTGAATCCAATTGAGCACATCTGGGACATCATGTCTCGCTCCATCCACCAACGCCACGTTGCACCACAGACTGTCCAGGAGTTGGCGGATGCTTTAGTCCAGGTCTGGGAGGAGATCCCTCAGGAGACCATCCGCCACCTCATCAGGAGCATGCCCAGGCGTTGTAGGGAGGTCATACAGGCACGTGGAGGCCACACACCCTACTGAGCCTCATTTTGACTTGTTTTAAGGACATTACATCAAAGTTGGATCAGCCTGTAGTGTGGTTTTCCACTTAAATTTTGAGGGTGACTCCAAATCCAGACCTCCATGGGTTGATACATTTGATTTCCATTGATAATTTTTGCATGATTTTGTTGTCAGCACATTCAACTATGTAAAGACAAAAGTATTTAATAAGATTATTTCATTCATTCAGATCTAGGATGTGTTATTTTAGTGTTCTCTTTATTTTTTTGAGCAGTGTATTAGGCTCCTATTGACATTTGACCTCTGTGGTGTTCTACAGGATGTGTCCAGGACTCCTATCAGTGAGGCTGACCAGGAGATCCTGACTGTCATCTCCTATCTGGGCTGTGGTGTGTCCTCCATCTTTCTGGGCATCAGCCTGCTCACCTACGTGGTCTTTGAGTAAGTCAGCCTCCAGACAGATAGTACAGATAGACAAGCAGGCAGATTAATGGATGGGACACACAGGGCAGACTAGTTGTTGATATGACTACAGACTATGTTCTTTCTCTCTCTTTCTCTCGCTCTTTTATCTCTCTTTATCTCTCTTTCTCTCTCTCGCTCCTCTCTCTCCTCTCTTTTATCTCTCTCTCTCTCTCTCTCTCTCTCTCTCTCTCTCTCTCTCTCTCTCGCTCTCTCTCTCTCTCTCTCTCTCTCTCTCGCTCTCTCTCTCTCTCTCTCTCTCTCTCTCTCTCTCTCTCTCTCTCTCTCTCTCTCTCTCTCGCGCTCCTCTCTCTCTCTTTCTCTCGCCTCTCGCCTCTCTCTCGCTCCCTCTCTCTCCTTTCCACTCCGTCACAGGAAGCTGCGTAGCGACTACCCTTCTAAAATCCTCATCAACCTCTCTGTGGCTCTGCTGTGCCTCAACCTAGTCTTCCTGCTGGACTCCTGGCTGTCCTCCTTCGGTAGCTACGGTCTCTGCATCACCACGGCAGCCACGCTTCACTACTTCCTGTTAGCCTCATTCACCTGGATGGGCCTGGAGGCCGTCCACATGTACTTTGCTCTGGTCAAGGTCTTCAACGTCTACGTCCCTTTCTACATCCAGAAGTTCTGCGCCATCGGCTGGGGTAAGCCAAGGCAGTCTGAGGCAAATAAGGACACTTGTATTAAAATCTTGAAGAGTAAGAATTGTATGACTACAATTGTCTTTTTTTATTTGCTTGTGTCGGATTGACATTGAAATTTGTGTTGAGAGCATTGAGTCGAGATTGTGTAATCTACCTCAAAGAGTTGCTTGAATATAGAAAAAAACGATCAATCAATTCAAGGTAAATTACAGTGATTTAATTTCCTTTTGAGTGCTTTTGTGTTGTAGTCAGTGATTGAAACTTTTACACAGGCCCTGATCTAACAGGTTAGATGAACCTGTTTGATGAGGTAATAGAATGAACAGGTAAAGTTATCTGTCTCCACACAGGCATTCCTCTGTTGATAGTCAGCCTGGTCCTGGCCATAGAGAAGGATGCCTATGGCAGTGTTCTATCTGAGGCCTCCCTTGACTCTCTACAGGGCTCTGAGCCATTGTGAGTATGCTGCATGGCCAGTTGACCAGTGTTACTGATACATGTTATTGATAGGGGTGGGTGGCAGTTCATCACATCCATGTTATTAATCATCTCTCTCCCCCCACCCCTTTCTCAGCTGTTGGATCCAGAGTAATGTTTTCTTCTACGTCACGGTCGTGGCGTTCGTACTGCTGGTCCTGGTTTTTAACGTGGTCGTGTTCATTGTGGTGCTGGTCCAAATCCGCCACATGCAGACCAATAAGCCTGCAGCAACAGGAAACAAGCGCTGTGCCATGCATGATTTGAGAGCGGTGGCCAGTCTCACCTTCCTATTGGGTCTCACCTGGCCAATAGCCTTCTTTACCTGGGGACCAGCCAGGGTACCTATGCTCTACCTCTTCTCTGTCCTCAACAGTCTGCAAGGTACGAAGACCGATATACTGGTGTCTATTGTACAATAAGGTATGGGAGAGAGAGAGAGAGAGGGAGAGAGAGAGAGAGAGAGAGAGAGAGAGAGAGAGAGAGAGAGAGAGAGAGAGAGCGCGAGATATATATATATATATAGAGAGAGAGAGAGAGAGAGAGAGAGAGAGAGAGAGAGAGAGAGAGAGAGAGAGAGAGATAGAGAGAGAGAGAGAGAGAGAGAGAGAGAGAGAGAGAGAGAGAGAGAGAGAGAGAGAGAGAGAGAGATAGAGAGAGAGATACAGTGGGGAAAAAAGTATTTAGTCAGCCACCAATTGTGCAAGTTCTCCCACTTAAAAAGATGAGAGAGGCCTGTAATTTTCATCATAGGTACACGTCAACTATGACAGACAAATTGAGAAAAAAAAATCCAGAAAATCACATTGTAGGATTTTTTATGAATTTATTTGCAAATTATGGTGGAAAATAAGTATTTGGTCACCTACAAACAAGCAAGATTTCTGGCTCTCACAGACCTGTAACTTCTTCTTTAAGAGGCTCCTCTGTCCTCCACTCGTTACCTGTATTAATGGCACCTGTTTGAACTTGTTATCAGTATAAAAGACACCTGTCCACAACCTCAAACAGTCACACTCCAAACTCCACTATGGCCAAGACCAAAGAGCTGTCAAAGGACACCAGAAACAAAATTGTAGACCTGCACCAGGCTGGGAAGACTGAATCTGCAATAGGTAAGCAGCTTGGTTTGAAGAAATCAACTGTGGGAGCAATTATTAGGAAATGGAAGACATACAAGACCACTGATAATCTCCCTCGATCTGGGGCTCCACACAAGATCTCACCCCGTGGGGTCAAAATGATCACAAGAACGGTGAGCAAAAATCCCAGAACCACACGGGGGGACCTAGTGAATGACCTGCAGAGAGCTGGGACCAAAGTAACAAAGCCTACCATCAGTAACACACTACGCCGCCAGGGACTCAAATCCTGCAGTGCCAGACGTGTCCCCCTGCTTAAGCCAGTACATGTCCAGGCCCGTCTGAAGTTTGCTAGAGTGCATTTGGATGATCCAGAAGAGGATTGGGAGAATGTCATATGGTCAGATGAAACCAAAATATAACTTTTTGGTAAAAACTCAACTCGTCGTGTTTGGAGGACAAAGAATGCTGAGTTGCATCCAAAGAACACCATACCTACTGTGAAGCATGGGGGTGGAAACATCATGCTTTGGGGCTGTTCTTCTGCAAAGGGACCAGGACGACTGATCCGTGTAAAGGAAAGAATGAATGGGGCCATGTATCGTGAGATTTTGAGTGAAAACCTCCTTCCATCAGCAAGGGCACTGAAGATGAAACGTGGCTGGGTCTTTCAGCATCACAATGATCCCAAACACACCGCCCGGGCAACGAAGGAGTGGCTTCGTAAGAAGCATTTCAAGGTCCTGGAGTGGCCTAGCAAGTCTCCAGATCTCAACCCCATAGAAAATCTTTGGAGGGAGTTGAAAGTCTGTGTTGCCCAGCGACAGCCCCAAAACATCACTGCTCTAGAGGAGATCTGCATGGAGGAATGGGCCAAAATACCAGCAACAGTGTGTGAAAACCTTGTGAAGACTTACAGAAAACGTTTGACCTGTGTCATTGCCAACAAAGGGTATATAACAAAGTATTGAGAAACTTTTGTTATTGACCAAATACTTATTTTCCACCATAATTTGCAAATAAATTCATTAAAAATCCTACAATGTGATTTTCTGGAAAAAGAAATCTCATTTTGTCTGTCATAGTTGACGTGTACCTATGATGAAAATTACAGGCCTCTCTCATCTTTTTAAGTGGGAGAACTTGCACAATTGGTGGCTGACTAAATACTTTTTTTCTCCACTGTATATATATATATATAGAGAGAGAGATAGAGAGATAGAGAGAGATAG
This sequence comes from Coregonus lavaretus, assembly GCF_964263955.1. Taxonomy (NCBI): domain Eukaryota; kingdom Metazoa; phylum Chordata; class Actinopteri; order Salmoniformes; family Salmonidae; genus Coregonus; species Coregonus lavaretus. The sequence goes on from NC_140016.1 coordinate 21,192,244, forward strand.
AGAGAGAGATATGTATATAGAGAGAGATAGAGAGAGATAGAGCGAGAGAGAGAGAGATAGAGAGAGGGGGGGGGGGGGGGGCAGGCAGGCAGGCAGAGAGAGAGAGATAGAAAGAGAGAAGCCCCATTATCTCCTCTCCGTCTGTGTTTCAGGGTTCTTTATCTTTGTCTTCCACTGCCTGATGAAAGAGAATGTGAGGAAGCAATGGAGGATCCACCTGTGCTGTGGCCGATTCAGGCTCAGTGACTACTCCGGTACAGTAGAGGGACCTCCAAGCAGTCTGTCTGCTAAGTGACTAAAATGTAAATGTGAATATGGTTCATAGAGAGTGTTCCTGAAGTTGCTTCATTTGATCTTTGACCCTGTTTAGATTGGAGCCGCTCCATGACGATGGGCAGCAAGACCAAGCAGAACCAGCTGGTGCACCGCTCTCCGTCTGTCAAGTCTGTCAACACCTCCTCTAGGAAGATCTCTGATGACTCCACTACAGCTAGCTGTAGCTCTGGCACCCCCTACCAACAGGGGGCCTAGTCTACTGTAGCTCCACCATGGGGCCTAGTCTAGCTCCACCAGGGAGCCTAGCTCCACCAGGGGGCCTAGCTTACCAGGGGACCTAGCCTAGCTCCACCAGGGGGCCTAGCCTGGCTCCACTAGGGGGCCTAGCCTGGCTCACAGCACAGGAACATTGAACTTTATACAAAATGTGCTATTATATCCCTCACCTGAAACAATGGGAAAAGCTTGAGCTCAGGACACCATAGCAGACACCTGAGTTCAGTCCATTCTGAATTACACTTATCAAATGGCTACCCAGACTTGCATCCCCCACTCTCTTTTTCGCTGCTACTACTCTCTGTTTATTATCTATGCATAGTCACTTTAATAACTCTACCTACATGTATATATTACCTCAATTATCTCAACTAACTTGTGCCCCCGCCCATTGACTCGGTATCGGTACCCCCTGTATATAGCCTCGCTATTGTTATTTTACTGCTGTTCTTTAATTATTTGTTACTTTTATTTCTTATAATTTCTTTGTTGTTGGTATTCTTTCTTAAAATTGCATTGTTGGTTAAGGGTTTGTAAGTAAGCATTTCACTGTAAGGTCTACGCCTGTTGTATTCGGCGCATGTGACAAATACAATTTGATTTGATTTGATTTGATCATTGCAGGTTTGGCGAGATAGTGTTATCATGGCTTTAAGCACCTTGTTCCTGTAACTTCATCCCGGTGTCCAAAGGGCTTCTGGGGAAGAAAACCCACACACCTTTACATGGCCTACATTTCCACTGTCTCCTTCACCTGCTCCTTAATTCATTTTGATGATCTGGGAGGGGACTGTCCCTGCTAAGAATGCAGAAACTATGCATGCATAGCTGACTACTAAGTCGCTACATTTAAACAGTCGAGACAAGACCTGATCACACCCCCATTAACAGTTTGCCATCATGCACATGAACACATTCGTCCTAAGTGCTCTATGCATGCACCAGACCCTATGTCCATTCTATTAATGCTAATTCTATGTCTTCATATGTCTTCCAAATTCATGACGTCTCACCAGTGAGGGGTTCAGTTGGTCTGCCGAGGCGGAGGTGGGCAGGGTGGCGCTCTTCTGCCAGTCGATGCTGCGGCTGCGCAGGGGTCCTCGCTGCATTGGGTTCAGGGGGCTGGCCGAGGCTGAGCGAGGACACAGGTGACACTCTGGTAAAGGACACAGTCATCACAGCGCAGGGAAACCAGCCAATGGGAACGAGGGTAGAAGCAGCCGAGTTGGGTGAGCAAAGCAGAGGCATGGGGAAAAAGAGAGAGATGGAGAGAAAAAGAGAGAGAGTAGAAAGAGAGGAAGATGATGGTTCGGGGGATAAGAGCACAAAACACAACCTAGTGTTAGATTATGGTAACACACGGTTGGTTGTTGAAGCATGGCAGGGCTGGAGGGTGGAGCCAGAGAGAGGCAGGGACAGACTGATGGACTGGCATCCCCTGATTGGTGCCAAAGCTCCGGTGCTGCACATAGCAAAACACATTGACACACCACAGCAATGAGCACACCCCCACATCAGACACTGAACACAGGTCACACACAACCCACCACCGTCACAAAATCATCACACCAATGCAGCATACGCTGGCAGCGCTCACATACACACATTAGTCTAGAAACACCCCAAACCATCACAATCCAATAGCAACACTCAAGCATGCTGGAGGAGGGCTTAATTGCTAGTACTCATTCATAGTGATGGGGGGGGGGAATCTATACAGTTACATGTCGGGATATAATTTTTTACGACATATATTGCAATATTATTTTGGACAATATCACAACATTATCTTTGCTCTAGTCGACTGTACCAAAACTCCAGTATTTTTCCTTCATATCTTGTTCTCAGTCTTCTTTTTAAATAGGGAGCCAATTTGTTTTCAGCACTTTTATACATATAGAATCGTGAGAATCACAATATACTGTATATTGTATCGGCACCTAAGTATTGTGATAATATGGTATCGTGAGGTCCTTGGTCAGGCTTTCCAGCATTTCCTTTGTTTTAAAGACAGTGCTTTGGGGGCTTAGCCTAGTATGCCAATGCCACACAATATTCTTTCCAGCTTGAATCCAATCCAAATCAAAAACCCCAAAGTTGAATAGGACAAATTCTGTACGTCAGCTACACCACTGCGTATTCCAGTATATTTAGCTACATCATGCTCACAACCCTTACTTGCCTAGTCAATTTGTAACCCACAATGAGTAGCTAGCCCCTCTATAAGGGTGCTAAAGGAGTAAGTCTTTCATATAGCAAGCCAGTGTAAGCTGCTGGTCTGTGGTTTGAGACTCAGGTTCTTACTACTGTCTAGCAAGTCTCCAGCTCTCTGGGTTCATTACCAGCACAAACAACAACACTCATTCTCTCTCAGGCAACCAGCCGCGGGCTGCACTGGGCCCACAGGAAAGCAGCTTAGTGCAAAGCCACCCAGCGTGAACTCTGATTCCCAAGGCTCCTCAGGCACACCAAACCAGCTCCCAGCCGAGGAGGGCGGCAGGTAGCTTAGTGGTTAAGAGCGTTGTGCCAGTAACCGAAAGGTCGCTGGTTCTAATCCCCGAGCCGACTAGGTGAAAAATCTGTCGATGTGCCCTTGAGCAAGGCACTTAACCCTAATTGCTCCTGTAAGTCGCTCTGGATAAGAGCGTCTGCTAAATGACTAATTATAATTATTAAGACTCTACACACACCCCAGCCAATTGTGTCTGAGCTCTGAGTGCATGTGAGCAGGTCCTGCACGTGTATGTATGTGGCTTCCATCTACATATGTATGCACAACCTTGTGATCACGAGAGTACTTTTACTGGAAAATACATTCTGTTCAAGACATGTACCACTGACCAAGCAGGCCCCGTCAACAGTAATACAGCCTTAAGCCACCCCTGTACTCGAGACTATAGCCACCCCTGGACTCCAGCCTATAGCCACCCCTGGACTCCAGCCTATAGCCACCCCTGGACTCCAGCCTATAGCCACCCCTGGACTCCAGCCTATAGCCACCCCTGGACTCCAGCCTATAGCCACCCCTGGACTCCAGCCTTTAGCCACCCCTGGACTCCAGCCTATAGCCACCCCTGGACTCCAGCCTTTAGCCACCCCTGGACTCCAGCCTTTAGCAACCCCTGGACCCTATAGCCACTGGACAACATAACCACCACCACAAAAAAATAACACAGGCCAGTTTGCGTCAAAGGATTTGCCTAGCCAGCAGCAGGAGTCTGGGCTAGAGATATATGTCTATACATCCAGTGACATAATAGGGACCTGGGGTGGGTGTTTTATAGCTACTAACTGGTAATATAATGGAGGACAGGGGTGTGGCTTGAGGTGGTATTATCTTATACTGTAGCTAGTGATATAATGGAGGACAGGGGTGTGGCTTGAGGTGGTATTATCTTATACTGTAGCTAGTGATACTGTGATGAGTGTGATAGAAGGAGTCAGGCGCAGGAGGGTAATCACCGAATGCAGAGTTTATTCCGTCGTACACACATAGCGCTGGAAAGCAACAAATGAAACAGGCACAGGGGAAATATCTACCCCGGCAATAACAAGGTACGAGTAGCTCCACCGAGGTACACTACTCTCACAAATAAACAATCACCCACAAGGACAAGGGGGACAGAGGGAACACTTATACACAGACTAATGAGGGGATATGAACCAGGTGTGTGTAATTGACAAGACAAGACAAATGGAATGATGATATATGGAGCGGCAGTGGCTAGTAAGCCGGTGACGACGAACGCCGAAGCCTGCCCGAACAAGGAGGGGAGGCAGCCTCGGCGGAAGTCGTGACAGATACAATGGAGGTCAGCAGCGGGGTGGGGGGGTCCCTGTGCGTTGCTGGGTCCTCACTCTCTAGAGGGGGTCTCTTCTGTGGGGGTTACCTGGGGCGTTGCCTCCTTCGGCCGACAGGGCTGCAGCGCTCTTGCTCCTAGCTGGTGAGGCCTGGGTGGGGGTGAGCAGGCGACTGAGGAACCCTCCGTCCACTGGGCTCGCCAGGGGCTTGCGAGCTACACGTCCGGAACAAGCCGAACCCCACCAAAAATGGAGAAGCCAAAACAAGAAGAAAAAGAAGGAGGCGAGAGGGGTGGGGGATGAGGGTCAACACAAAGAAAGGGGTGGGATTTGGGGGGTTCACCGTGTGATTTCAACCAGTAACAGGAGAGAATCCACATAAGAAACTGGCTGTGTCTCAATAGTCTCAATAGTCTTAAAGGGAGTCCTTGTGGAAACCTAGTCCTTTCACCCATTCCACCCAGTGGGAATGAAGACAAGGAGACCAGGAAAGAGTATTGGGACACAGACCCAGAGTGATTGTCGAGCAACTTAAGAGGACTACAAGTGAGGTCTAATCAAGGTGTCCCTGGTGCAGAGGGGATGCTGGGGGGTAAAAAGGGTGTTAGTGAGCTCAGTCCCCAGACAGGAGAGGGGGTGTGCTATGGGGTGGATAGGGAGGACATGGAACATGGAGGTAAGGGCTCAAAGTAAGAGTGCGCAAGTACTCTCTGGTTTCTACTGTTCAGACTATAGCACTATTGTGGTCCTCTGTAGCTCAGCTGGTAGAGCACGGCGCTTGTAACGCCAAGGTAGTGGGTTCGATCCCCGGGACCACCCATACACAAAAATGTATGCACGCATGACTGTAAGTCGCTTTGGATATAAGCGTCTGCTAAATGGCTTATTATTATTATTATAGCAGTGCTTTGTATTGGAAAGAACAAGAACTTAGTCTTAAATTGAAATTGCCAAACCAAGATGGTAATTCTAGGCCCTGCCCACTATATGTGAATAGACAGTGGAGTACCGATCACTCGTACATATTAGCAGGAGACCTGGAGTCTGACAGTAGAAACCAAGAGCTCTTGATCTCACGAAATGAAGGAATACAGTTCCCCCTTGGTTCCTATGGAAGCACAGTATCCCAGTAACAAAGGTTGATAAACAGAAATGTTTAAAGTAATCAGCCGTTGCTCTATATTCCTGTTTGGCACTTTGGATGAAGGGATTTGCATCGAGGCCTCCTTCAGGCTCCCTGACAGAGAGGGGACATCTGTTGCAGACACTAATTTGTTAGATGTAGAGTGGGCCAGCCTCTTAAAGCATGGAGCCAGACCCCTAAACTGCTTCAGATCCAGTTGTGAAGCTGCAGACTGATTGGAGGTCAGGGTCGGCTAGGAAACGTGGTTAGGAACGGTTGGGGATGGGAGAGTTTTCCCTGTCTGGTTAGTGAAGGGATCCAGGTTTTAAGAACAGACATGGATGGCTCGTTGTGGGATTCCTCTAACACAGTATGGGAGATTCAAAGATTGTTATCAACTCAAACTAAAAGGATATTTAAACAGTTCATGGCATCTCACATCACTGAGATGGTATCCCTTGTATATAGCCTCGCTATTGTTATTTTACTGCTGTTCTTTAATTATTTGTTACTTTTATTTCTTATAATTGTTTTATTTAATGTTTTTTTTGTTTTTTGTTGTTGTTGGCATTCTTTCTTAAAATTGCATTGTTGGTTAAGGGCTTGTAAGTAAGCATTTCACTGTAAGGTCTACACCTGTTGTATTCGCCGCATGTGACAAATACCATTTGATTTGATTATATTTAAATGACCATAAGACTACCAATATTCTTCCCACTAACTGCCGTGTGTCTCTCTCCAGTCTCAACTTCCTCGGGAGATAAACATAATCTAGGTGTAAGTGTTAGCCTGTTCTGTGCATTAAAGGACACAAACTCCATGAATAATGTGTATTGTAAGTGGACTATTGTTATAGTGTAATATGTTGGTACCTTGTGCATTCTATTTGGTAAATTAAATGTATCTTCTTCATAATGTGTTTCTGTTTATCTTTTCATGATGTTAAATTAAAATCCTTTACAAATAAAGAAGAGGAGTGAAAACCTTCAAAAGTTTAAAGAGTCAAGGACACTTCATTACTTTTCTTCATAGAAACATATATTTTCAAAGCCTCCCTTGGGCTGTGTCTCTCACCATTTTAACAGGAAACAATCCATGACATTTAATGACACCCGTTATGTTTACCGCCATCTCTAAAAGGCTTGAAGGTTGATGAATGTGGCTTGTTTAGCATATGGGAGAATCTTTTATTTTCAGTCTTTTCTCCATTTCTCCATCTCAAATACACCTTATGAATAGCACTCTTCCCACACTAGCATTTTGACAGAATAATAAGGCAATGTGGTCCATTCAAAAGGTACTGAATGAAAACTTGGGGACATTTAAATAGAAAGTTCAACCCATCTGACAATAAGAATATTTGTGAAGGATATGACAGCATAACATCTCATGTTGTTTGAGTGCTATGGTAACAAGGCAATGTGTCCTTATGTTGACTAGTGAATGGATGTCTGCATCACATCTGCCTTGGTGGCTGTGACTTTCATTGTGGTTCTCTGTATGAGTGAGAGATGTAAAGAGGTTACATCTAGCCTATAGCATTGTGTGTAACAAGACAGTCTGCTTTTTAGTTATTGTAAGTGTACTTTCTGAAAATGTTATGTCATTTATCAGAATATGAATCGTGAATACTGCTCTCCTTTTTTTGTAAGAGAGCTGTTTAAAATAACACTTTCAAGTCTAATATAAAATATTTATTGCATTATTGCAATTACATTATTTTCTGAAAATGCTCAGCTGTCTGCATTCTGCCTATAGGAAAACATCTATACCAAGCATACAATGCTTGTCTTAGTTTGACATTAGGATTATTACTTGCACAGTGCACAGAAAGTATGATAATGGCATTATCGCGAAGTAATAGCCATTCTATAACCATGCTATTATTTATTTGAATCCTTCCAATATCACACTGTAGATATTTCCACACTTTCTAATTGACAAACCCTTTCCATATAGAATGTGTTCCCATAAACACTTTTCTAAAAGTGAACATTCGTTTTTGGCAGTGTAGTTCACTAAGGAATGTTTTTATAAGGTGCTGCAGGTGTGTGGAGGAACTTGTTGAGTTACATTCTCATCATACCGAGTTTATAGCGCTTCACACCCTCCCTCGCGACATCTTCTACACAGCAGGCAACTTGAGCGCTGGATGTGTTGAATAGAGGCTGCAATAAACAGAGAGTTTGATGTTTCCTCCACCAATCTGGAAACTTGAGAGCACGAAGATCTTCACAGGTTGTGTTATATCAGCAGCATTTGAAGAATGACAGTGCTGTGGTCAAAGGAACAATATTTTGAGTAATTTTTGGCAATTGCATGTAGGCAACTACATCAAAGGTTCCTTCAATCAATCAAACCAGGAACTTGGTCCTTGGTCAGAGGAGCTCACCTGCTCAGGTAAGAGTGCATGTCATGTATTAGTTTATTCTAATATAATCTAAGAATACTGTAAATGTAATGTATGGTTTTATCAATATTTGCAGATACATGTCTGATTATTATAATTCACCATAACCATTTATGGTGTATCTATTCTTCTCTGACTTATGTCATTTGGGACATTTTTATTCAATATTACATGATTGTTGACATAATTTAACTGAATCAAAGATAGGCAGATTTATTTACAAAGATCAAAGTTGTGATAAAAAGTATGTCGCTTGTAACATGCGGACAGCAATAAGCATTGATTTACTTTGCACCTTTCATTTGTGTATTGACAAGCAGACATTGTTTTCAAATAACAGATATCTGCAATAAAAAGATGTCAAATTCGGTCAGGTTTTGTATATCTTATCCCGCTCATTCTATTGTGTTCATACAAACACGAATTATGGGGATTTCTCAACTGTCGGTGATTGAAATAAGCTCACCTGGATACCTTCCTTTTTTACGAGGAAACATGTATTTTATTTTTTAGGCTATAACCCTTTTACTACTTCATGGTGAGAGGATCTGTTAATTCCCCTGGATGCTACTGTATCCATCCAAGTCAGGAAATCAAATCCAAACCGAGAGAGTTAAAATATTTTATCCATATCCCAAATGATGGACTTCCAAACGCCATAATTCCAATGAATGAAACAATCACATGCTGTATGAGAAGCCTAGCCTACAGATGGATTTGCTATTCACAATATCAATGTTCTCTAACTTCTAACCATTGTACTCTACCACAGGAGGTTGGTGGCTCCTTAATTGGGGAGGGCGGGCTCGTGGTAAAGGCTGGAGCGGAATGGTATCAAATACATCAAACAAATGGTTTCCATGTGTTTGATGCCATTCCATATGCTCCGTTACGGCCATTATTATGAGCCATCCTCCCCTCAGCTGTACTCTACTATGTACTCTACTGTACTCTACTATGTTCCCCCAGGATCTGAGTTGAGTCAGCGATGGCAGGACGTTCAGGTAGCCCCCAAGAAGTTGTAAAGATAGAGGAGCAGTCTGATAGAGTCATCTTCACCTACTTCCAGGGTGACATCGGTAGCATGGTGGACGAACACTTCACCCGTGCCCTCAGCAAGGCCAGCAATAACAAGGCCCCCAGCGGGAAGGGCAAAAAGAGCCGCAAGGCTGTCAAATCTGGTGAGCAGACTCCTGATGCTGTGTTCGCCGAACATCCTGATGCTGTGTGCACCGAACATCCTGATGCTGTGTGCACCGAACATCCTGATGCTGTGTGCACCGAACATCCGGATGTTGTATTCACCGAACATCCTGATGCTGTGTGCACCGAACATCCTGATGCTGTGTGCACCGAACATCCTGATGCTGTGTGCACTGAACATCCTGATGCTGTGTGCACTGAACAAGAAAACAGGTGTTCACTGACGTGAAATGTACACAATTAAACAACATTCTAGATACTTTTTCTCAATCTGTTTCAGAGTCTGACTCAACGTCTTGTCAGTGGGGTGTCTCAACCCCATCCTGGTCCGAAGGCCACTTTGCCCCTGTCTCTGGTTCCCTCCAGCTGAGCAGCACCAAGGAGTCCAGCTCCAGCCACCCCCTGGCCCTCGACTCCCCAGAAGAGAGCACCAGCCCCTGGGCCTTCACCTCCAGGCAACATGGTGGTCTGGGCCTGCCCGCCATGGCCTTTCCCCATGCCATGTCCCCTGAGGGCCTGGGGGTCACTGGACAGCATTACACCAACTCCCTGCTGAATCTCCTCCACAGTGACCGGTCAGAGGTGGCTGCAGGCATGGCCTCAGGCTCCAAACCAGAGCTCTTCCCTAGCTGGACGGGTCACCCTGGCTTCAGAGACCCCATGGACCCTGACTCAGGTATGGCTGCCTCAACACAGATCCCTTGTCACTATTCATGTGTAAGGAGAGGGAGACTTCTCTCTTACACATAGATTTGATAATGAACTGTAGCCTATATCACTGTCAGAGAAATCTACAATCCAAAATCCATTGGATGTTGTGAAGATTAGGGAGGTTTCACAGCACCTGTGCTTCAGTGCTTTTTCTCAACTTCATATCATTTGATGGTTTGGTTGGTTTTCAAAAGGTCTGTTTTGAGTTATTCAACACCTATTCTTGCCTCTTTCAGGAATAGTTCTGGAGAAAAAGGACCTGTATTGGTATTAAATGAAGCGTCACTGCGCAGGGAAGAGAGAGAAGAGTCTTCAACACATGCATGCTGTGTTCACCCCTCTGGTTATTAGACAATTTCCTGCCTAACAGGCCTCCTCCACAGCCACTCTCAGAAGGATATCAGTTCCTTGAAATGCAACAGCTGGAACGGCCTCTCAGAAACAAAACACTTTCTGACTAACCTGTTTTGCAAACCAGATCATAATTCACTTCAAGGACCGGTGGGTGGGAGGGGGGGGGGGGGGGGGAGAAAGTTTACAGTGCATAGTTACATCAGGTTCCTTCGTTATGTTTTACGATTTAACAATTTCAAACAATTATTGAAATATTGGTGTTAATGAACAGCTGTTGTTTCCTTCGATGTGTGGACTTCTGTAGGAGGGGGTTTGATGTGATTTTCAGTTGTGATGTGGAACCAGCTACTAATGTTTTGCTCATAGCAAATGAATTAAATGCAGTTGATATCCTTATAAATGATTGCCATGAAAATGAAAAGGGCTTTACAGAGATTGCTGCTGAGCATACGAAGTAGACAATCTACATTGCACTGTAGGTATTAAAACAAACCTATTTTACTGTAATAATTGAGATGTAAGACTTTGGATTAAACATAAAAAATGATATGTAATATCTTAATGAAGTGCAAAAACATGTTGATCTGGATTAGATGAAATATCTCTCGCCTGGAAAGTGTACGTGACTCTCACAGGAACAGACCTCGAGCCATTTAGAACAAGTGTGACCATACTGCCACCATATGGCTGAAAACATGAACAGGGAAAAGGTCCCAAATGTATAAAATGTCACTTGAAATGAATTTTAGACTATTATAATGTTATTGTGTTTTCTCATTCATTTTTCATGTGTGGATATTTTAATTATGTATAGTGGATTATATTCAGTAATACAAATAAAATATATTTTCCCCCCTCCAAACTGGGCAGAGCGTTTTAGTTAAAATGTTGGTTAGAACGAAGTGGCCATTACAAAGCATCTTCCACCCTGTACATTACGTTGTTTTTTTTTTTACAGTACTTTGCTAAAAGGTGTCAAACCTCACTGTCATATTCCTTATCCAGTGACACTAAAAAGAGAGGAACGACAGCTAGAGGGGTGTTGCATTGTGTTTCAGCAGTAGCATAGGAAGAGGACAGACCGGTGAGGCAGTAGCATAGGAAGAGGACAGACAGGTGAGGCAGTAGCATAGGAAGGGGACAGACAGGTGAGGCAGTAGCATAGGAAGAGGACAGACAGGTGAGGCAGTAGCATAGGAAGAGGACAGACAGGTGAGGCAGTAGCATAGGAAGAGGACAGACAGGTGAGGCAGTAGCATAGGAAGAGGACAGACAGGTGAGGCAGTAGCATAGGAAGGGGACAGACAGGTGAGGCAGTAGCATAGGAAGAGGACAGACAGGTGAGGCAGTAGCATAGGAAGAGGACAGACAGGTGAGGCAGTAGCATAGGAAGAGGACAGACAGGTGAGGCAGTAGCATAAGAAGCGGACAGACAGGCGAGGCAGTAGCATAGGAAGAGGACAGACAGGTGAGGCAGTAGCATAGGAAGAGGACAGACAGGTGAGGCAGTAGCATAGGAAGAGGACAGACAGGTGAGGCAGTAGCATAGGAAGGGGACAGACAGGTGAGGCAGTAGCATAGGAAGAGGACAGACAGGTGAGGCAGTAGCATAGGAAGAGGACAGACAGGTGAGGCAGTAGCATAGGAAGAGGACAGACAGGTGAGGCAGTAGCATAGGAAGGGGACAGACAGGTGAGGCAGTAGCATAGGAAGAGGACAGACAGGTGAGGCAGTAGCATAGGAAGAGGACAGACAGGTGAGGCAGTAGCATAGGAAGAGGACAGACAGGTGAGGCAGTAGCATAGGACTCAAACCTCTCAAGGCTCATGGAGAGTACATGGAACACAGTGAGTATGTTTGTTTACTTCATTCTAATGGAAGTATGTCAGCCTCAATCAATCAAGCAACACGTCTGGAGGAGCTCTTGTGTGATTCTTCAGCCCTGCCGAGTCGTTCATAAAAATGAACAAAAAAATGATGAAACTGAACAACACAACAACAAAGCTCTCACTTCCACCTTCACCTTGGAACAATTCCCTCGGCATTCTTTGCTGCATCCAATTGTAATGAGATTGCGGTTACCCTTGTGAAACACATGATAATAGATATGGGCTTGGTCTGTACTGGTGCCTTCCCCCACACCCACTCCTTCCCTAATCAGACTGGCAAGCATGATGAGGTCCACCCCTCACTATGACCCCCATTGAAGCTGCAGATGGAGGAACAGCTACTGCATCTCCATGGCTCTGCACTCATTTTAGTACCTTCCCGTCTGGTACTGTAACAACCCCGGTCCAAATGAAAAAGGGACAATGCCAGAACCAGGCAATCCCCTCATCATCCAACACAATGCACAGACATACACAAACACATATACACACACACACACACATCCTATGTAGTTCCTTCCTTAGTTATCTGTGTAGTAGCTAAACACTGTAAGGTCCACACTGTAGTATAGAAACACCTTGTTGAGCAGCAGAGCATCCTGCTTGGCTGAGGTGGCCTATGTGTTTGTCCTGGGTTAAACTGTGTGTCACCACGGGTGATACCAAAGAGCCTTTGTTCCTCGGCTTCAACACCAACAGACATCTGAGGGCATCTAAACAAAATAGTCTTTGTATCTCAATACATGGAAAAACCTTTCTGAGAAAATCATTGAATTTATGTATTTTGTTGAGACATTCTAAGTAGAGGAGGGGAGACGCTGAAAGTAATTTCCGCATCCTTTGGCATTTCAGCAGTTTGATTGATTCGCTACAATCTGCCTTTGTCACAGAGCCGCCGTCCAATCAGTTTGTAAGGCTCGCTCTTTTCCCTTATTAACAGTGTATCAGTGACTCAGAGGCCAGTGGTGGAGCCACAGCAGTGGTGCTACACCTTACGTCCTTAGCTAATTAGTTAGAGACAAACAGGGATTTCAATGTGGAACAATAAAATATAATGGCCCTGAGATCCACTAATGTCACCTAGATAATTCCTTTGGTTATGTGTTATTTCAGTTTCCCAAAGACGTTTAGAACATTTAGAACCTGATAGTTTGTCCAAGTTATAGATTGACCTTGCATGGATACCTTCAAAGTTGATGGACCCAGAGAGTTAGTAACCAAAGGGTTTGTTTCATTGGCCAGTTAGCATTGTGAAGTCCAAAACAGTGTGTTGAAAGAAGGCTTTTGACATGCTCTAGTGAGATAACCTAAATCAATTCCAAAGACACTTCAAACCATGTTGACGATGCCTTTCTCCACTCTAAAAACTCTCAACTGACCTATGATTTTTCAGGTGGCATTTGGCCAAAATAATGGACTCTACTTCTTGCTCTGTCTGGTCTCCATCTTCATTTCTATCTGTCTCTAACATTTAACTCAGTTTCCAGTGGTGGAAAAAGGCTTCTATCACCATGATCTGATTTTACTGACATGACGGAACCTAAAATAACTCTCTGATTCTGATGTGTGCCTTCATAGCACCTCCTCAGTCAGCCTTCACCTTTTAACCTCTGACTGTAATGACTCAGAAAAACGATTTGAGCAAGGCAGGAAAAGGAGGGCACAGGTAGGAAAAATTAAGGGCTGAAGTAAAAAAAAAAAAAAAAAAGTGACATAACTTCTATAGGCTATGTGGTGAGGTCACCTTTTTTAACCTCTGAGTCTGACCTCTGAGTCTGACCTTTCTCCTGCCACGTTGGAGCCATTTTGCTGAGTGTTTGTAGTGGTGGAAAAAGTACCCAATTGTCAAACTTGAGTAAAAGTAAAGACACCTTAATAGAAAATGACTCAAGTAAAAGTGAAAGCCTTCCAGTAAAATACTATTTGAGTATTTGGTTTTAAATATACTTAAGTATCAATAGTAAATGGAATTGCTAAAATATATTTCAGTATCAAAAGTAAATTCCTTATATTAAGCAAACCATGCAGCACCATTTTCTTATTTTTCTTTTTTATTTACCGATAGCCAGGGGCTATTTACAAATGAAGCATTTGTGAATCCGCCAGATCAGAGGCAGTAGGGATGACTAGGGATGTTCTCTTGAGAAGTGCGTCAATTGGAATATTTTCTTGTCAAATGTAATGAGTACTTTTGGGTGTCAGGGAAAATGTATGGAGTAAAAAGTAAATTATTTTCATTATGAAGTAAAAGTACAGATACCAAAAAAACTACTTAAGTAGTGCTTTAAAGTATTTTTTACTTAAGTACTTTACACCACTGTCAGTTTCAGCCAACCCCTATTGTTCCACCACATTGTCAATCCACAGAAGTAGTTATATTAGTCAGTGCCAATAAAGGGAATAGTTTGGAGAAGCAATATTGGTCATCATGACAGTCTTAGGAGAGGGATTCAGTTGGATAGGTGTGATGTACAGACCAGATCATCTCCTATGACACTAATATAGACCATTCTATAGGGAGGTGACAGGTGTAAGATGACTCTCAGTGAGAGTCCAAACAGCCAAGCATGGGGTTACATCTGTGAATGACAGAAGAGAGCAGTGGAGAGTGAATAAAGAGTATCATTCCTGAATACATATTTCCTCCAAAACCACAGGTTTCAGCAGTTTGAGCTGTTGCTAAAGGGGTAGGTGTCAATCAACAGAGTGTTTTCAATGTGTAAAGTCACGAAGACCACTGACTCGTAGGCTTTTAGATTCTCAGGAAGTCAGTGACCAGGAGTATTAAACAAGCAGGGATTCAGTATGAGATGAAAATATGAAATGTTTCTTTGTAATATATAAGAACACCTTAAAAAGCGATGCGCTGCTCTTTGTAATACTCCGATGGTTTAACAAAATCCAGGAAACCGAAGCGAGCAAGTCACCCACCTACCCAAGTTTTCTATCCTTTCCATTACCCCTTGTTTCAGTCATCGTGGGTGTGGTCTAATCACCACAGGAGGGGCCGGCGTGGCGAGCGGCTATCGAGCGGCCCTTCACACGCCAATGGAGCTGATTGAAGATAGAGTAGAGGAGGATTAAGAGTCATAACGGCAGCGGGAAGCTGCGAAGGTGCAAACCGCGCAGCTACACCATTGACCAGCACGTCGCTGAGATTTACAGTGATCTCCTCTGATGATGGCCGGCTGACAGGACGCACTGACATCACTCACACAGGTCACTACTCCATTGGGGCACGGAATTCAGAAAGGCAGACATCTCTCCCTGGTCTCGTTAGATTGTGTTATTTTTGGGGGGTTGTGGCACAGCAGGTAGAATGAGAGAGGCTGGTGAGAGGAGAGAACTGCTACAGTGTCCATGACAATGTTGATGATAAGACACAAAGGTAGTTGAGGTGGTCGTTAATAAAACGGACACATTGAGGATGGGTTGCATTGCAGGAGGTAGTGTCTGATGGATGGACTTTACTGGGAAGAACAGAACACGTTGCGCAAGTATGACTCTTTCTATGGTGCTGACACACTTAGGCTACCGGCCATTCTCTAGTAATAGGAACTTTACATGGGTGCATTGTTGCCATGTTGCTGCTGCTGAAACAGCTGGAAAGAATGGTAAAGTCATCTATCAGGAATTTAATGGCTGCCACTGGAATAATGTTTTCTAGCAACGTAGTGTGGGTGATGGACTGTTAGCCTAGATTTTTATCCCAGGCACAATGAGCTTTCTTTCAAGCTAGAACTTCCCACCCCCAAAAAATCAAAAACTAAATAACTACTGTAGCATGAATTATGAGATCTGGGCTTTTGACAAAATTTGGTAAACATTCATGTCTATCATTATGGACGCCGCAGTGTTTTGGTTGCATGTACTTTGATCATAGAATACATAGGATAAGTAATTGAATATAATAATAATAATAATAATAATAATAATACATTTTATTTTAAGCGCTTTTTACGACACCCAAAGTCACTTTACATACACAAGAAAATCAGCAGGATAAAAAGCTATAAAATCACATATTAAATAAGTAAACATTTAAAAGTACACTAAAAATAAGAACAGACTGACCATGGAGAATACTAAACATGATGACAGACTAACCATGGAGAATACTAAACATGATGACAGACTAACCATGGAGAATACTAAACATGATGACAGACTAACCATGGAGAATACTAAACATGATGACAGACTAACCATGGAGAATACTAAACATGATGACAGACTAACCATGGAGATTACTAAACATGATGACAGACTAACCATGGAGAATACTAAACATGATGACAGACTAACCATGGAGAATACTAAACATGATGACAGACTGACCATGGAGAATACTAAACATGATGACAGACTGACCATGGAGAATACTAAACATGATGACAGACTAACCATGGAGAATACTAAACATGATGACAGACTAACCATGGAGAATACTAAACATGATGACAGACTAACCATGGAGAATACTAAACATGATGACAGACTAACCATGGAGAATACTAAACATGATGACAGACTGACCATAGAATACTAAACATGATGAGAGACTAACCATGGAGAATACTAAACATGATGACAGTCTAACCATGGAGAATACTAAACATGATGACAGACTGACCATGGAGAATACTAAACATGATGACAGACTAACCATGGAGAATACTAAACATGATGACAGACTGACCATGGAGAATACTAAACATGATGACAGACTGACCATGGAGAATACTAAACATGATGACAGACTAACCATGGAGAACACTAAACATGATGACAGACTAACCATGGAGAATACTAAACATGATGACAGACTAACCATGGAGAATACTAAACATGATGACAGACTAACCATGGAGAATACTAAACATGATGACAGACTAACCATGGAGAATACTAAACATGATGACAGACTAACCATGGAGAACACTAAACATGATGACAGACTAACCATGGAGAATACTAAAAATAAGGACAGACTGACCATGGAGAATACTAAACATGATGACAGACTGACCATGGAGAATACTAAACATGATGACAGACTAACCATGGAGAATACTAAACATGATGACAGACTAACCATGGAGAATACTAAACATGATGACAGACTGACCATGGAGAATACTAAACATGATGACAGACTAACCATGGAGAATACTAAACATGATGACAGACTAACCATGGAGAATACTAAACATGATGACAGACTAACCATGGAGAATACTAAACATGATGACAGACTGACCATGGAGAATACTAAACATGATGACAGACTAACCATGGAGAATACTAAACATGATGACAGACTAACCATGGAGAATACTAAACATGATGACAGACTAACCATGGAGAATACTAAACATGATGACAGACTGACCAGGGAAGTGAACTAGACAGAGGATAAAATCTAAGACAACAGAGAATCCAGGTAAGCCTGTCTGAAGAGGTGTGTCTTTAGTGTGGACTAGAATATATGTATGGATTGTGAGGTTCTGACATGGAGAGGGAGGGAGTTCCAGAGTTGTTTAACATTTTTATTTAACCAGGCAAGTCAGTTAAGAACAAATTCTTATTTACAATGACGGCCTACACCGGCCAAACCCGGACGACGCTGGGCCAATTGTGCGCCGCCCTATGGGACTCCCAATTATGTCCTGTTGTGATACAGCCTGGAATCTAACCAGGGGGTCTGTAGTGACGCCTCAAGCACTGAGATGCAGTGCCTTAGACCGCTGCGCCACTCGGGAGTTGGGGAGCTGCACTGCTATGGAGAGGGAGGGAGTTCCAGAGTTGTAGAGCTGCACTGCTATGGAGAGGGAGGGAGTTCCAGAGTTGGGGAGCTGCACTGCTATGGAGAGGGAGGGAGTTCCAGAGTTGTAGAGCAGCACTGCTATGGAGAGGGAGGGAGTTCCAGAGTTGGGGAGCAGCACTGCTATGGAGAGGGAGGGAGTTCCAGAGTTGTAGAGCAGCACTGCTATGGAGAGGGAGGGAGTTCCAGAGTTGGGGAGCAGCACTGCTATGGAGAGGGAGGGAGTTCCAGAGTTGGGGAGCAGCACTGCTATGGAGAGGGAGGGAGTTCCAGAGTTGGGGAGCAGCACTGCTATGGAGAGGGAGGGAGTTCCAGAGTTGGGGAACTGCACTGCTAAAAGCCTGGTCTCCCATGGAGCAGAGCCTGGTGCGAGAGATAGTGAGGATGTCAGTAGTGTCAGAGGAGCATAGTGAACAGGTGGGAGTGTAGGGGTGCAGGAGGTCAGTAAGGTATGTGGGCGCCAGTCCATTGAGTTCTTTGTAGGTGAGCATGAGCTATTTGAAGATGATCCTGTATTGAACTGGGAGCCAGTGGAGTTTGATGAGGGTGGGAGTGATGTGGTCCCCAGGTCTGGTGTGTGTGAGGACTCGTGCAGGTGAAAATTGAATATGTTGAAGTCTGTCCAGTGTTTTGGCGGGGAGTCAGTAGAGAATGGTGCTGCAGTAGTCCAGGTGTGATAAAACAAAGTCATAAAACAAAGGCTGAAAAAGTTGAACAAAGTGTCAATGAAATCTACTGAAGTTAAGTGAGTTCATTTGGTTTCTTTTTAGGCTTTACATTTGACATCAGCTACTATTACAATTGCCCCTGTCACAGCGGCAAATATATCATCCAGACTTTTCGGGTGAAAATCAATACTGTACTCTGACCTTCTTATGTACAGACCTATTTATGTTATGAATGATTAGGAGACATGTACGTTTCAAATATTTTTAAAAAATGACTACGCCTACTTCAAGTTGTCTCTGAGCAATAGAATAAAATACATTATTATACATATTTTTACAATTGCCCCCGGTCTCCACTAATAGGTTGGTATCATTAACAGTTTATTGATGTTGCACTCTGATTGCTCATTGGTGGACCTCAATCAATAAATATTTTTCGATAACTTTACATAGGCAGCCCAATTCAGATATTTTTTCCACTAATTGGTCTTTTGACCAATCACATCAGATCTTTTCACATCAGATCTTTCAGAGCTGATCTGATTGGTCAAACGACCAATTAGTGAATAAAATATCAGAATTGGGCTGCCTGTGTGAACGCAGCATACGCACAGAGACATGGCGCACTGGATAAGTAACCTAACCTGCCTGACTTCTTAGGGGCGCGAAGACACTCACTACCCCATCATTCTCATGCACTGAGGTCACCCAGTGTAGAGCGAGATAATAAATGGGAGTACTGCATGTCTTTGTTTGTTACCGAGACTGTTGGCCAGCATGTGTGCTGTACGCGAGTTTGAACGAGTGAGACAGTTTCGACCCCAGGAGTTCCTAGTCAGCCCGCGTGCGCTGAGGGTGTTATGGTTGTTCACATACCAGTTCTGAATTTCAGCACCACTGACAGTGGGGCTTCCAACCTAAGCACCAATGTCAGTGATGGGGACACCTTGGTGCCCCAGGACTCCTTCGGCCTGAACAGGACTGGCCACACGGTGGTGGCAGTATGTCTTGGGCTCATTTTGGTCCTGGGATTCCTCAGCAACCTTCTTGTCCTGCTGATCTTGGCAAAGTTTTGGTTGCCCATCAACCTCCTTCTGTTGAACATCAGCGTGAGCGACCATCTCGTGTGTATTTTCGGAACTCCATTCAGTTTCGCGGCGAGTATCCAAGGAAGATGGCTCATTGGACACCATCGCTGCAAGGGGTACGGTTTCGCCAATTCGTTTTTCAACAGGCAACAAAAGCCATATAGCTTAGGCTACACTATAGGCTGACCTCAATGTCATGTTTTTTTGCAGGGACTAGTTTCTAACTAATATTTCTATAGCCTACGATTTTAAAGCCTAGAGCTAGGCTACTCTACATTTTAGTCATTTAGCAGACGCTCTTATCCAGAGCAATTAGGGTTAAGTGCCTTGCTCAAGGGCACATCGACAGATTTTTCACCTAGTCGGCTCGGGGATTAGAACCAGCAACCTTTCGGTTACTGGCACAACGCTCTTAACCACTAAGCTACCTGCCGACTTTACTGTCAAACGCTAATACAAACCCTTCAGATCATTAGGCCTACTGCTTGAACAATTATTAGATAAGTCCTCCAGACTCATTATGAAAAGTCTGAGCACAATTCATTATCAATTTAGGATGGCCTAGCTTATATATATATATATATATATATATATATAATTAATTATATTTTAACCACCATGCCTTCCTGTCGTCTCTGTAACATTTTAATTAACCTACATTTGAATGTAGAAAATAGTGGAACACTAATGAAAAACGATTGCATAAAGCTTCAGCAGCACGCATTTATATTAAACCTTTATACGTTCCATTTGCACTTGAATGGAAGCTTGATGTATTACATGTAGGACTTTTGCATAGGACCTTAAATTAAAAGCATGTGTGTAATGTCTTCATAACCCCATTATAAGAGCAGATTGGCATTTATTGTCATGAATCTTGCCCTGGAGGGAGCTCTGCAGAGTGGTCACTAGTGGGCAGTCACAGTCATAAAATCGAACCTTAACCACACTGCTAACCCTAATGCCTAACCTTAAATTAAGACCAAAAAGCAAATGTTTTGTTTTCATTAGCTTTTGATGTAGTCAATATGTTTTATTTAATATTATCTTATTTTGTTCTTGTCTATAACTGTTGTGTACTCTGTCATGTGTTTTATGTGGACCCCAAGAGTATCTGCTTCATTAACACTTCACTTATATAACACTCTCTGTCCCTCCTAGGGATCATGTCCCTGGTGTCTCTGTCTATTCTGTCCTATGAGCGCTACGCCACTGTGCAGCGGTCCACCAAGGCTAACATGTCTGACTTTAGGAAGACCTGGCCATGTGTGGGGGGATCCTGGCTCTACTCCCTGCTATGGACCCTTCCTCCCTTCATGGGCTGGAGCAGCAATGGACCGGGGAGGGCCGGTACCTCCTGCTCTGTCCAGTGGACCCAGCGCTCCCCGGCCAGTGTCTCCTACGTGGTCTGCCTGTTGATCTTCTGCCTGCTGCTACCCCTCATGCTAATGGTCTACTGCTACGGCAGGATACTGGTCGCCATCAGGGGTGTGAGTGGGACTTGGGTGGGGGAAGGTCCACTTTGAATGCAATCAATTCAGAAGTGAATTGAAGTGTATGAATTGAAAATGGTCCTTTTTCGTTAATTCATGAACTGAGTTTAAATTCTCTTCAGTTATTTTTTACTAAATTGACTCCCAACTCAAGAGTGGTGCTGCTACTCATTGGTGATTGGCTACATGGTGTCTGGTGCCTTCTTGGGACTCATGATGAAGATCATGAGATTATGATGGAGTGTGCACTCTGGTGCTAATGAAGTGTGTACTCTGCAGCTGGTTACAAAGTAGCACTGCCCGACCAATCTGTACTGCTCTAGGCTTTAGTTAACATGACATGTACAGGACCAGTCAAAAGTTTGGACACACCTACTCATTCAAGGGTTTTTCTTTATTTTGACAATTTTTTTTACATTGTAGAATAATAATGAAGACATCAAAACCATGAAATAACACATATGGAATCATGTAGTAGCCAAAAAAGTGTTAAATAAATCAAAATGTATTTTATATTTGAGATTCTTCAAATAGCCACCCTTTGCCTTGACAGCTTTGCACACTCTTGGCATTCTCTCAACCAGCTTCACCTGGAATGCTTTTCCAACAGTCTTGAAGGAGTTCTGCATATGCTGAGCACTTGTTGGCTGCTTTTCCTTCACTCTGCGGTCCGACTCAACCCAAACCATCTCAATTGGGTTGAGGTCGGGGGATTGTGGAGGCCAGGTCATCTGATGCAGCACTCCATCACTCTCCTTCTTGGTCAAATAGCCCTTACACAGCCTGGAGGTGTTGGGTCATTGTCCTGTTGAAAAACAAATGATAGTCCCACTAAGCCCAAACCAGATGGGATGGCGTATCGCTGTAGAATGCTGTGGTAGCCATGCTGGTTAAGTGTGCCTTGAATTCTAAATAAATCACAGACAATGTCACCAGCAAAGCACCCCCACACCATAACACCTCCTCCTCCATGCTTTACGGTGGGAAATGCACATGTGGCGATCATGCGTTCACCCGCACCGCGTCTCACAAAGACACGGCGGTTTGACCAAAAATGTGGACTCCAGACCAAAGGACACATTTCTTGGCCCAAGCAGGTCTCTTCTTCTTATTGGTGTCCTTTTCTTTGCAGCAATTCGACCATGAAGGCCTGATTCACACAGTCTCCTCTGAACAGTTGTTGTTGAGATGTGTCTGTTACTTGAACTCTGTGAAACATTTATTTGGGCACCAATTTCTGAGGCTAGTAACTCTAATGAACTTATCCTCTGCAGCAGAGGTAACTCTGGGTCTTCCATTCCTGTGGCGGTCCTCATGAGAGCCAGTTTCATCATAGCGCTTAATGGTTTTTGCGGCTGCACTTGAATAAACTTTCAAAGTTCTTGAAATGTTCAGTATTGACTGACCTTCATGTCTTAAAGTAATGATGGACTGTCGTTTTCCCTTTGCTTATTTGAGCTGTTCTTGCCATAATATGGACTTGGTATTTCACCAAATAGGGCTATCTTCTTAAAATTAACTTTTAAGAAGGCACACCTGTTAATTGAAATGCATTCCATGTGACTACCTCATGAAGCTGGTTGAGAGAATGTTCTATTATCCCTTTGCAGTGTGAATGGAATAGAAAGGCTACCTGGATATATCTGTCTGGCTGGTTGTGTTCAACAGGCTCCTTGGGGGGTCGGGCCAGGTTGTGTTCAACAGGTCAATGACCGCTCCTCAGGTTTTTGTGACTCAACTGCGCGCCTCACCGTGCTAACACCGCCCGACAGTGCCACCCCATGAATTACCTGGGAGCTATTTTTAGACTCTGGAAGTAGCCTGTTACTATTGTTGACAGTCCAGCTATGTAAGTAGCTAATTTTCCCTTGGACTGGCCATAGGGAAATTCTGGCAAATGCGTAGCCCACTGAACCTGTCTAAATTGTTGTTTTTTTTGTGTGCAAATTATCATTATTTGGCTAATAATGGGGGCCCCGAGAGAAGGAACACGAGGAAGAAAAACAACGGTCTGCATGTCATCTGTGTTAGAAATGCCAGGGCCAATTTCTGGTCCCATTCCGCCCCTGCGCAGACCTGATTACTGGCGAATTCAGGCTTAGTTGATCCACCAGTCGCCCTCCCATTCTGAAACTGTCCCCAGGCTTTTCTTAGAAAGCAAGTGCCAGCCTGTGGAGCAGTACCGTCATCTGAGAGGTGACTTAGGTAACACTTTATTTGACATCTAGTGTCATAACACGTTTATGACATGGTCATAACAGCTGACATAACCTTTCATAATTGTCATAACACTGTCACAACACATATTTAGACATGTTGTGACATATATTGCAATATTTTATGGCTGGTTATAAGAGTGTCAAAGTCCACAAATCCTACCACAAGGCAAACCATTCCATTCTACTTGTAAATATTTCCCCAAATGTTCCATTTTATTAACATTGTAATTGTACACACATTGATGTCAAACATGCCTAGCCCAATGCTCTGTCGCTGATGACTGGGATGAATGCAAGAGCAGGACAAAACACCCTCTTTGGGACTTATGACTGACATACGGTCATGTACGTGATAGGCCTATCTGTCTTAAATTATTACCCTTACAGCAACAAAAAATATCCTGTGATTGATTCCAAAATATGGAAATGGATAGAATCTAAGTATGTTTGTTCACGAACATTATTATTTTAGTCCTCCATGGTTTTGCTTTAATATACATGTATACTTAGCACTACCACTAGGGGGAGACAGTCGAACTGTTAGCTGCAGGCTCGCGCCTCGTATGTTTGATGAAGAGAAGCAGGAAAAGAAGCACGGTGGGAAATGTTTAATTGTCGGTCTCCTTAATCATCCTGTTCAAGTTTGTAACATTTTATAAGCATGGTTTCGTTTTTTAAATCTAGAGAACTCATCACAGTTTAGATACAAGTTATCTCGTCATTTTGATGTATAAATTAGGTGTTTTGACCGAGTGAAAAACGAGTAAGATTTTCCCTTCACTTCGTGAGTGTCGCCAAGCTAAGATAGCTACCTAACTTTGTAAGTCAATGAGACAAGATGGCGTCTCTGATATTTCGTTTTTGGCTCTTAAATGTTTTAATTTGTTTTACAAACGATGGCTCGTATTAAGTGTATTTACATGAGTACATATGAACCACGCTAATTATATATATTTTATACAGTTGCATTTAATGGTCGCATGCTAACCGCTAGCGTTAGTTAACTCAGCGCTAGGCGCTAGGCGCTAGCTAGCTTACCATATCTAGCTTGTTGTTGTTAGCTGTCCATGGGTTTTTTGTTATATTTAATACACAGGTATCTTCTATAATTTGTTTGTACAATTGGCACTGTGTGTGTATATATAGAATGAATCAGATGTACTGTTGCATCAACAATGTATCTGTTGTATTTGGTTGTTTTGCACACAACCATCTTTAGTAATAGGGTAGCTAACGTCAGTTAAACAAACACTAACTAGATGTAATGGTAGCTAACTGTTAGCTAGCTAGCTACATGACTAGTTGAGAGCTAGTGTTATCTATGTCATCAAAACATTGAGAATGGGATTGTAATGTATTTGAGAACGTGTGAAAGTGTTTGCTATTGCCGTAATATATTTGGTATGAAGTTTTCATTTTCAACTTTTCTTAGCGGTGTCACTACATTGCAGCATGCTCTATTCTGATTTCTGTTCTTTACTTATATTTTTCAGAGAAAGTAATGCATCTGCTGATTGATTGCATCCAGGGGTGGAGGTGAAGACCTGAGGGAGGCCGCAGAAACAAACTTTCAAACAAAAGGAAAGAGGAAACGTCTTTGCAGGGAAAGGCATTTGAATAAATAATACGATTTAGAGTTAAATCCTTTGTTATAAGGAATTCTTTAAAGTTGTTTTTTGAATAACTTGTAGAAAATACACTTTATGACAGTCATCTAGCATTATGACCATCCTGTGTCAATTTACCTGGACAAAGAAAATACACCTTATGACACTGTCAACAAGCATTATGAGCATCCTGTGTCACTTTACTTGGACTAAGAAAATACACTTTCTGCTCCTGCATTCATCCCAGTCACCAGTAAGAGAGCTTTGGGGTTGGTACATGTCTGACATCAATGTGTGCGCAATTACAATGATACTTTTTTATGGTCCATTTCAGAAAATGTTATATAACATACT
The DNA here is from genome assembly GCF_964263955.1 of Coregonus lavaretus. Lineage (NCBI taxonomy): Eukaryota > Metazoa > Chordata > Actinopteri > Salmoniformes > Salmonidae > Coregonus > Coregonus lavaretus. Next base: position 21,217,540 of record NC_140016.1, read on the forward strand.
GTTTACAAGTAAGCTATGGTGTAATGAAATTGTTTGGCTTGTGGTAGATTTAGTAGGTTTTGACACTCATGCAGGTGTCAATCAGCCATAAAATAACGCAATATGTCAACAGGTGTAAATGTATTATGACCATATTATGACAGTTATGTCGGCAGTTATGACATGGTTGTGTTATGACGCTGGGTGTCAAAGTATTACCGTGTCTTACAATCCACCATGCAATGACACATCACACAGAGAAATAACATTAATATGAAGAGAATCAGTATGGGTCAAGGGTGTGATTAATTTTTTTATATGGTTGGGCCTCGCTGCAGATCTTAATTCCAGGCACGCTGTTGGTCGTGAAAGGCTCTCCCATGGTCTTACATCACAGGGTGGCTATTTGAAGTATCTCAAATATAAATCTATTTTGATTTGTTTAACACTTTTTTGGTTACTACATGATTCCATATTTGTTATTTTATAGTTTTGATGTCTTCACTATTATTCTACAATGTAGAAAATAGTAAAAATAAAGAAACTCTGGAATGAGTAGGTGTGTCCAAACTTTTGACTGGTACTGTACATGACCAGCATTACAAGTGGGTGCTACACATTGGTAATAGCAACAATAATACAACAGTATGATTAATGAAAAACTTTGCCAGACAATTTTCTGGCAGTCCAACTCTTCTCCTCTTCCTGTTCCCAGGTGGCTAAGATCAACCTGCTGTCGGCCCGGAGGCGAGAGCAGCACATCCTGCTCATGGTGCTGTCCATGGTGTCCTGCTACCTGCTGTGCTGGATGCTCTACTGCGTCATGGCCTGGTGGTCACCCCCGTGGCCAGCGTGGTGCCCGCCGTCCTGGCCAAGAGCAGCACCGTCATCAACCCTGTCATCTACGTGCTGTTCAACAACCAGGTGAGAGGGGGCGCTAGAGGGCAGACCAGAGGGACAATGGTGGTGTTCACCTGTCGCGTAGCCTTTACAGCAATGGGGTGCCGCTTATATAGCAGCTTAGACAGCCTTCTATTGCAGCCTGGCATGTGAGGTCAGGAAGACAAGCACAGACAGCCTTTCAGAGTCCATACTGTGGATATCATTGATCGTTTTTATGTGGCTTGTCCTATCATGTTGACATGTTTTTGCTAAATACTCTATTTCAGGTTCGGTGTTGTACAACCTGTGTTCAGTTTCATAGACATGATGACTTTAGCTTGACAGGCTAATCATGTCTCTTGTTGTGAGAGCTCGGTTGATCAATGGGGGTTCAAGTGCTTGTGACAGCCCACCTGTGTGCCTGTCAGTGAGGAGCAGAGAGGGGCTGGGTGGTGTGACACTGCTAATGTCCCCACAAGGACTACTGACAGTGACACCCTGGCTCCTGTCATTGAGGGGACACAGTATTGTGAGGACACTGACTCCCAGTAATTACTTTGTGCCTCATCACCCTCTGCAATCCTGCCTTCCAGATGCTACCAATGACACTTAAGAACAGACCGGCTGACATAGTTAGTTTGGCAGCTACAAGAGCTCAGGCAGACAGGATTTATAGCCACCTTACATCCCATCTGTTGTCTCTGGCTGCCCTTGAGCCAAGAAGAGGAGTCAAGTATCAACACAGACTGGATATAAAAAGAACTCCTGTTAATAGAGAACACACACTAGAAAACTAAAGTTCACTCTGTGCTCTCTTTTCGTGGAGAAGTTGTGTCAAATGCTATTGCTTCAGTGTGTGAAAGAAATTGATTCTCAAAGTGGTGTGTGTGTGTGTGTGTGTGTCAGTTTTACAGATGCTTTGTGGCCTTTGTGAGGTGCAGAGGGGAGCCCCAGTCTGTGTATGGCTTCAACACCCAGCAGAGGGTGGTCCTCTGTAGCTCAGCTGGTAGAGCACGGCGCTTGTAACGCCAGGGTAGTGGGTTCGATCCCCGGGACCACCCATACACAAAAATGTATGCACGCATGACTGTAAGTCGCTTTGGATAAAAGCGTCTGCTAAATGGCTTATTATTATTATTATAGCAGCAGAGAGGAGAACTCTACCCCCGGGACAGCCATCTCATGCCCCTCCCTGGCCCCAAAACAGCACTCGCTCGGCTCTCCGCACACACAGAGCTACAGGAACCCCAGCAATGCCCCCCTGTGCGGTCTGCGGAGTGAGTGGAACACCATGTCTCTGGTGGTCCACTACACCCCCTGAGAGCCCCCTCTACTGGGCTGGGGGAACCACACTGAGGTGGATGATTTTTTATTTTGGATCCCCATTAGCTGCTGAAGAAGCAGCAGCTCTTCTTCCTGGGGTCCACACAAAACATGACAAAATACAAAACCATAATGGACAGGAACAGCAACACAAATCCAAACTAACACCATGACCTGGGAACAGGGGAGAACGACCCCTCTCATTGAAGCCACCAAGTAAGTTCAAGGCCGACCCTGGTACTGCAGGCCATGTTTGCAGAAAACAGGATCCCCCATTATAGTGAAGGGGAAAAATGACCACAAAAATGTACAATCTTCAATTAATAAAGAAATGTTTCAAAGACAATCATGATACTAATAATTGCTTCGAATACACCAGATGTATGTCCTTGAACCGATTATTTAAAAATTGCACACAGAAAAAAAAAAAAAAAAGTTACAAGGATAGTTTAGTTGCTAATGGCAGCCTGCAGTACCCCAGTCTGCCTTCAACTTGAGTTACTCAATGAGAGGGGGCAACACTGAGTTAGCCTGCAACGTCACTTCCTGGTATGTTATCCTCTCCCTGAGAATACTTTGTTAGTGTATAACGACTCAACATCAAAAGTAACTATCACAGAACGATATGAGAGATATTTCACTGGATGTATAAATGTGAAGCAGCCGCTTGGCGTTTCCACTCACTACCAAATATGGTAGCGAGAGGAAGCCCACTGGTCGGCAGTGGGAGAAGATGGAACGAGATGGATTTTGGCAGACATTATGCAAATGTTCTCATCAATTAAACATTTGATCTCAATACAGTTTTCTGTTCCCAAAACTAGAATGTTATGAACAAAGTGGACTAAGTTTTGTAGACTTTACCCTTTGCAAAAGTTTTTTTTAATCGCCTTGTTTAGGAGTGAAAGCTGAATTGAGTTATTGCACACACGCACTTCACATAGGTGGCGTTCCCTAACGGAAATATGCAGAGGCAGGCTAGAAAACGCCAATAGGATCTCGCTAGCTCATGCTTGGCTCTGCCCACCTCCTTGCTTGTTCTTTACACTATGACTAATTTGTTCCCATTGGAAACGACAGGCTGTGGTCCATCTTTGTTTACTTATAAAAATCTTTGCTAATATTCCACATGAGGGCGGTATTGAAACCATGGAACATTTTCTTTTGCAATGTGACCCAAATAAACTACCCTCCAGTGCATGCATTATAACGTTGGCTGAAATAGTACTCACACATAACTATTTCATGTTTCAAAACAATTTATTTATCCAGACGAAGGGTACTGTAATGGGATCCCCAATGGCTCCTAACTATGCGAATGTGTATGTGGGTTACATGGAGAAACAGTCAATTATCAATAATCTCAACAACAAAAGAATGTGCCTAACATTATTTACAGTGTTGCCAATTTGGCAACTTTGTTGCTATATTTAGCACGTTTTCAGACCCCTCTAGGGACACATTTTCAAAAAGCGACTAGCAACAAATCTAGCGACTTTTTCTGGTGTTATTGGAGACTCTGACGTGAAAGCACGTATCTTTCTTACTCTTCTCAACGAGCAGCGGGTGCTTTGTTACCCCCATCCCAAAGCACTCACAGGCGGCCCAGTCCTCGCGCAGTAGTCCCTCCCAGCTGCAGTCAGAGCAGGAGATGTTCACCTCTCCGCGTCCAGACTGCAAATGCATTGCGCATGCGGGAAGCCGCCGCTGGCTGATCCCGCCCTGGCTTACATTCAGGGCAGGATGTAAATGTAGGGTGTTTTTTACTCACTTTTTGTCTCTCCCACGACATTATTCCTCTCTCCTACAGCGTCCATCACAATTACATGCACATGGCCAATTATGCAAATTAGGTGATGGCGTCATTTAGCGACTTTTAGGACAGCCAAAAGCTACTTTCCTTACTGAGGAGTTGGCAACACTGATTTGGAAACGGTACATTGATATTTTTGTTTTATGGAGGGGTGATGCAAAACAGCTCCAGGCGTTCCAAGCTTTTCTTAACTCTTGTTCAGAGCACCTGAGATTCCCTATGCAATCTGACACACGTCAAATCAGTTTCCTTGATATTTTGATTTTGTGTGAGGATAATGTTCTATACACTGATCGTAACAGTTTGTTGAGGGCTGATAGCTGTCACTGCCCACGTGACAGGAGGAGAGACATGTTCTTGGTTAAACTGTAAGGAGGCATTTAGAAACTAATGAGACCGATTGTTTGACCACAAGTGAGAGTTGTTTGATATCGCTGTATCTTGTTTCGCTATTGCAGAAATGTGGTAAGCGGTTCATGGGAAATGGCGGCGAGTAGTGCGGAGGAAATTGAGAAAAAGTTGGTGACGCAACAGCTGTGCTGGAATGCGAAAAATATGGGTGTCAGTTCTGATGGAGCGGGAGGATGAGGGTCAAGGACCGGAATGGTCGGTAGTGGAAAGACATAGGAAGAAGAGAGATCATGATACAGAAAGCAGTGGAGCGTCTAGTATAGAAAGCATAAAGAGGGCCAAGGTAGGAAGCAAGAGTAATGATGTGCTGGAGTGGAAAGTGGTGATAGTGTTTGATGAGACCACAGGGGCTCACTTACACCCTATCTGACTAACTAATGCCGTAGAGAAAGAGGTAGGTGATGTGAAATTAGCTTGGTTCATTGGAAATGGTAGATTGTTATGATTGTGTGGCAGCCAGGCTCAGCAAGGGAAGATTTTGAAAATGGAAAAACTTAATGCGATGAAGATTAAAAGGCATGTACCTGGTGCTTATGCTAGATTGAGGGGAGTCATCACTGGGGTCCCAATATCTATGTCCACAGATGATATTAAAGACAATGTGAAGGGAGGCAGAGTGATTGAGGCCAAAAGGTTGATCAGTAGGAAAGAGGGTCAAAGAAGTGAAAGCTTATCAGTGATGCTGAGGTTTGAGAAAGTCTTGCTGGGAAAAGTATGGATTCCTTAGTTTCAATGTTAGAGAATGTGCCCCATTTGCACTGCGCTGTTAAAATATGCCAAAGAATGGGACATGTAGCTGCTCAGTGTAAAGGAAATAACATATGTGCCAAGTGTGGAGGAGCACATGATTACGGTGAATGTGGAAGCAATGTGAAGGTTAAGTGCTTTAATTGTGGGGGAGAACACAGTGCAGCATTTGGTGGATACCGGGTACAGAGAGAGGCTAGAGAGGCTCAGAGAAATAGGATCAGTCATGATGTATCATATGCAGAGGCCATAAAACAGATTGGTAAACTACAGTGCGGACTGATGGACCTTACATGGATGTACCTGTAGTAAGTGGACCTACTGTCAGGGCTGGTGCTTCTGATGGTCCTGGCATGGTTTTGAGACCTGTTCAGAAATCTTGTGCGCGTGAATGTGTGGTGTCAAAGGACACTTTGATAATGAATAATGTTGACTTCATAGCTTTTATTGGGAAAGTTATCAATACGACTCTGGTTGTGGAAAGCAGAAATGCCAGGTTGAAGGTTATTGTGGCAAAATAGATATTGGGGGTAACAGATGTTACTGTTGAAATGGTTGTTGACATGCTGAACAATCCTAAGGGTGGAGTGTTTCAGCATGATATAGATACACTTTAATGGGGTTGGGGAGGGGAGGGTGTGGTAGAAGTTAGGGATTTATTTGGTTTAGAATTTTATTTTCATGGTAGTACAGAATTGAGCAGATCATGATTGATCGTACATTCCAGCACAGTAGGTGGCGGCATGCACTTAAACGATTGTTTGCGGACCGCCATGATATTTACATTTACGTCATTTAGCAGACGCTCTTATCCAGAGCGACTTATAAATTGGTGCATTCAACTTATGATATCATAGAAGAAGATAGCTGTCACCTGCTTCCCTTAAAAAACAGTTTGCCCTACAGCCAATTCTGTCAATTTCAAAATAATTTGCAAAAACAATCAGATTTCAAAAGAAACGAGATGGAAATACATTTCAAGGAAAGTGGGGTACAAAAATGGTCAGATCAATACTGCCGTTGAGAAAATCCAAAACAAATCGAGACATGATCTCTTTCAAGGACAGTCTCATAAAAAGAAGCATTCTTGCGTTCTTCAAATCAAGTCAAATCAAATACACGTGTTTAGCAGATGTTATAGCGGGTGTAGAGAAATGCTTGTGCTTCCAACTCCGACAGTGCAGTAATATCTAACAAGTAATATCTAACAATTTCACAACATATACCCAATACACACAAAACTAGTAAGGAATGGGATTTAAGAATATATACATACAAGCAATGACAGTGCGGCATGGACTAAGATACAGTAGAATATTATAGAATAGAATGCAGTATATACATATGAGATGAGTAGTGCAAGATATGTAAACATTATTAAAGTGACTAGTGTTCCATTTCTTAAAGTGGCCAGTGATTTCAATAGGCAGCAGCAGCCTCTAATGTGCTAGTGATGGCTATTTAACAGTCTGATGGCCTTGAGATAGAAGCTGTTTTTCATTCTCTCGGTCCCAGCTTTGATGCACCTGTACTGACCTCGCCTTCTGGATGATAGCGGGGTGCACAGGCAGTGGCTCGGGTGGTTGATGTCCTTGATGATCTTTTTGGCCTTCCTGTGACATTGGGTGCTGTAGGTGTCCTTGAGGGCGGGTAGTTTGTCCCCGGTAATGCGTACTCCCTATTCAAAGTGCTTTTCCCCCGGGGCAGAAATCTCAGAGATTAATTGGTCAACTCTGATTTATCACCCTAAAATACCCCGCACAACGTCTCCTTGCGCATCTACTGGATGGAAACTACAAGTGTAATGGCTGCGCTAAATACAATGGCACTTACAAATGTAGATCCTTCAAAGACCCTCAAACAGGGAAACGGATCCATATCAAAGGTGTTATCACGTGCTCCACTAAGGCAGTTATAAGATAAATAACTTGGCCTTGTGGTAAAGATTGTGTGGGCAAAACAAAGCGCGAACTAAATGTAAGAGTCTCTGAGGTGCAAAAACTCGACTTACCCAGTTGCGGCCCAATTTTTGGAAGCAAACCACTCTATTTCCTCCCTTCTATTTCGTCCCTTCGCTATATTGGCATCGAATACATCACCCTCCCTGGGAGAGGGGGTGACCTTGACAATTTATTGTTAAAACAAGAGGCCACCTGGATCTTTAATGTAAATACCCTTGCTCCCTTAGGTCTCAATGTAGTGTTTGATCTGAAGCCATTCTTGTGATTGTGTTTTTACTATCCATTGTAAATAATGTTTGTAGGCCTATGTAGCCAAATTGTAGCTTTGATCTTATGTTATCCATTCATGCTTTTTTAAATGTTTTATATCGCTAAATCAACCAATGAAATCAAGCCACAGCTGCCCATGATTACAGACACCTGTGTGTCCTTTCAAACTATATAAACTAGTGACCCGCAGTGTTTGTCATTATACCCTGATGAAGACAGCTTGTCTGTCCAAACGTTGGTTATTAAATTATTGTGTGGCTCTCCTTTTCTTTTTCAAGTGTTCTACTCTGCTAGTCAGCACCTCGTCTAAATAGGTGTGTTTCTTTCACCTCCAGATGTCTCCATGAGAGGCCATCTTAACCCACTTCATTTGGCTTCAGTGCATTATTGAGTCTTTACATAGGAACAAATGGTGTCACGTGATTGAAGGCTTTGTCTATTCATTGGGTGAGAGAGGCTCAAGAGAAAAGCTGGCCGCCTGCATTCTACTGTGGAACCTTCTGGATTTCCCTGTGACCCACTAGATAAGCAAAATCAACCCAGGAATAGTTCACCCAAAATACAAAATGAAATATTGGTTTCCTTACCCTGTAAGCAGTCTGTGGGTAAGGTATGATAGCAAACCGTGCTTTGGTTTTGTTTACCTTTCAAATGTTAACATTTTAGCATTGATGGCACAATCCAATGCAAGTCAATGGTAGGCTACCCGTAATCGAATTTTCGCACTTCATGTCGAATGTTTTTATTGTATAACTCAAAGTTACTTATAGATGATTTGGACATGAAGCGCAAAAATGCTAATATGGGTACCATTGACTTGCTTTGGATTGGGAATTCCAGCTCCAACCTTCGTTAGCATTCCAGCTCCATTCCTAGCGTTAGCATTCCAGCTCCATTGTTAGCGTTAGCCTTATTGTATCTTCATTCTCATGACCAAAGACATGTCTACTGCATTTAGGGCTGAATCCTAACTTGAGATTTATACATGGATTCGAACCCCTTTATCATCAGTTAAACACATACTATAGATCTCAAGTGGCATACCACCAGAGATATTCATATGTATGCCACTAGGGGAAGCCCTGGTCTATGTTACTGATGGCCATACTCAATATAAATGTGTATTTCCCTTATGCCTATAATGTAGAATTTAGTGCTTCGGCAGTTGTGTATTGATGAACTTTGTCTAGACAGCTTGCCAGTCATGTTAATATGCTGCTGTATTAGTTTCAATATTGTTGCAGTGTATTTCATTGTTCATATTTTAGATACAAGGAAACTAAACTGATGCCAAAACAGCATGTTTTTGTAGTTGTTTTAAAACTGTTGCCAAGGCTGCATGACTACCGACCCGTGGCACTGACGTCTGTAGCCATGAAGTGCTTTGAAAGACTGGTCATGGCTCACATCAACAGCATAATCCCAGAAACCCTAGACCCACTCCAATTTGCATACCGCCCCAACAGATCCACAGATGATGCAATCTCTATCGCACTCCACACTGCCCTTTCCCACCTGGACAAGAGGAACACCTACGTGAGAATGCTATTCATTGACTACAGCTCAGCATTCAACACCATAGTGCCCTCAAAGCTCATCACTAAGCTAAGGATCCTGGGACTAAACACCTCCCTCTGCAACTGGATCCTGGACTTCCTGACGGGCCGCCCCCAGGTGGTAAGGGTAGGTAACAACACATCTGCCACACTGATCCTCAACACGGGGGCCCCTCAGGGGTGCGTGCTCAGTCCCCTCCTGTACTCTCTGTTCACCCATGACTGCATGGCCAGGCACGACTCCAACACCATCATTAAGTTTGCCGACGACACAACAGTGGTAGGCCTGATCACCGACAACGATGAGACAGCCTATAGGGAGGAGGTCAGAGATCTGGCCGTGTGGTGCCAGGACAACAACCTCTCCCTCAACGTGACCAAGACAAAGGAGATGATTGTGGACTACAGGAAAAAAAAGAGGACTGAGCACGCCCCCATTCTCATCGACGGGGCTGTAGTGGAACAGGTTGAGAGCTTCAAGTTCCTTGGTGTCCACATCACCAACGAACTATCATGGTCCAAACACACCAAGACAGTCGTGAAGAGGGCACGACAAAGCCTATTCCCCCTCAGGAGACTAAAAAGATTTGGCATGGGTCCTCAGATCCTCAAAAAATTCTACAGCTGCACCATCGAGAGCATCCTGACTGGTTGCATCACCGCCTGGTATGGCAACTGCTTGGCCTCTGACCGCAAGGCACTACAGAGGGTAGTGCGTACGGCCCAGTACATCACTGGGGCAAAGCTCCCTGCCATCCAGGACCTCTATACCAGGCGGTGTCAGAGGAAGGCCCTCAAAATTGTCAAAGACTCCAGTCACCCTAGTCATAGACTGTTCTCTCTGCTACCGCACGGCAAGCGGTACCGGAGTGCCAAGTCTAGGTCCAAAAGACTTCTCAACAGCTTCTACCCCCAAGCCATAAGACTCCTGAACAGCTAATCATGGCTACCCGGACTATTTGCACTGCCCCCCCACCCCATCCCTTTTACGCTGCTGCTACTCTGTTAAGTATTTATGCATAGTCACTTTAACTCTACCCACATGTACATATTACCTCAACTAGCCGGTGCCCCCGCACATTGATTGACTATGCAACGGTACCCCCCTGTATATATAGCCTCCCTACTGTCACTTTATTCTATTGTATATATAGCCTCCCTACTGTCACTTTATTTTTTACTTCTGCTCTTTTTTTCTCAACACTTTTTTGTTGTTGTTTTATTCTTACTTTTTTGTTTAAAATAAATGCACTGTTGGTTAAGGGCTGTAAGTAAGCATTTCACTGTAATGTCTGCACCTGTTGTATTCGGCGCATGTGACCAATAAAATTTGATTTGATTTGATTTGATTTGATTTGATTTAGTAATGGAACACTTCAAATTGTGAGCCATTTCTCTGTTCAGCAATGTGGATTATGAAAATGAAAGTTTAGTTTTTTTCCCTAGTTTGTCTTAAGTCCTATTTTACTGCTAGTGCAGAGTGAATGTTAACCCAAGACATTTAGTGGTAGTCTACATCCAAAATGGCACCCTATTGTCTTCATAGTGCGCTACCTTTGACCAGGGCTCTTGTCAAAAGTAGTGCACTATAAAGGGAATAGGTTGCTGTTGAAATTCTATGGAAACTGCTTGACTCAATTATAATATTTCCATTTACTGAGAAACCCCGACTTGACCATAATTTTACATTTTAGTCATTTAGCAGACGCTCTTATCCAGAGCGACTTACAGTTAGTGAGTACATTACTTTTATTCATACTGGCCCCCCGTGGGAATCGAACCCACAACCCTGGCATTGCAAACGCCATGCTCTACCAACTGAGCTACATCCCTGCCGGCCATTCCCTCCCCTACCCTGGACGAATTGTGTGCCGCCCCATGGGTCTCCCAGTCGCGGCCGGATACAACAGAGCCTGGATTCGAACCAGGATCTCTAGTGGCACAGCTAGCACTGCGATGCAGTGCCTTAGACCACTGCACCACTCGGGAGACATAATCGTCCCTTGCTCTGAGTTCCACATCGTGATTCGTGATTAGAGAAAGAGAGGTTGTGTTCCCCTGCTCAGACGTTGCATGCATCAATCAATGGTCACGTGCCACTTCATCGACTGTTTATTTATTTTTATTTATTTCACCTTTATTTAACCAGGTAAGCCAGTTGAGAACAAGTTCTCATTTACAACTGCGACCTGGCCAAGATAAAGCCGTCGGGCACCAAATTTACAGGGCTGTCCAATTCCGATCCAGGAGGGCCGAAACACTTTTTCTCTCTACCTGGTAGTTAATTGTCCCAGGTCTCAATTAGTTGCTGATTAAAAGGAGAAGATGAAAACCAGAAGTGTTTCGGCCCTCTAGGTCCGACATTGAACTGCCCTGCAACATATGATATGTAAAATACCTATCCAGGCTTGTAAGATCTGGCATGCATTAGCTGGGCAGAGGAACGCGCACATAGATATGAGAGAGAAAGAGGCATGTATGAGACATGATGCGTCATGCCCCCCCTCACACGATGAAACCCAACACACAGGGCACGTTCGAACCGATCACTTTTTTATATATATATTTTTATTTAACCTTTATTTAACTAGGCAAGTCAGTTAAGAACAAATTCTTATTTACAATGACGGCCTACACCGGCCAAACACGGACAATGCTGGGCCAATTGTGCGCCGCCCTATGGGACTCCCAATCACGGCCGGTTTTGATACAGCCTGGTATCGAACCAGGGGGTCTGTAGTGACGCCTCAAGCACTGAGATGCAGTGCCTTAGACCGCTGCGCCACTCGGAAGTCGTTGACCATTGTTGGTCACCGCCTTTCAAAGTGTGTTGCATTATGGGGATAAAAATTGTCAGACTTGTGCCTACATGTCGACTGCATGAACTTTACAAAACTCGTGATCAAAGGTCATGAAGTTTTGACTGCAGTCGACTACAGATTTCTGCAGTTGCTCTTCACCAACTTCATCCTGTAGCAATCGCCTGCATTGTGGGAGGCTCTATTTGTCTCACACAAATGTGACCAAAGACGACAGAAACAGGAACCAACTTTGGCAAGATTCATACAGTGGCTACAAATTAATGTGATATTTGAGGCTGATTATACCATGTTACACACACAGGATTTCAGTTTGTGGGTGTGATATGAGGTTTGGATACTTTTTTTTTACATCACAAAGAAAAACATTAGTAAACAATGGCAACACTGCCATGTTACTCTGAGCCTTGTTGGAAAACCACATTAGTGTCTGACTTTCGGCTGTCGCAGAGGCACCTCCCCGACTTCACTCCTCGACTTTCGTCTACAGTCGGTTGATGTAGCCTTACCACTCAAACGCGCCCACATACTAACAGAGACTTCTCTTTTGCACCCAGGGGTAAAAATTCAGGGACAACCAAGTAGAAAGTGTTATATGTTTGTCTTTAACTTTGGTTCCATGGGGGATGTCAAGTAATGACTCATTGTTAGCATCCTGCTTGCATTGGCTATTAGAGAAGGAAATTAAGACTTGAGTGTGCTTCAAGTACATCTTACTACGGTGCCTGGAGTGCAAGCAGTCATTTTCTCTACTGCAACTGGGCCAAACAAATGGCTGATTTAACTCCAGCAGAGCTGAACAGGACAGCCCCCCCCCAAATTAAATTACATAATTAAGGTTTGAATTAGCACAAATGTAAAAAAAGATGCTCAGAAACGCTGGTGTAAAAATACTCATTCAATTTTAAAGGCAGATTAATGAAATTAGTGCCGCATAGACAGAGAGTAGAAGATTCATACAGTAAAAGGGAAGTCTGTTTCTGTGTGTGCGTGCGTGCGCATTTGTAAGTGAAAGAATAGAGATACGAGCGAGTGTCTTTGTATTTGTATCATGATATGTTTTCATACAAAAATCAGTTGTGTTAAAAAGCTTCACAACAACTGCAGTCCCTTAAAGCTGCAATATGTAACTTTTTGGGCGACCCGACCAAATTAACATAGAAATGTGAGTTATAGATCTGTCACTCTCATTGAAAGCAAGTCTAAGAAGCGGTAGATCTGTTCTATGTGCGCTTTTTTCTATGCTTTCGGTTTTTTGGTTTTGAACACCAGCTTCAAACAGCTGAAAATTCAATATTTACTATATTTTTTGTTATGGAAAATATATCTCACAGCGGTTTAGATGGTGCAATGATTCTCTACACTATACTTGCTTGTTTTGTCACAAACTGAAATTAGGCAAACTGTTCGAAATTTAGCAACCAGGAAATGGTAGAGCGATTTCTGCATGGTGCACCTTTAACCAACTCTGGGGTCTGTTTCAAGGCAAGCCACAGGCGTTGACTTTGTGCCCAAAACCCACCTTTGAAATGTTGAATGCGAATGTGGAACACTGTTACACTTTCAGTCAAACCCGAAAACCCTATGTATATTAACATGTCTTCAAGCTAGCAGTCTTTCCATTCTCACTAGTCCTGTGGTCCAAATCAAATGCATCACTGTGAGAGGAGGCTGGGGGTGGCTCTTACAGCAACTTACAGAATTCTGATGAAAACCAACCAGCATTGGCCTCACAAGCGTTGGTGTGGTTGATGCTGACTAATTCTTTCTGTAATCTGACAGTGTGGGTTTTTGGTCACCTATACTTGAAAGAGGGGCGGATTTCCAAAAACGTCTTCCCACTGGGCACAAACTGGTTAAATCAACATAGTTTCAATGTAATTTGTCAACGTATTGTGGTGTGGAATCAACGTGGAAAATACATTGGATTTGAAAAAAGTTATTTTGAGGGTGCAATTTCAACCATACACAAACCTTGTTTAACATACACTACATGACCAACAGTATGTGGACACCTGCTCGTCGAACATCTCATTTCAAAATCATGGGCATTAATATTGAGTTGGTTGCCTTCTTTGATGCTAGAACAGCCTCCACTCTTCTGGGAAGGCTTTCCACTAGATGTTGGAACATTGCTGCAGGAACTTGCTTCCTTTCAGCCACAAGAGCATTAGTGAGGTCGGGCACTGATGTTGGGCGATTAGGCCTGACTCGCAGTCGGCGTTCCAATTCCTCCCAAAGGTGTTAGATGGGGTTGAGGTCAGGGCTCTGTGCAGGCCAGTCAAGTTCTTCCACACCGATCTCGACAAACCATTTCTGTATGGACCTCGCTATATGCACGGGGGCATAGTCATGCTGAAACAGGAAAGGGCCTTTCCCAAACTGTTGCCACAAAGTTGGAAGCACAGAATCGTCTACAATGTAAATGTTAGCTGTAGGGTTAAGATTTCCCTTCACTGGAACTAAGGGGCCTAGCCCGAACCATGAAAAACAGCCCCAGACCATTATTCATCCTCCACCAAAATGTACAGTTGGCACTCTCCTGGCATCTGCCAAACCCAGATTAATCAGTTGGACTGCCAGATGGGGAAGCATGATTCATAATTCCAGAGAATGTGTTTCCACTGCTCCAGAGTCTAATGACGGCGAGCTTTACACCACTCCAGCAGACGCTTGGCATTGCGCATGGTGATCTTAGGCTTATGTGCGGCTGCTAAACCATGGACACCCATTTCATGAAGCTCCCGACGAACAGTTTTTATGCTGACATTGCTTCCAGAGGCAGTTTGGAACTCGATAGGGAGTGTTGCAACCGAGGACAGGGGATTTTTACGCGCTTCAGTACTCGGCGGTCCCATTCTGGTCGCTTGTGTGGCCTACCACTTCGCGGCTGAGCCGTTGTTGCTCCTATAAGTTTCCACTTCACAATAACAGCACTTACAGTTGACCAGGCCAGCTCTAGCAGGGCAGAAACTTGACGAACTGACTTGTTGGAAAGGTGGCATCCTATGACGGTGCCACGTTGAAAGTCACTGAGCTCTTCAGTAAGGCCATTCTACTGCCAATGTTTGTCTATGGAGATTGCATTGCTGTGTGCTCAATTTTATACACCTGTCAGCAACGGGTGTAGCTGAAATAGCCGAATCAACTAATTTGAAGGGGTGTCCACATACTTTTGTATATATAGTGTATATTGAATTTGTACCTTTAAAACAACAACAGATCTATATCCACTATCAGGGAAAAAAGTATAGGCTGGGCAGCACCTCCTTCTGGAGAATTGATCTATCTACAGCTAGCCTTTGGTCTCCCATCCAAGGTTTTAACCAAGCCCAGCCCTGCTTAGCTATGATATGTCACTGACTATTACCAATGTGCTATGATGAGAATTATTGTTGAAAGAAACTAAATAGATTCACTGTTGCTATCGAAGTCATTCCAAAAGGTAGGTTTAACAGAGAAAATGAAATGTGACTGTACTTTATCACTCATACAGTATATCATCAATTATGCTATTTAGGTCTATAAAGCATTTGTAAAGTAATCAACAGCTATTGTTTCAATTCAACCCATCTGTGCCACACTGACTTAGTCTGGCTTTAATTCCAGTTTGTCTACAAATTTATAATCGATATGTTGGATTCACATCTCCATCTCAACCATAAATCGAGGTAAAAAAAATAGGACTAAATCAAATAAAACTTTATTTAAAGTGCATATAAAGTTTGATTTGGTCCTGTTCTTTAACTTACATTTTTGGTTGAGATGGAGACATGAATCCAATATATAAATTATTAATTTGTAGACCAACTGGAATTAAAGCCAGACTAAGTGAGTGGCACAGATGGAACTATCCAATGGCTGTAATAATCTCGCAGAAGGTTGAATGGCATTGATCATTTGCACCATGTACTTTTATTGTAATCTCAACTGTAATCCAGGTCATTTGGTTCTGCTATTAGATGAAGCACAGTGATAACACATTAATCTGTCCGATAAGTAAACAAAATATCTGACATTGTATTCCCATTTGAACTATGCTGTGCTTTTAAATGGTTGAAAGCGCAGTGATAGACATTTGGGTGATAACTAAACCAAAAATCAGACATTGTTTTTACATTGGAATTTGGTTGCGCTTTAAGATGGTTGAAAGCATAGTGATAACATATTGGAAATTCAACTAACTTTTGGCTGTCTTTTTGAGTGGGTGAATATAGGTTGTGATCTCATTGATCAACGTCTCAACCACAGGAGGCTGCTGAGGGGAGGAAGGCTCATAATAATGGCTGGAATGGATTGAATGGAATGGTATCAAACATATGGAAACCACGTGTTTGTGTTCAATACCATTCAATTTATTCCATTCCAGCCATTACTATGAGCACATCCTCCCCAATTAAGGTGCCCCCTGTGGTCTCAACCAAGTACTATCCAATTATCCACGTTGAAATGGTGTGGTGTGTCCAGTGGGTTACCAACCTCTTAAATGTAACTAAATATAATCTAAAACGGTATCTAGGTAATCCCCAAAAGTAATTATTTATCCAGGGCCATAAACAATAACTACTAATGCTGTATACTCAAAGAAAGGTTCAAATCTCACCTTTCTGGAAAAAAGTGTTATAAATTGCTGAAGTGCAGTCACTTTTGAGGACACAAACTCAAATACCCAGTACAAATATGATACAAATATGAAATAATTCATATGTATTTCCTATTCAACAAAACTTTATGAATAAGGCTTGAAATTACATTTATTACAAATATAGTATAATCCATTTATAAAATGACCAAGATTTCACCTTTTTATAACTGTAAAATACATATTTGTATACAGTGCATTTGGAAAGCATTCAGACTCCACTTTTTCCATTTTGTTACGTTACAGCCTTATTCTAAAATTGATTCAATATTTTTTATTCAGCAATCTACACACAATGCCCCTTAATGATAAAGCAAAAACAGGTTTTTAGAAATGTTTGCACATTTATTAAAAATTTAAAACAAAAATACCTTATTTACATAAGAATTCAGACCCATTGCTACAGTGAGGGAAAAAAGTATTTGATCCCCTGCTGATTTTGTACGTTTGCCCACTGACAAAAAAATGATCAGTCTATAATTTTAATTGTAGGTTTATTTGAACAGTGAGAGACAGAATAACAACAACAAAATCCAGAAAGACGCATGTCAAAAATGTTATACATTGATTTGCATTTTAATGAGGGAAATAAGTATTTTCGAATAAGGCTATAACGTAACAATGTGGAAAAAGTCAAGGGGTCTGAATACATTCTGAATGCACTGTATTTAGTGTTAGAGAAAAATTGCATATTTTCTAAAAAAGTCTTTCTTGGTCAAAACATCTGCCTCCATCACTATGAAGGTCTCACAGAGCTCTAGCTTGGCTTCCTGAACTCGTTAGGAACTTGCCTTTCATCTCATGTTAATCTTGTCCGTCTATGACAAACAGAACGTGGTTTCTGTTTAAAATCTATGAATGTGCTACACGCAACGAAACCACTCTCTCCTGCTGCGTTACGATGTAAGAATTCCAGTCATATGCGTTGTTAGTGGCTGTGACATAGGGCTCAGCCAGGAGTTGATGGACAATCGGAAGAGCAAACAAAATGGTCGGAGGGACATCCCAGCTTCAAGTGGTGTCAGATTTCACATCCTGCTTCACACAGGCAGGAGAGACATACTCCTGTGTCTGTGAGAATCAGGGCCACCGCTCAATGCAAGCCATTTCGATCTTCAGTGTCCACAGATCTATTTATAAACAAATATGACGGCCGGTACCAGAACCACGCAGGTACCCTAAACAGTGGACTTAACATCAAAGAGGTTTTAAAACTAATTTGATGATGCAGTTAAAATGTGTATATCCATAGCTTTGCTCTATTATTTTGGATCAACTGATTCAGTGGAAGTATAAAAGAGAAATGACACATTTTAAACGCTATGAATCATATCCTGTGTGAGATGGTCAGAAAGATTAGCCACCAATGTTCACTTCCACATTCATCGCAGGTTGCAGTATGTGATAAACAACCCAGCTAACAAATCAAAGGGGAGAGAACGTTTTTGTAATGTTACCCATAATGTTCTCCTGATGTTTGAGTGTTCATTTTTTCCATTAGTTATGAGAACATTCTATGTATGTTAGCAAAAACCTCCTGAGAACCTATTTAGCATGTTTTGGCATTAGAGTTAGGAGAACATTGCCTTAATGTCAAACAGAACATGGTTACCATGTTTTCAGAATATCCAATATTAATGTTCTAGACATGTTTCATGGGAATGTTGCAAGAACATTCCTGTCCAATGACGTTTAAAACAAACGTGGTGGCATAGCAGGAAGATCGGATGAACCAAGAGGTTGTTAGTCCAAATCTCAGGTGAGGACATAATAATAATAATAATAATAATAATAATAATTACTGTATAAATGAACATGAACAATGTAATCATGTATGTTAAAGTGTGTCAAATATGTAAGTTGTAAACATTGTATATTAAAAGCACTGTTTGTGTGGGTGTCCCTAACCTTGACAACAGACAAAGAGCTGTGAATGGATCAGTGGTTCACCAATCAGGACCTTGATGGGATCTGAAACAGTAAAAAATATATATATTTGGGTGATGCCCTAAAAGCTTATTTAGGGTTGTCCCTGGAACAAGCTGGGAATTAGACAAAATCCTCCAGGGGACCATGACAGAACGTCCTATGTTTTAAACCTCATTGGACACAAGAATATTATTATATTATATTATGAGAACATGGCAACTATGTTCTGTGTATGTTTGGTGTGACGTTGATGGAATATTCTCCTAACCTTCAGAAAACTGGACACTGGAATATTCTTGCAATGTTCTAATGAAACGTGCCTAGAACATTAATATAGAATATTTGGAGAAGATGGTAACCATGTTCTGGGTAAGTTCTGTTTGACATTAAGGGAATGGTCTCTTGGAAACATCACTGGAACATTCCTATGAAAACGTTTGGTAACGACCTAATGACACTCTTAAGGGAATGTTCTCTAAAGTTGTGGGAAAGTTTGTTTGCCTGATGTGAGACACTTCTCACTCTCTGCACTGCAGGTACTTCAGTATCTTCTCTTATTATCATTCCAACTGGAAACCTGTGAAAACGATTGATTCAATTGAAAAATCTAGCATGCCCAACTGAAATATATAGATGCATCTCTAGGTGCTGTAACCCTGGTTTCATTTTCTTTCTATTTCAGCCACAAAGCCTTGGTCAACAAATGCACTGATTGTGCAACATTCAAACTATTATTTGGGGGATTACCATTAGTATTTCTACTATGCTCTATCATATCACACACCAACCACTTCAAGAAAGGAACCTTTTGGAATCAATCCTTGGGCAAACTTGGACTGGGGAAGCCAACAGGTAAAAATGGGGTTGTCTGGAGAGGTTGATGCATTCAAATCAAACTCAGACACACTGTACACACACACGCACACAGACATGCACTCAGAGACACACTTCTGGGAAGTGGCCTCAGAAGAACACACTAGCTAGTGACAGTCGACTGACAGTAGCTGTTCAGAAGTGGATGGTGTGTGAAGGCAGCCAGATCTCCCCAGTCTAGATCTCTCTGCACTACCATGATCAACATGTACCAGACCAGCCTGCCTCCACCACCGATCCCCCCACGGCTAGACTCTGTCAAGTCAGCACCAGGACCGGGCCACAACAAACCTCTCCTCGGTTTCCTCATTGGTATGATAGTGCTCCAAATGCTGCTGCTACTGGGGGGATTCACCTACCTGTACCACAAGGAAAACGAGGTAAGAACTCACCTTTCTAGATATGGTTATATGTTTATTTGTTTTTTTGTGCCACGTTTCTTAGTGCCAAGTTCAAAACTATCATAGGTCATGGATACAAGTCTATTTTTGTTATGCAGTCTATTTGTTGGTAACACTTTATTTGGATAGTCCATCTGTAAGTGCTCTACAGACTCTACTAACCCTAGCTCTAACCCTTATCCTAACCTTTATTCTAAACCTAACCCTAACCTTAGCAAGCAGTTGCTTATCAACAGATAGTTTGTTGATAGTATGACCATCTGTAGAGCATCTACAGATGAACTACCCGGACTATCCAAATAAAGTGTGACCCGTTTAATTATTTTATAGCTGAAATCTATCTTGGACTCTGCTAGAGAGTGAGATATTGTTTGACTTTGACAGCCGTCGACTAAACGTGACATAGTAAAGTGTCTCTTCAAAGAGCGATGTGGTTTACTGAGCAAGAGCGTATTTTTTCGACATCTAAAGTATTTCAGTGTCAACCTAGGCCTACTATTCTTCAAGCACAGGAAACACTGAACCTCAGTTATAAAACAATTAAAATGGGTTCATGAGGACATTTTCCATGATCAGAATAAACATTCAACAGAAACATTTAGAAACAGCACATGCTGCTGCTTAGTCCTAACATGCTTCATGAACTTGTCCTGATGTGAACTTGAAAGACTGAAGTGTGATCCTCCTTAAGCAGTGCTGATATTAAATATAGGGTTAACATTAATTCCTGCTATGTTTGGGCTCAGTATGAGGAGGACTTTGAACACAAGTACCTGGATGACATGATCGTCCTGAGGAGACTTGGGGAGTGTGAGAAAGACAGCCAATCAGTGCTGGACTGTAAGAAGCTTGTGGAGAAATACAAAAACATCATGGCAAAGGTAAGCCGAGGTTGCTGAGACTCAAATTAAGGTTTTATGAGTAAATTTGTAGAATAAAAACTATCCAGTTTTAACAGATAATTAAGCAATACTATGCTCTCTCTCTCTCCTCTCAAGGTCTCACAAGTGGAAGGAAAAGGTATGTTCAAATATTTAATTACATACAGTGAGTTCCAAAAGTATTGGGACAGTGACACATAATTTGTTGTTTCGGCTCTGTACTCCAGCACTTTGGATTTGAAATGGTACAATGACTATGAGGTTAAAGTGCAGACTGTCAGCTTTAATTTGAGGGTATTTTCATCCATATCGGGTGAACCGTTTAGAGATGACAGCACTTTTTGTACATAGTCCGCCCATTTTAGGGGACCAAGAGTATTGGGACAAATTCCCTTATGTGAATTGAAGTAGTACCATTTTAAGTATTTGGTCCCATATTCATAGCACACAATGACTACATCAAGCGTGTGACTCTACACATTTGTAGGATGCATTTGCTTTTTGTTTTGGTTGTGTTTCAGATTATTTTGTGCCCAATCGAAATTAATGGTAAATCATGTATTGTGTCATTTTGGAGTCACTTGTATTGTAAATAAGAATAGAATATGTTTCTAAACACTTCTACATTAATATAAATGCAACCATGATTACGGATAATCCTGAATGAATCGTGAATAATGATGAGTGAGAAAGTTACAGACGCACAAATATCATACCCCCAAGACATGCTAACCTCTCACCATTACAATAGCAGTGGAGGTTAGCATTTTTCTGGGGGGGGTATGATATTTGTGCATCTAACTTTCTCACTCATCATTATTCACGATTCATTCAGGATTATCCATAATCATGGTAGCAGCCACATTAATCTAGAAGTGTTTAGAAACATATTCTATTCTTATTTACAATAAAAGTGACTCCAAAATGACACAATACATTATTTACCATTCATTTCGATTGGGCACAAAATAATCTGAAACACAACCAAAACAAACAGCAAATACATCCAACAAATTTGTAGTCACAAGCGTGATGTACTGTAGTCATTGCGTGCTAGGAATATTGGGCAAAATACTTAACTTTTGACTACTTTAATACACATACAGTTGAAGTCGGAAGTTTACATACTCTTAGGTTGGAGTCATTAAAACTCGTTTTTCAACCACTCCACAAATTTCTTGTTAACAAACTATAGTTTTGGCAAGTCGGTTAGGACATCTACTTTGTGCATGACACAAGTAATTTTTCCAACAATTGTTTACAGACAGATTATTTCACTTATAATTCACTGTATCACAATTCCAGTGGGTCAGAAGTTTGCATACACTAAGTTGACTGTGCCTTTAAACAGCTTGGAAAATTCCAGAAAAGGATGTCATGGCTTTAGAAGCTTCTGATATGCTATTTGTCATCATTTGAGTCAATTAGAGGTGTACCTGTGGATGTATTTCAAGGCCTACCTTCAAACTCAGTGCCTCTTTGCTTGACATCATGGGGAAATCAAAAGAAATCAGCCAAAAACTGTAGACCTCCACAAGTCTGGTTCATCCTTGGGAACAATTTCCAAACGCATTAAGGTACCATGTTCATCTGTACAAACAATAGTACGCAAGTATAAACACCATGGGACCACGCAGCCGTCATTCCGCTCAGGAAGGAGACGCGTTCTGTCTCCTAGAGATGAACGTACTTTGGTGCGGAAAGTGCAGATCAATCCCAGAACAATAGCAAAGGACCTTGTGAAGATGCTGGGGGAAACAGGTACAAAAGTATCTATATCCACAGTAAAACAAGTCCTATATCGACATAACCTGAAAGGCCGCTCAGCAAGGAAGAAGCCACTGCTCCAAAACCGCCATAAAAAAGCCAGACTACAGTTTGCAACTGCACATGGGGACAAAGATCGTACTTTTTGGAGAAATGTCCTCTGGTCTGATTAAACAAAAATAGAACTGTTTGGCCATAATGACCATCGTTATGTTTGGAGGAAAAAGGGGGTTGCTTGCAAGCCGAAGAACACCATCCCAACCGTGAAGCACGGGGGTGGAAGCATCATTCTGTGGGGGTGCTTTGCTGCAGGAGGGACTGGTGCACTTCACAAAATAGATGGCATCATGAGGAAGGAAAATTATGTGGATATATTGAAGCAACATCTCAAGAAATCTGTCAGGAAGTTAAAGCTTGGTCGCAAATGGGTCTTCCAAATGGACAATGACCCCAAGCATACTTCCAAAGTTGTGGCAAAATGGCTTAAGTCAAGGTATTGGAGTGGCCATCACAAAGCCCTGACCTCAATCCTATAGAACATTTGTGGGCAGAACTGAAAAAGTGTGTGCGAGCAAGGAGACCTACAAACCTGACTCAGTTACACCAGCTCTGTCTGGAGGAATGGGCCAAAATTCACCCAACTTATTGTGGGAAGCTTGTGGAAGGCTACCCGAAACGTTTGACCCAAGTTGAACAATTTAAAGGCAATGCTACCAAATACTAATTGAGTGTATGTAAACTTCTGACCCACTGGGAATGTGATGAAAGAAATAAAAGCTGAAATAAATAATTCTCTCTACTATTATTCTGAAATTTCACATTCTTAAAATGAAGTGGTGATCCTAACTGACCTAAGACAGGGAATTTTTACTAGGATTAAATGTCAGGAGTTGTGAAAAACTGAGTTGAAATGTATTTGGCTAAGGTGTATGTAAACTGAATTTGTCCCAAAAATGTTGATCCCCTAAAATGGGTGGACTATGTACAAAATGTGCTGTCATTTCTAAACGGTTCACCCGATATGGATGAACATACCCTCAAATAAAAGCTGACAGTCCGCACTTTAACCTTATAGTCAAGGTATCACTTCAAATCCAAAGTGCTGGAGTACAGAGCCAAAACAACAGCAAGTGTGTCACTGCCCCAATACCTTTGGACCTCTTTGTATATTTTTCTTTACTTTACTTGCCACTCTACCAAGCTCACCTGTCAGCAGAGAACCTCCTATTCTGAGAGGGTGAAGACTGACTGACTGACTGTCTGTTCTCCGTTTCAGCTGCCAAACTCACTGGGAGTGTGCCCTCGTATGGAGTCATGGCACGCGTGATAGTCAAGCAACCTGTGGCTGACAGACCTCCTACATGTAAGAGATTTGACTTATCATGATCATTCTTGGTTTCTTTTTTTCCTACATAATTGTAGCCTCAATTCAAGATAAGAGATTCAGTATAAGGTTTTAAAACGCACTTACAGTCCACAAGGCCAGAACAGACGATGGGAAACGCACAGTACTACGTAGAGCCATGACTACATACACATACTAACACACGTACACATCGATTATGTATTGTAGATATGTTGTAGTAGTGGGTAATAATGTGTTGTGAAGTGTAACGTTTGAAGCGTATGTACATTTCCTTAATGTTGCTGGACCCCAGGAAGAGTAGCTGCTGCCTTGGCATCAGCTAATGGGGATCCATAATAAATACAAATACTTAAAAATATTGTCTGGTTGTACAGCAAAGTATCTGGAGTGGAACATAGGCCACTCAGTGCTGAGGAACGTCCAGTACTTCAAGTCCAGCTGGCTGAAGGTTCTGCAGCCTGGAGACTACATAATTTACTCCCAGGTGGCCTTCTCCAAATGGCACCCCAAAACCCTTTTGGCCAGCCGCGTGAAACTGAGGAAGGGGGAGGCTGGACAGGAGAAGGACCTCATGACATCCTACTGCAGCCTGGGGGACCAGAATCATACAGACCTGTGTACGGCCTTCCAGGGAGGAGTGTTCAGTCTGGAACCTAAAGACCAGCTCTCTGTGTGGGTGACAGACCCCACCCTGGTCAACTATGAGGAGGGGACTACCACCTTTGGATTATATAAACTGTAGGCTAGACATCACCTACAGTATGGAGAGGATGGACTGAGTTACTTTGGATTATGACTATTGGAGTGATGGGTGGAATCAAGGCCATGCATGCTGTTGGATTTGGGACAGGACTGATAACAGATCTGCTAAATGGATCTACACATGGACTAGACCAATTTGAACATGTGGATCTTTTTAAAAAGCCCAAGGTGAAACTAATCCCTGGAACTGTAATTTATTGCTGTTGATTGGATACCCTACTATCCCTGCCCCCACAATGTTAGATATTAATATTCATTTCTAGGAATATGGCAATGACTGTGTATTTATTTTGACGGATGGTGTCTGTATAGTTAATAAATTATTATATTTTAATAAAAAAAATTGCTTGATTATTTAATGAAATATAACCATATATCTCTGTGCTAAGTTTCCACTTGGTTTATTGCATACAGTATCGGCTCAGTGCTTGGAACTGATGCAACCTGTGAAACCCATATACACAAGCCCCCCCCTCCCCGCAGTTTTGTGAGTTGCTAAGCGTAATTATCAAACTAATGGTTTGTTGTTTGGCTCTAGAACACGACTCATCACCACAGACAAATGTAATGTACTTTATGCTTATGGTCCCCAACACAACTTATGAAACCAAGTTGAAAGAAAAAATAAAAAGGTGCCTACCCTGCAAACCTTCTGCAGCAACGTTGCATCCCCTCACAACAAACATCATGCAGTAACCTCTAGAATTAGCACCACAGCAAGAAAACCACACAGACAGGTCTAATCAAAATCAGTGCATTTCATGATGATGCTGTGACAGCAATATGAGGTCCTAACACAGTGCACAGACTGTAAGCTATTTTGTATAGTAACATCTATTCCAGGGGTATTCAAATCTTACCCTATGACAGCGTTTCCCAAACTCGGTCCTGGGGACCCCAAGGGGTGAACGTTTTCTTTTTTTCTGCAGCATTACAAAGCCGATTAATAAAAATAATCAAAGCTTGATGAGTTGATTATTTTAATCAGATGTGCAGTGCTAGCCAAAACGTGCACCCCTCGTGGTCCCCAGGACAGAGTTTGGGAGACCCTGCCCCACGAAGTCCGGAGTACTGCAGGCTTTCTGTTCTACCTGATAATGAATTGCACCATCTTGTCCCAGGTCTAAATCAGTCCTGATTAGAGGGGAATAATGAAAAGAGCAGTGAAACTGGCTTCCAGGTCCAGATTGGAATTTCAAGGATATATTCAATGACTATCGGGTTTATAAAAACAGTATGAACGGTTATTTTCCATGTATGGCAACAAACTCCACACAGCCCTGCCGTCATATACACCATTCCACTCCAGAGGTAGAGTGAGTTGTTGAACGGCATGGAAAGAGTAAGTCTACAGCATGGAGGTGCAGTGTACCCTGTCAAGAGGTGAAGCGAGGAGAAGTGGCTTTCACAGGATGTAATCTCTACTCACTCATTCCATCCCGTCGTGGGTCTCAACATACGCCAGTCACTGTAGCATGTTCTATGGACCTGTGCAATCACTCAGAAGTGGAAAACAGGTGGAATGTAATTTACCAATGGACTTTTCCAGCATGAATGAAAACTGATGAATAACAACGGATCAAGTTAAGATTTTTATTAAAAGAACGACCATACTGAAAACATGAAAGTATGCAGCCGCTACAAAAAAAAAAGCCTTACAATAGTTATAATTTTGAATCAAGATACTTTTTCAAATGATACACGTGGAGTGGTCTGCCGACCCTCTAAGTGCTCGCTTACGCTATCAGGCATTGAAAACTATAAGATACTTTATGAAGAAAAAAAACATTGATGGTAAAAATAATAATCTCAGCAATAAAACATGAAAATGATATTGAAGGACATTTGTACAGATGACAAAACATGTGGAGCTGACCTGACCTGACATAGCCCGTGGGGCCTGACATAGCCCGTGGGACCTGACATAGCCCGTGGGACCTGACATAGCCCGTGGGACCTGACATAGCCCGTGGGACCTGACATAGCCCGTGGGACTTGAACACAACAGCTTGTAACAGTATACATCAGGACTACAGAGAACACACAGTGGCCAGGAAACAGGAACAAGGCAATAGGCCCATTTTGGTTAAGGGCGTGGAGGAGTCATCACTGTACATTAACCGAGATACGTTTCTTTACACATTCTGGTCTACTGCCCAACTGACTGTCTCAGAGTGACACTGTAAAGTAAAAACAGTCAAACTGGAGCGGTCACATTGCATTTTTATCAACTTCCTACTGTCACTCTGCAGTATGAGGTTGACATCAGCTTTTACAGTGCATGCACTACATATCATCCTGGGAGGAAGTGCTGTGATTCAACTGAATCATCTTTCACCTAAGGCCTTGACATAAGGCGTCAAAGCCTGATTCCACATTGAATCGTTACCCGACCCTTACCTGTCCCCATGAACGTCTAAACAGTGCCATCAGTCCCACTGAAATGTGACAAAACATGACAGAAAACCTGTGCATGTAAATCCCCAGCCACTTCCTCTGTACCTCATAACTTAATCCACTGGGATCAGGAGGCACTTGATTGCACTACACACATTTTACACTCTCCATCAACACAATCAAAGTGGGGACATCGCTCCATCTGCATTAACTAATATGAGAAAGAAGCATGAAAATGTCAGACCAGGGACGATATTTATAAAGCGTCCGAGAAAAGGATCATCTTTGTTCCCTTTTAGACCATAATTAGTAAGGATCAAAATGGACAGGAGGGCCTGATCCTAGAACAGCAATCCTACTCAGACGCTCTGTGAAAACGGGCACAGGAATGTAACCCCAACTCACATTGTGGGACACAGTTTACTACGTACAAATAACATTGTTCCTGTGGTACCAAATTCTTAAAATCAAAATGGGTTGTGTTTTGTCTTCCCCAATGGACAATGTCAAATAAATAAGATCACTTAAAACCATTTTTTCCTTAGGTTATCATTCCGTAGAGGTGGTTTCTGCAGTGCGGGTTGGTTTAAGGCAGAAACCCAGACTGCCCCAAGTGGGTTCCCAGTACCATATAGCCTACATACAATATACACGTTTCTACATAATGAAATGTTTTAATGGAAAATAAATAAGCAATATATGTTCTTTAACCCCAGAATAACGCAAAGCTATGTATTATTAGTACATGTATTTAATTGTTATCGGTATATCGTTTCGGTAAGAAAGTATAGGCGACATAATTGTCATCATCTTTACATGTGTCTATTCTATTCTATGCGCAATACACCATATGTCATTTTCTATTTGTTATATATCTATATCCCTGATAGCTTTGGCCTATATATATATTGATCATCACATGTCTAATGAGTAACAATATCTTAAAAATACTGTACATCCATGCAGATTGTAAGAAACACAGTCAAGGACGTTATTCGCTAATATTAATACCAGCTTGGATATGAGCAGTATTGAAATCCACTCACCATGAACTAGAAGACTGTTTGATAGTCCATGGATAGGTCTCACCCATCTGAAATGAAAAGCTAAAGTTTTTAGGCCTACGAAATTGCTTGGAGACACAGAGTCTCACGTCTAGAATGTGCAATCACAAAATGCCAATCATGTTCACTAAAGCTCGATGCCAGCCACGCTCTTTCCCGACAAGGCTGCGGGGGGGTGTCCTCAACACCGAAATAAACAAACAATGCTGTAACAGACATAGAGTGGGACAGATGAGCCCTAGTTATGGCGGAGGGAGTTGCTCTCCTGCTGAAACAAGTGCATGCAAGAGAACACCCATTAAACCTAAAAGATGGCTTCTCGCTCCCATTAGATTTCCTATTGAAATGTAGACACAGTAGTCCAGAGTGGCGATGCAGCTGGTGACACTAGAGCACTAGCTATTTCTCCTTTGTCCGAAATGGTTCCATCAGAGTTGACCAATCACAGTGCCAGCAGACAGGAGGCAACCAATCAGAATTTTCGCTTCTGGTTAGATAATGAAGAGTTCAGCATGTGAGGCCAAGCATCAGAACAGAGAGTTGTTCTAACCAATGTCCAGATACATGAATCCAACCCTTCTGTGTTGTAGGGATTGAACAGTCACAAACAGTCGCACACACACACGGGATAGGTAGGTATGTAGTTGGGTAGGTGTGGGGAGTTGTTCAGTAACCTCCATCCTCCCAGGCACAGTCGTTCTTCTGCTTGGCCAGCTTCCTGACCACTCTCTCCAGCTCCTTACGAGACTTCTGCTCCTCCTCCAGACATTGCTTCATCCACTTATTCTCCTGACGAAACACATACAAGTTCAATATTACACAGCACAGACGTGTGAGAAGAACACACACACCTACACCCACAAGTATGCACCAACACAAACCACAATTACCCACTACTAAACAAAATGGCTTGTCAGCCTTTACATTTGTCAGAGTGAACATTAATAGTTAATCTACTGTTTTACCTTCTTTAATTCATGGACCTCATCCTTTAAAGCATACACCGCATCAACCAGACTCCTACCAGTCAAGAAACAAAGGTTATCAGAAAGTGGGACAATAGCATATTCTTTTAATGTCACATTATGTTCCTTGACAAAGGCTTTGGAATTTGAGTGTTCCAGGCAGTCGAACATAACAATTTCACAAATATTGACGAGACAATTTCTTGCTTCTCAATGTTCAAGGCAAAACCACCACTTGCTAATACCTTAAAGTCATTATGTAAAGAAATACATTTCTTAATTTAAATGGATCAATAAATACCATTGTGTCCTACAGTAGACTTAAACAAGCCTCATATTAGATGTGTTGAAACGACCACCTAAACAAAACTAAATGCAGATCTATGTGCATACAAAGTAGGGCTGGGCGATATGGACAAAATATCATATTATGATCCAAAGTATACTTTATGAGTAGTTCATGATCTTAGGGGGCATCAAATTATAAGCGATTTCAAATGGGAATTATTGACAGGGTAGGAGCCAAAGTTTCTAGGGGACCCTAATTAGATGTTACATTCCATGTTTTCTTACGTCATGTAGCTAGCCAGCTAGCTAACATATTCATGTTTCACCTATTCCTCTCTAATTTAAGATAAAATTGCACAAACATGCTTATCTAGACCTACCCCGGCACTGGTACCAGGCTGTATTAGCCATCTACGATTCCTCTGACTCTTAGCCAGCTAACTAGCAATTAGCATTAGCGGCTAACAATAGTTATTTTAGCCACAACTTACTAAGAAAATACTAACTAGCAGACAGTAGTTTGCAGACAGTAAGATAGACAAATTAATAGTGTAATTATAGAACGCTTGTGGAAAGCAGCATCATTGTCACCAACATCTTTCTGCATCTGACCATGCAGACTGCAGAGTGAAGGGCAATAAAGTTTTAGTTCCTCCATGGTCGAACAAATGCTCTCTCCTTGAGTGACAGGGGGCAGGGCTTGGTGTGGAAAGTGGCATGCAGCAGATGGGGAAAAGAGGACTCAAGTAGATAACGGAGTTACACACGCTGGAGTTGCCTATCACATTTAACAAACCAAACATTGAAAAACCGTTATAGAAGGTATAGAAGTAAAAACCCAAACCGTCCATGCATCAATAGCGGTATGTAGTAAAATATGGTATACCGCCTCGCCCTAATACACAGTGTTGTAATGGTTTAATAAAAGTATATTCTCCTGAGTGATGGCCATCTTACTTTTCTTCTATGATTGTTTGACCGTTGTTCTTCATCTCCTCCACCATGATCTTCTCTTCCTCCGGCAGCAGGACCTGAGGGACAGACTCTTTCCTCACCGCTGCAGACACACACAATAACACATAGGTAAGCCTTAGTCATTCCCATGCCTATCTATGGGCCATTAAAGGTGTGGTACACACACACACACACACACACACACACACACACACACACACACACACACACACACACTTGGACCTGTAGAAATAAACGATTTGTCTGTATAACACACACATCTATGACAGGTTGAAACAAATACATCACTCACACACAGATGCATACAAGTGCGCGTGAACGCGCACACACACACACACACACGTCGGCTCACCTGTGTTGGTCTGATGCTGGCTGGCCCCTGTGCAGTAGGCCTCGATCACCTTCAGAATCTGGGCATCCTCCTCCAGAGCAGCTGTACCTGTCAATCAAAGGCACACAGGGGAAACCGGGAGTCAGGAGCCTTCTGAACCACAAAAACAGACTTTGAAATTCCAACGTTCAACTGACACACAGACAGACAACTGATTTAGCTGCTTCATCTCTATGGTAACTGTTACAGATGGTCTGTTTCCCTCTCATTGTTCCAGGTAATTTAAAGTGACTGTCCAGTGTTTCCAGATTTCTATTAAATATGACCAATAATTAATTACAATATGAGTGAAATAGTTTCCCTTCCAATAAATGGTAATGAAGTATGTTTAAAAGCAGCTTTTCTGTGTTTGAATGGTATGGACGTACAACAGAATTGTGTGGGCGTATACCGGTCATAAAAAATATTCATGGCACGTAAACAGCTGATTGGCCAGCTCAGCCAATGAGCCAACTTGACATCACGTTAAATGAGGAAACAGCAAGCATTTGAGATACAAGTTTGAGGTGTTTAAGTGTTTTTTATTTTATTTACACTTTTGCCACAAATATGAGTATAGGATGAGTCAACAACATTATTTGGGTATGAGTTAACAGACTATGAACTTTTAAAAGTGAGATTTCACTGGACAGTTGTGACAGATACTAGGAGCTGGATGTGTTTGAAAAGCAATTGATTTTCACGCTCACCTTGCGATGGTACTGAATGTGTGAGGTACCATAAACCACGTGAGATATGCGTTATGTGCAGTGAATTACACTGGAGTGTTGATTCACAGTGAGAGAAACAGGGTCATTGGTTAGGCGGTGACTGGATTTTGCCACGCAGAGTGTGAATCTGTGCTTTCCTTGGTGGCAACATATTTATCTATCATTTCCTAGAGTGCAATGATCAAACCTACTTTTCCGCAAGAGGAACTCATCGTCGGAATGTTTTCTTTCTGCTCTGCGTTTTGGGAGGAACTTCTTAATGGGCCCCGGGCTCTTACTGGAGTCCTGTAGGAGTGACAGAACTGTTAGGAGGGTACTGTACACAGAGTCATAGCCAACACAGTGACACACACCTTCGAGCCAGGGGGAAAAACATCATGGTAAATGCAAGCCTACAGTAACACACACACACACACACACACACACACACATTGCCTCCATAGACAAAAACAAACACGGCGACAAAGTCTTAGATGTTCCACAAGCATGGGACAGCAGTAACCAAAGAAACCTGGGTCATGTTCATTAGGGCACGCAACAGGAAACAAAAATGATCATTTCTTATTGGACAATTCTAAGTAGCCACTCCCCGTTTCAGTCAGGTTTCTTCCATTTGGTGCCTAATGAACACGACCCTGGTGTTATTTTAAACAGTTTACTTTTAGAAACAAAATGTGTCCCCTCCGAGTCATTAATTAACACATTTTGTTTTTAGCATAACCATGTGGCCGATGATGTCATCACGTCTGCTATAATGAATCACCTTTACCATTAACGAGATCATTATTAAAATAATGAATAATTTATTTTAAACCCTCTTATATGTAACCCTCCCATTTTCAAACCTGTAATTTGACAAATAAAATTTCAATTTAAACCTGTAAATTGGCATTTATTCATTCTTATTTGATCATATGCTAGCCAACGTGCAACAAGAAGCTGCTTCGTTGAAAATAAAGCACACACCGGTTCATTTATGCACAATGTGTCCATCTCAATAAAGCTCCCTAACAGACCTATTCAAAAGCGGGACTATATTTTCCCCATTTTCAAAATGTAAGCCTATGACAATGATTCTTTATAAAAGCTGAGGGGGACGAGTGTTTCTGCATCAAATTCCACTTGTATCTGTTACCTAGAAGTAGCTTTGTGTTACCTAGAAAACAGATAGAGATCTCAGGTAGACCGTCTGCCAGAGGCTCTTGGTGAGTACAGGGGATAAAAGACAGACAAGGCAGCAGAGCACACAGGAAACCAACAGCTTACAGCAGAGGAAGAGGGAGAGGCAAACAGAGCAATGACATGCCACTTCAGCACATGGACGCACACATCCACACAGAAAGAGAGAGATAGAGATATATCTAGCCTTACCTTCAAGATATAAGACATCCTCTACAGCAGCCAGTATGGAGAGAGAGAGAGAGGTGTATGAGAAAAAAGAAATGGTGTGAGAAATTAGAAGAGGGTGAACAGTGAAAATGTCAATATATCTCCCCCCCCCCTTCATCCGGCAGTGTGAAGAAAACAGAGTGATGATTCCACAGAGAAAGAGAGAGGGAAAGGGGAGATGCATTCTCCAGAGAGGTAGAGGAGACCCTAGCTAATAGCTTCTTTAACCCTGGGGGCAGAGAGCATGGTGGGTAATGCTCAGAGTTGAACTGCTGCGCTTTAGAATATCGTGAAATCTCACCACAAATGACATTTTTTCAACCTACGTCAATGTATGTAACGTATTTTTGTCAATGTTTTCATGGATCTATGCAAAACTATAACCATTTTTAAGAGGACTATTCTGGCGAAATAAACGGCCAGTGACCTAGCTCGACCTCACCATACACTGACCACTTCCCAAGCCTGTGGAGTAGCAGCTGGTGCAGTCCACCACCAGGTCAACCTGACTGCCAGACAAACACCATTCAAACACAGGTCTGTACCGGAATGAATGTAGTTACTTATCACCAATACACCCCCCCCCGCCCACCTTGTCTAGACACTGTTTTTATATAGCTTCTGGGACCACCGTTTGCCTACTCATCTGCTAAGCGCTTTGCCCACACAAACAGCTATATCTGACAGGGTTTTTCCCTGGGCCTGTTAGAGTCATGTTACTGTAAGACGTAAAGCAGTACCCTTTACCCCAGGCTCTGAATCAACGTAGTGTGTGTAGGCTTTTGTCCTAACCCAGCACTATATCATGATTCAAGTAATCAGCTACTCATCAAGAAGCTGAATAGCTCCAGACGCTAGAGGGTTAGTGCTGGGCTGGAACAAAACCCTGCACACACTGCAGCTCTCCAGTATCAAGAGTGAAGCACAAAGAGATAGATGGATATACTGTAGGTCTGGGTTGGCCTACCTCCTTGTAGCACAGTGCAGCGGAGGGCTTGAGGGGTGGGGCGGGGCGCAGGCAGCTCAGGGACCAGGGCTTGGTGGTCTTGGGGGGCTCCAGGGGTCCCCGGTTGGCCTGGCTGGGGGTGCTGAAGCTGGGCAGGTGGGATTGGTGAGTGGGGGTGCCCACCATACTGACCGGCTTTCCCAACTCGTTCTACATAGTCCATACACAGAGGAAAGACAGTCAGATGGGATGTGTGAGGTTCAATGCAAGTTTAATGCAAGTGCCAGCCATGTGTGAAGTGCGGTGGATGTTCAAATGGTTCAGTGCAATGCGAGTTCTAGCTATATGTGAAGTGGTGTGAATGTTTTCACACTATGACCAAGTCTAGAGGGAAATACAGCACGGCCATTTTGTTTAGTGAACGTTCTCTACACAACGGCACTTTCTGAATCTTTGAAAAAATAAATCATGAACAGTGTGCCATGTCTTTACCTTGATAATGGGGCCCACTGGGCTTGCTCCTTCGGTGTAGGCATGGAGATGGTCCAGCCACTCCTGCAGCTCCTGGGGGTTACTGCAGAACACTGTGACGCGATCCATCGTGCTTCCTGCAACACACACACACACACTTCAGTGGGTTGCACTTTGCAGGGAAGTTTCAGGCTAGGTTACCTAGAGTTAGGTGTGGGTAGAACTGTTTGCAAGGCGTTTCGTAAAGCCCACATATAGGCACCTGGCATGAATCATAAACGTCCACCATGACAGCTGGTGAGTCGGGACTGGATTATGGTGTCATGGTTACAAAACCAGTTAGCCAATCATAGCCTGTGTCATGCGGCAAGTAAATAAGACAACTATGGTGAGTGGTTCTCCCTGCAGACCTGTCATGTTAATGATAGCATTGCATAAACGCTATGATGCATAGTTCACATAACTCATTGATGTAGTATCATTTCCCTTTCCCTCAGTGAATGTCACGAGTCATTGCATCATTAAAACCGAGATGAATCAAGGTTTACACAGCCAGCGTTTGGAATGAGAATGACTGTTAGAGCAGCTTGCTTTTATTTTATCAAAGGGATGTTCCATAGGAAATCCTCCCTTGGTTCGCTAAAATTAGGCACAACTGCATTACTGACCTTCAACCCACTGATGTGTAGAATATAATGGACCGGTGACCTCCAATCTATTCAACAGGACCAGTGTGTTAAGATATAGGCCTTTCACAGGAAACCCAATCCCTGACACTGATTGGAAATCACCATAATTCATCTATTTGATGGAACTGCAGACTATACCAAAGCGTATGAAAATGTATGCACTCACTACTGTAAGTCGCTCTGGATAAGAGCGTCCGCTAAATTACTAAAAAAGGCTCCCTCGCTAACCTACGGTACCTGTGATCTCAAAAGTGTAGTGGCCGTTCTCTGTGTCCGCCATCTGTCTGGAGACTGTGGAGCCTGTCAGTGGCAGCCTTCCCTGGGGGGAAGAAAGAGAAAGAGAGAGAGGAGGGGGGGGGGTGACACACTACCCCAGATTGAGTGCAATACCTGGGACACATTCAGAGGACACGCACCTGGTCCTCATTAGGTTACCTGGTATATGAAGCCGCTCATCCGCGGACTAGCAGACAGCATGACCAGCACACTGGGAAACATCATGAGGTAGCGCTCCTCTTTCTCCTATGGGAACACACATTCAGCGTCACAGAATCAGACGTAGATATGTCAAACACACACATTGACACCCACAGGTGAGCGTCTGGGAACTGGGGCAATGGGACATGAAAATCACTGTCACATGTACTGCATTGTTGAGGGACCTAGCCCAAAAGCATTTCGCTGCACATTTTATACCTGCTGTAAACTGTGTACGTGACGAATACATTTGATTTGACATCGAATGTGAATCCCAAATCACAATATTTCAACTAAGTTAAAAGGTAAAGAAAACAGGAAATAGGTTTGAAAGACGTTAGATAGACGTTAGGTGGTGCTTCAATCTGACCAAAACACAGCCAGACATTTGTTCCTCTCAGCCTTCAGATCCTCATAGTCAACCCCTACACAGAAACCACACTACAGGGGGGATGGCTTTCCACTCTATATTTGGCCAGTCTGAGGTTTCTGATTCATAATGAATTTAGATTCACAGGCCTAATGTATGAGATGGGGTGGCAATCAGCATATAGGACTCATCTCCAGAATGTGTTGGACGGAAACAATCTGCTCCAAGTAGTGTGGTAATGGCACGTTTAGTCATTTGGAAATGCTATCGACAGGCTTAGAATTGATACAAGGACATATTTCCCCAGAATTGTATCAATTCTAAGCCTGTGAGTGAACAAACAGGCAACAATTCTATTTCCTGGTTGTCAAGCAGAGAATGTAACTGGTCTACCTCACTTTTCTTGTTATTTGCCAAACTACACGTTCATGCTGCTCAAAACATTGTTATTTTGAACTTTGACCTTCTCGGAGGTGGTCTGTAGCACTCTCTCTGGGTAGTTGCCCTTACACAGAGCTAGGATCAGCTTACCGTCCCCAAATCCTAACACTTAATATTGGGGGACACCTGTACCTGTTGCTCTCACCTCATTGGTCCCGTTCTGCATGTGGACCTGGGACATGTAGGCCACGTGACCCAGAGACTTCATGCCGTCTCCCTCCCAGCCTCTCACTGGCTCTGACAGGATCTGTAGTTCCAGGTTCTTACGCTTCCGCAGGTCCTGACACTGGGTCTGGAAGGAGAGGTGCCCATTACTGTATAGTTCATATGAGAAATTGAAACACTGTTAGTGTGTGGTGAATAGATTCACCACAAGATAATACAGTGGGGGAAAAAAGTATTTAGTCAGCCACCAATTGTGCAAGTTCTCCCACTTAAAAAGATGAGGCCTGTAATTTTCATCATAGGTACACGTCAACTACGACAGACAAAATGAGAAAAAAATATCCAGAAAATCATATTGTAGGATTTTTCATGAATTTATTTGCAAATTATGGTGGAAAATAAGTATTTAGTCAATAACAAAAGTTTCTCAATACTTTGTTATATACCCTTTGTTGGCAATGACACAGGTCAAACGTTTTCTGTAAGTCTTCACAAGGTTTTCACACACTGTTGCTGGTATTTTGGCCCATTCCTCCATGCAGATCTCCTCTAGAGCAGTGATGTTTTGGGGCTGTCGCTGGGCAACACGGACTTTCAACTCCCTCCAAAGATGTTCTATGGGGTTGAGATCTGGAGACTGGCTAGGCCACTCTAGGACCTTGAAATGCTTCTTACGAAGCCACTCCTTCGTTGCCCGGGCGGTGTGTTTGGGATCATTGTCATGCTGAAAGACCCAGCCACGTTTCATCTTCAATGCCCTTGCTGATGGAAGGAGGTTTTCACTCAAAATCTCACGATACATGGCCCCATTCATTCTTTCCTTTACACGGATCAGTCATCCTGGTCCCTTTGCAGAAAAACAGCCCCAAAGCATGATGTTTCCACCCCCATGCTCCACAGTAGGTATGGTGTTCTTTGGATGCAACTCAGCATTCTTTGTCCTCCAAACACGACGAGTTGAGTTTTTACCAAAAAGTTCTATTTTGGTTTCATCTGACATTCTCCCAATCCTCTTCTGGATCATCCAAATGCACTCTAGCAAACTTCAGATGGGCCTGGACATGTACTGGCTTAAGCAGGGGGACACGTCTGGCACTGCAGGATGAGTCCCTGGCGGCGTAGTGTGTTACTGATGGTAGGCTTTGGCTTTGGTCCCAGCTCTCTGCAGGTCATTCACTAGGTCCCCCCGTGTGGTTCTGGGATTTTTGCTCACCGTTCTTGTGATCATTTTGACCCCACGGGGTGAGATCTTGCGTGGAGCCCCAGATCGAGGAAGATTATCAGTGGTCTTGTATGTCTTCCATTTCCTAATAATTGCTCCCACAGTTGATTTCTTCAAACCAAGCTGCTTACCTATTGCAGATTCAGTCTTCCCAGCCTGGTGCAGGTCTACAATTTTGTTTCTGGTGTCCTTTGACAGCTCTTTGGTCTTGGCCATAGTGGAGTTTGGAGTGTGACTGTTTGAGGTTGTGGACAGGTGTCTTTTATACTGATAACAAGTTCAAACAGGTGCCATTAATACAGGTAACGAGTGGAGGACAGAGGAGCCTCTTAAAGAAGAAGTTACAGGTCTGTGAGAGCCAGAAATCTTGCTTGTTTGTAGGTGACCAAATACTTATTTTCCACCATAATTTGCAAATCAATTCATTAAAAATCCTACAATGTGATTTTCTGGATTTTTTTTCCTCAATTTGTCCGTCATAGTTGACGTGTACCTATAATGAAAATTACAGGCCTCTCTCATCTTTTTAAGTGGGAGAACTTGCACAATTGGTGGCTGACTAAATACTTTTTTCCCCACTGTAGCTGTTTTAAGCCTGGTTTAGTAAGCATTTGCACTCTGTAATATAAAAATGTCCATGATATGGCAGCACTGCAACAGGTATAAAATAACTGTGCATCGTGCAAAGGTGAGTTAGAGAGAACAGTTTAGCGGGACCAAAAGGGGGATTCCCCCCCTCTCACAAATACAAAATGACAAAGCAACACCAACCAGGTTCATGTAAATAGGGCTGGCAGACCCAAAATAACAAGTTAACCTTTGGAAATGTTCAAATACACACCTGAACATACATCACACACACACACACACACACACCTCAAGAGACTACCACAGGATGAGTGTGTGAGTCAACGCTTCCCCGCAAACTTCAAACTCTCAGCCACACTGTAGAAAATGCCTCTCAAACTACTGCTCCAACAGATGCTGCTATTTCAGTCCACAACCCACCATAGGAAAAAGCATTTCAATGAGGACATATTACATAGGAAGCAAGATATTTTTTTCATTAAAACTGCTGAGATGGGCGTATCACCTTGAGCATTGCTCTCATGGAAGACTATTGCTCTCATGGAAGACTGTCTTTTATGTGATGCTCCATCGACTCAGTTTGGCAACATAAGAACTAGATACAAGCAACAGCTCCAATTTTCAGAGAAGGACTGTCTTTATTAGTTTCATGCACTGAAAATCACTAAGTGTACTTTCATCAAGACAGACAGTGATGATTCTCGGTAGTGTTAGGTAATATAGACTAGATTATGCTACTGTAGACTAGTGAGTTGATACAGTATTCAGTGCACATGGCTAATCTCTATGGACCATGTCTACCTAAACATTTCATGAGGAACCACAGGGGTTCTGTACCTACCACCAAGCTCTTAAAGGCCACCGTCACCTTCATGATGTCACTGTAGTCCGGGTGGGCCTCCTGCAAGATGGTCAACAAATTATGAACAGTTGAATAATGTATAATTTTATACACAATACCCAATTAAGGTGGATGTACAAAGATATATAACCAAACTACATTAATGCGTTTGGGAGGGATATCAAAACATGGTATATCAATGGTATTTGAGCATTGTAGCGGAGTGTTATCTGGAACAGTGGAGGTGAGTTAAATCTCAGTTGCATATGGATCCATAGATGGGCCTATAGAGAGTTAAGCAACTGCCCTCCATGTTGGTTCCAGATGAGGCCTACTGTACCTCCATGTGTCTCTCCAGCTCCTGCAGCAGGATGGGGTACTTGTCCAGCCTCATGAAGGGTTTACTCAAGCTGGTGGTCAGGGTCAGGATGCCTGGCGTACTGGCCCCCTGGCTCTCCATGAACATACCCAGCTCCTCACTACAACACACACACACACACACACACACACACACACACACACACACACACACACACACACACACACACACACACACACACAGTGTTATACTGCTGGGTGGCCATGTAAAGAGAGAAAACATTCTACCATGGGAAAAAATCTAGATTTGTTGAATGTGTTTGGTAGTGGAGGAAAAAGCTGAAAAGAATCCCACAGTAGGAAAGATGCCAATTAGTTCAGTGTGAAATCGAAAGTGCCTCACCTGCCTGGAACAACATAACCACAACTATAGATATCCTGTGTGCAGCTTCCTGTGTGTGTGTGTGTCATGACTGTGTTCTCTTGTCTATGCAGTGCATGTTATCACATTAACAATTACGCAGCAGGAGACCAGGGAGAAGTAGAAAAAAAACAACACCAGTTGCACAATAGCGTACATGATTAACTGCGTAACTAACATAATAATTACACAACCGCTTGATTCATTGCTCGGTTTCATTACTACTACATTGTGTGTGATGGACAGCACTGTGATTAACTGTTCACAGAGCCTCAGCGCCCGGCTGATTGTAGTGAGGGATATGAGTGAGGAGGCTACAAACTGAAGGTCACTCACTCACAACTGATGAGAAAGACGCCACTCTGCTGCGCCTCTACATTTCCAGAGAAAGTATGACACTTAGTGGGTCAAAGAGAAACTGCAACTACTCTTTCATAGCCTATGGCTATCCACAAAGACATGCCATTTTACTTGCATTATTATACTGACCGACATGTTTAATTGCAATGAAATGTCAATCAAATGCAGATGCAGGTCATGCAGAACTGAGATACCCGTAAGGACTGACCTGTGGTCAGTGAGTACGCAGACAGCCGAGGGGTGACTGGAGCAGTAGGACCGGTACAGCGTCCTGATCTGACCAATCAGGTTGAGGTAGC
The DNA here is from genome assembly GCF_964263955.1 of Coregonus lavaretus. Lineage (NCBI taxonomy): Eukaryota > Metazoa > Chordata > Actinopteri > Salmoniformes > Salmonidae > Coregonus > Coregonus lavaretus. Next base: position 21,257,709 of record NC_140016.1, read on the forward strand.
AGGCAGCCAATCGCTGCTGGCTCTCTGGAACCCTGCAACACACAGAGAGAAGTGGGTGTGTTAGTTACTAGGACAACAGTTGGGTTGTTCCTGTATGTTTGGTTTCAGATTCTATTCTAGATGTTGACCACTAGAGGGAGCACAGTAACCTGAGGCCATCCCATCTAGAGCTTTTTTATTTGATTTATTTAACCTTTATTTAACTAGGCAAGTCAGTTAAGAACAAATTATTATTTACAATGACGGCCTACAGCTACAGGTAACTGCCAAAATAAAGGAAACACCAACATGATAGGGTGCTGGGCCACCACGAGCCGCCAGAACAGCTTCAATGTGCCTTGGCATAGATTCTACAAGTGTCTGGAACTCTATTGGAAGGATGCAACACCATTCTTTGTTGATGGTTGTGAGAAGAAAAAAAACGCTGTCTCATGAACCACTCCAGAATCTCCCATAACTGTTCAATTGGGTTGATATCTGGAGACGGCCCATTGCATATGGTTTACATCCTTTCAATATATTTTTTATCCCTCATTTACTCAAGTGTTTCCATTATTATGTCAGTTACGTGTACATCACAATTATCCCCAGAATATCTGATAGAAACAGCTGAGTAGGCAGAAAGTGTAGTGACACAGATTAGACATTGGGTTAGGGTAATGTGATTGGACCATTTTCAGTTGCCCCCACCCTAGACTGTGTCCTCATTACTCTCCCATACACTTACTTGGTGCACTCGTCCAGAGCAAGAACCAGACCCTGCTGGAAGGTCAGGATCTCCTCCAGGTTACCACTCAGACTGCCACTGTCTGTAATGCTCAGCCTGGACACCACACAGCAGAGAACATAGAATTACAATGAGTAGAACAGATATACAGAACCAGTCAAAAGTTTGGACACACCTACTCATTCAAGGGTTTTTCTTTATTTTTACTATTTTCTACATTGTAGAATAACAGTGAAGACATCAAAACTATGAAATAACACATATGGAATCATGTAGTAACCAAAAAAAGTGTTAAACAAATAAGAATATATTTTATATTTGAGATTCTTCAAAGTAGCCACCCTTTGCCTTGACAGCTTTGCACACTTGGCATTCTCTCAACCAGCTTCATGAGGTAGCCACCTGGATTGCATTACAATTAACAGGTGTGCCTTCTTAAAAGTTAATTTGTGGAATGTCTTTCCTTCTTAATGCGTTTGAGTCAATCAGTTGTGTTGTGACAAGGTAGGGGTGGTATACAGAAGATAGACCTATTTGGTAAAAGACCAAGTCCATATTATGGCAAGAACAGCTCAAATAAGCAAAGAGAAACGACAGTCCATTACTTTAAGATCTAAAAGTCAGTCAATCCGGAAAATGTGTGCAGTCGCAAAAACCATCAAGTGCTATGATGGAACTGGCTCTCATGAGGACCGCCACAGGAAAGGAAGACCCAGAGTTACCTCTGCTGCAGAGGATAAGTTCATTAGAGTTAACTGCACCTCAGATTGCAGCCCAAATAAATGCTTCACAGAGTTCATGTAACAGACACATCTCAACATCAACTGTTCACAGGAGACAGCATGAATCAGGCCTTCATGGTCGAATTGCTGCAAAGAAACCACTACTAAAGGACACCAATAATAAGAAGAGACCTGCTTGGGCAAAGAAACATGAGCAATGGACATTAGACCGGTGGAAATCTGTCCTTTGGTCTGATGAGTCCAAATTTGAGATTTTTGATTCCTTGTGAGACGCAGAGTAGGTGAACGGATGATCTCCGCATGTGTGGTTCCCACCGTGAAGCATGGAGGTGCTTTGCTGGTGACACTGTTTGTGCTTTATTTAGAATTCAAGGCACAGTTAATCAGCATGGCTACCACAGCATTCTGCAGTGATACGCCATCCCATCTGGTTTGCGCTTAGTGGGACTATCATTTGTTTTTCAACAGGACAAAGACCCAAAACACACCTCCAGGCTGTGTAAGGGCTATTTGACCAAGAAGGAGAGTGATGGAGTGCTGCATCAGATGACCTGGCCTCCACAATCACCCGACCTCAACCCAAATGAGATGGCTTGGGATGAGTTGGACCGCAGTGAAAGCAGCCAACAAGTGCTCAGCATATGTGGGAACTCCTTCAAGACTGTTGGAAAAGTATTCCTCATGAAGCTGGTTGAGAGAATGCCAAGAGTGTGCAAAGCTGTCATCAAGGCAAAGGGTGGCTACTTTGAAGAATATAAAATATATTTTGATTTGTTTAACACTTTTTTGGTTACTACATGATTCCATATGTGTTATTTCATAGTTTTGATGTCTTCACTATTATTCTACAATGTAGAAACTTGTAAAAATAAAGAAAAACCCTGGAATGAGTAGGTGTGTCCAAACTTTTGACTGGTACTGTACATATAATTACAATGAGTAGAACAGATATACCCATTAAAAACAACAGCATGGTGCATGGGTCATTCGGAGAGATTCACAATGCCACAAGGCTCTTTAGTAACTGGTATTTCAAAATGTATCTAAACAGTTTGCATCTGAATGAATTGACTCCCATTCTTATTTGTTGAGCTTACTTGTCGCTGGCCTTTAGGGGTCGTAGGTAACAGCTCAACACTGTCTGCAGCTCCTTGACAAACTCCCTCTCATGCTCCAGGATGTCCTGAACCACCTGAGAAAGATCATTTAAATAACCCACATCCTATTCGAGACAGAAATGCTGACACAGCCTAAACTGTTCCCCTAAGCAAAGCTGTAGTGGCCCAGCGCATATGGAGCAGTAGAAAAGGGAGATCCAATGGGAGAGGGCCCACTCACCACACTGTAGTAGCTCTTGGTCAGTTGAGTTGCTTTAGGAGACACAGGTTTATCTGCAGGATATAAGGTAGTAGGGGGTGGAGTTATGGAGCAGCAAACGGCACACAGAATGAGTGGTGGAGTTCTTCTAAGCATAATAATCTAGTCTAGTGTTTGTCCAGCATGGTACCACACACACTCTTTCCCAGCCCTACTCACCACAGGGCTTGACCTCGCGGACATAGTTGCTGGGGAACCAGCCCGTCTTGCCGTTGAGCGAGCCCTCCCACCAACCGCCCTCCTCCTGGCGCAACACACTGATCAGGTCTCCCTTGTTGAAGGACAGCTCATCCTCGTTGTTCTGCTTGAATTGGAAGCGCGCCTTCACCAGCACCAGCCCGCCCCCGCCGTTCTCCGACATCTCCTGGTTGCATAGAATAGTTGTCAGTTACTGACTGGTATACAATCTAACCAATCAGGAAAGTTTGATTTATTATGCATTTATGTCATTTGTGAGCTGAGTGTACAAGCCGTTCAGGACAGGCGTACAGGAGTGTGAATATATTTGTAATTACTGGTTAACAGCACATGCTTCATAAAATGTTCCAAATAGGTCAGTTTCACTGTCAGGGTTTCCCTTTTATAAAAACAGAATGACATACAAACGACTCATGTGACCGAGTATGTATTTGTGTGTGTGTGTGTGTGTGTGTGTGTATGTGCGCGACCTTACCACTGGTTTGGATTGTCTGCGCAGGGACTTGGACCTGGAGGTGGCGTGTGTGTGTGAGGTGGTGGACTGGCTAGGAGCGGGCGTGCCGGAATGGGGACATGACCTCTCAGTGCCACAGTCTGTGGAGGAAAACATACACACACAGACATTTTAAATAGTTCATTATGATCCACCATTACATTTTAGTCATTTAGCAGACGCTCTTATCCAGAGCGACTTACAGTTAGTGACTGCATACATTTTCATACTGCCCCCCCCGTGGGAAACAAACCCACAACCCTAGCATTGCAAGCACCATGCTCTACCAACTGAGCTACAAGGCACCATGTAGCACTGTGATTGCAAAGGACTCTGAGGTAACGGAGGTTATATAGATGTTTGTGAGACTGTCCTTGTCAGTCATGAATACGACCACTTACATAACTTTTTTAATCAAGTACAAAATCACTGTCTCATTTCTACAATTACACTACTCAAAACAGAGGATATGACAGAAATGTCGCTCTCTCTCACACACACACACACACACACACACACTTACTTCAGTCGTTAGGTTGAATGGATTTCAGACTGTTGAAGCATTGGGTTGTGCAGTGCTAGCAGCTTGTTGATGATAATGTGTTTCAGTGCAGGCTGTTGGCTCTGCAGAGCCTAGCTGACAGAATCACCTCACATCACCTCAACTAGCACACACTGATCCCAGACCAGCTCAGAGCAGCAATCTAACACAGACAAGCTGAGAAACCTTGATGTATATTATAATTGACCAACATCAATGGCGTAATGACTCATTATACCTCAAATGTGCTCAAGTAAATAGATACTGTGTATGGTAGTTCGAGTTGGACAATAACACTGGCAGGTAGACAAAATCATTTTCAAAGAGCTGCCTAATAAACTCTTCTCAGTATTCTCAGACAGGAGGAAACCCTTGTGGGACTCACAGACGAATACTGAAAAACTACCTGGCAGCAGTCTTGTGAGAGGACTCCCTTGCAGGCACAGTGATGCATCAGCTCCTTTTGACTCACAGAGATAAGACAAACAGCCTTCTAGCCCCAGCAGTACCCACAGAGCTGGGCATGTCTCTACCACAACCTCTTCCAATGCCAGCTGCTAAACCTAAGCCAACAACTTAACTGAACAAAAATATAAAACGCAACTGTAAAGTGTTGGTCCCATGTTTCATGAGTTGAAATAAAAAATCCCAGAAATGTTCTATATGCACAAAAATATTATTTATCTCAAACACTGAGGAGTATTTGTCTGTAATAAAGCCCTTTTGTGGGGAAAAACTCATTCTGATCGGTTGGGCCTGGCTCCCCAGTGGGTGGGCCTATGCCCACCTAGGCCTACCCATGGTTGCACCCTTGCCCAGTCATGTGAAATCCATAGATTAGGGTCTATTGAATTTATTTGTTGTGTGTCCGTGTAAATAGCCCGTTTTTTGTATTTTTCATACATATTTCCCTATCACACTTTTCACCCTTCTACAAAATATACTTTCCTGCAACCCGCCTCACTCAATGTGGAACGGATTCTATTATTGACTTACCTTTTATCTAGAATCTCCAGTTGAAACTAGCTAGCCAGCTAACTAGCTACTTGCCACCGTTAGAGGTTTTCACCCAGAACATCGGATTTTCTGCCGGAATAACTGAATCACTGGATCGCAACTAGCTAGCCGCAACCGAATGGATGTTGCTGTTGGCTAATCACCACTGACCCGAAGCAAGCACCAGCTAGCCTCGAGCCAGGCCCATATCCCGGCTATCTACCTCTGTCTACCGGAAGGGAGTAGCCAGCTAACTAGCTACTTGCTATTAGCCACTGTTAGCGGTTTTTCACCATTGTCCGTGGCCTGCACTACCTACCAGCCAGCTCTAGCCTGGACTATTATCGGCCAGTCTGCACTGACTGCACAGCGCGTTATCGACCCAGAACATATTGGTTTTTCTGCCGGAATCACTGAATCACTGGACCTTTAACACCGGATCATCGCAACTAGCTAGCTGCAACCAAATGGATGTTGTTGTTGGCTAATCAGCCTTGAGCTAGCCTCGAGCCAGGCCCATCTCCCGGCTATCTACCTCTCTGTCAACCGGACTGGACCTCCTAGTGTTGACACGGAGCCCCGCCGACGAAATCGTCTGGATGTGGTTTCAACAGGCTTCCCGTTACGACGTCGACCACGAAAATCCATCTGCTAGCCCCGGCCCGCTAGCACACGCAAGCCGTGGCCTCTTGCTCGCCAGTGCTGTAGCAGCCCCCGAAATACCTCCGAACACTCCTATTGCTGTTCACCGGACCTTATGATACCTCAGCTATACAACTGATGCCTGCTGGACTGTTCCTTTATACGGTACCGCATCCTGTTTATGTTTAGCCTCAGCCCAAACTTTGTCGCCATTACCAGCTGTTGTCTTAGCGCTCTCGAATAACACCTGTGATTGCTTTATGCCTCTCTCCCATGTCAATATGCCTTGCCTATTGCCGTTTCGGTTATTTCTTATTGTACTATTTCACTGTAGATCCCCCAGCCCAGCTCAACCTGCCTAAGACAGCTCCTTTGTCCCACCCCCCACACACGCGGAGACCGACTCAATCGGTGCCTCCAGTGATGCTCTCTCTTTCATCGTTACCCAACGCTTAGGTTTACCTCCACTGTACTCATATCCTTGTCTGTACATAATGCCCTGAATCTATTCTACAACGCCCGGAAATCTGCCCCTTTTTTTCTCTGTACCCAACGCACTAGAAGACCAGTACTTAAAGCCTTTAGCCGTATCCTTATTCTACTCCTCCTCTGGTGATGTAGAGGTTAACCCAGGCCCTGTAGCCCCCAGTATCACTCCTACTCCCCAGGCGTTATCATTTGTTGACTTCTCTAACCGTAAAAAGCCTTGGTTTCTTGCACGTTAACATCCGAAGCCTCCTCCCTAAGTTTGAGTTATTCACTGCGTTAGCACACTCCGCCAACCCTGATGTTCTAGCAGTGTCTGAATCCTGGCTTATGAAGGCCAACAAAAATTCAGAAATGTCCATCCCCAACTACAGCTATTATCTCAGCTTGTTACCTGTATAAAAGACACCTGTCCACAGAAGCAATCAATCAGATTCCGAACTCTCCACCATGGCCAAGACCAAAGAGCTCTCCAAGGATGTCAGGGACAAGATTGTAGACCTACACAAGGCTGGAATGGGCTACAAGACCATCGCCAAGCAGCTTGGTGAGAAGGTGACAACAGTTGGTGCGATTATTCGCAAATGGAAGAAACACTAAAGAACTGTCAATCTCCCTCGGCCTGGGGCTCCATGCAAGATCTCACCTCGTGGAGTTGCAATGATCATGAGGATGGTGAGGAATCAGCCCAGAACTACACGGGAGGATCTTGTCAATGATCTCAAGGCAGCTGGGACCATAGTCACCATGAAAACAATTGGTAACACACTACGCCGTGAAGGACTGAAATCCTGCAGCGCCCGCAAGTTCCCCCTGCTCAAGAAATCACATATACAGGCCTGTCTGAAGTTTGACAATGAACATCTGAATGATTCAGAGGAGAACTGGGTGAAAGTGTTGTGGTCAGATGAGACCAAAATCGAGCTCTTTGGCATCAACTCAACTCGCCGTGTTTGGAGGAGGAGGAATGCTGCCTATGACCCCAAAAACACCATCCCCACTGTCAAACATGGAGGTGGAAACATTATGCTTTGGGGGTGTTTTTCTGCTAAGGGGACAGGACAACTTCACCGCATCAAAGGGACGATGGACGGGGCCATGTACTGTCAAATCTTGGGCGAGAACCTCCTTCCCTCAGCCAGGGCATTGAAAATGGGTCGTGGATGGGTATTCCAGCATGACAATGACCCAAAACACACGGCCAAGGCAACAAAGGAGTGGCTCAAGAAGAAGCACATTAAGGTCCTAGAGTGGCCTAGCCAGTCACCAGACCTTAATCCCATAGAAAATCTGTGGAGGGAGCTGAAGGTTTGAGTTGCCAAATGTCAGCTTCGAAACCTTAATGACTTGGAGAAGATCTGCAAAGAGGAGTGGAAGAAAATCCCTCCTGAGATGTATGCAAACCTGGTGGCCAACTACAAGAAACGTCTGACCTCTGTGATTGCCAACAAGGGTTTTTCCACCAAGTACTAAGTCATGTTTTACAGAGGGGTCAAATAATGATTTCCCTCATTAAAATGCAAATCAACTTATAAAATTTTTGACATGCGTTTTTCTGGATTATTTTGTTGTTATTCTGTCTCTCACTGTTCAAATAAACCTACCATTAAAATTATAGACTGATCATGTCTGTCTTTGTCAGTGGGCAAACGTACCCAATCAGCAGGGGATCAAATACTTTTTTCCCCTCACTGTACAACATTTTCCGTCTCGATAGAACTGCCAAAGGGGGTGGGGTTGCAATCTACTGTAGAGATAGCCTGCAGAGCTCTATCGTACTATCCAGGTCTGTGCCCAAACAGTTTGAGCTTCTACTTCTAAAAGTCCACCTTTCCAGAAATAAGTCTCTCACTGTTGCCGCTTGCTACAGAACCCCCTCAGCCCCGAGCTGTGCCCTGGACACCATATGTGAACTGATTGCCCCCCATCTATCCTCAGAGTTCGTACTGCTTGGTGACCTAAACTGGGATATGCTTAACACCCCGGCCAACCTACAATCTAAACTAGATGCCCTCAATCTCACAAAAATTATCAACGAACCTACCAGGTACAACCCTAAATCTGTAAACATGGGCACCCTCATAGATATCATCCTGACAAATGTACCCTCTAAATACACCTCTGCTGTCTTCAACCAGGATCTCAGCAATCACTGCCTTATTGCCTGCGTCCGTAATGGGTCCGCGGTCAAACGCTCCCTAAAACACTTTAGCGACCAGGCATTTCTAATTGACCTACCCCGGGTATCCTGGATGGATATTGACCTCATTCCGTCAGTAGAGGATGCCTGGTTGTTCTTTAAAAGGGCTTTCCTCTCAATCTTAAATAAGCATGCCCCATTCAAAAATTCAGAACTAAGAACAGATATAGGCCCTGGTTCTCCTCAGACTTGACTGCCCTTGACCAGCACAAAAACATCCTGTGGCGTACTGCATTAGCATCGAACAGCCCCCGCGATATGCAACTTTTCAGGAAAGTCAGGAACCAATATACACAATCAGTTAGGAATGCAAAGGCTAGCTTTTTCAAACAGAAATTTGCATCCTGTAGCACTAACTCCAAAAAGTTTTGGGACACTGTAAAGTCCATGGAGAATAAGAGCACCTCCTCCCAACTGCCCACTGCACTGAGGCTAGGAAACACTGTCACCACCGATAAATCTACAGTAATCGAGAATTTCAACAAGCATTTTGCTACGGCTGGCCATGCTTTCCACCTGGCTACCCCTACCCCGGCCACCAGCTCAGCACCCTCCGCTGCAACTTGCCCGACTGTGTCAACCACCACATTCTTATTGGCAGACTAAATAGCCTTGGTTTCTCTAATGACCGCCTCGCCTGGTTCACCAACTACTTCTCAGATAGAGTTCAATGTGTCAAATCGGAGGGCCTGTTGTCTGGACCTCTGGCCGTCTCTATGGGGGTGCCACAGGGTTCAATTCTTGGGCCGACTCTATTCTCTGTGTATATCAATGATGTCGCTCTTGCTGCTGGTGACGCTCGGATCCACTTCTATGTGGACAACACCATTTTGTATACATCTGGCCCTTCATTGGACACTGTGTTAACAAACCTCCAAACGAGCTTCAACGCCATACAACACTCCTTCCGTAGCCTCCAACTGCTCTTAAACACTAGTAAATCTAAATGCATGCTCTTCAACCGAACGCTGCTTGCACCCGCCCACCCGACTAGAATCACTACTCTCGACGGGTCTGACCTAGAGTATGCGGACAACTACAAATACCTAGGTGTCTGGTTAGACTGTAAACTCTCCTTCCAGACTCACATTAAGCATCTCCAATCAAAATTAAATCGGCTTCCTATTTCGCAACAAAGCCTCCTTCACTCATGCTGCCAAACATGCCCTCGTAAAACTGACTATCCTACCGATCCTTGACTTCATCCGTTTTGTCACCAAAGCCCCATATACTACCCACCATTGTGACCTGTACGCTCGTTGGCTGGCCCTCACTACATATTCGTCGCCAAACCCACTGACTCCAGGTCATCTATAAATCACTGCTAGGCAAATCCCTGTCTTATCTTAGCTCACTGGTCACCATAGCAACACCCACCCGTAGTATGCGCTCCAGCAGGTATATCTCACTGGTCATCCCCAAAGCCAACATCTCCTTTGGCCGCCATTCCTTCCAGTTCTCTGCTGCCAGTGACTGGAACGAACTGCAAAAATCTCTGAAGCTGGAGACTCTTATCCCACTCACTAACTTTAAGCGTCAGTTGTCAGAGCAGCTTACCAATCACTGCACCTGTACACAGCCATTCTGAAATTAGCCCACCCAACTAACTCATCCCCAATTGTTATTTATTTAGCTAATTTGCACCCCAGTATCTCTATTTGCACGTCATCTTTTGCACATCTATCATTCCAGTGTTAATACGAAATTGTAACTATTTTGCACTATGGCCTATTTATTGCCTTACCTCCATAACTTACTACATTCGCACACACTGTATATATATTTTCTGTTGTATTTTTTACTTTGTTTTGTTTAACCCATATGTAACTCTGTGTTGTTGTTTTTATCGCACTGCTTTGCTTTATCTTGGCCAGGTCGCAGTTGTAAATGAGAACTTGTTCTCAACTGGCTTACCTGGTTAAATAAAAAGGTGGGGAGAAGAAAAAAAACAAAGATTTTTTTTTTTTTGATTTACTGATTTCCTTATATGAACTGTAACTCAGTAAAATCTTTGAAGTTGTTGCATTCTGCATTTATATTTTTGTTCAGTATATGTGGACCCATAGCCATCCTTTACAACTGAGCCAACACAGTATTAGATCAACACTTGGATCGATGTTGGGAGGTGACAGCGAATACTTTCTAAATGAGCCAACACATGACTTTACATGATACCTGTGCATGCTTGTCGGCTGGTACCGAGTCTAAATCCACTTTCCAAGGAGGGAAAGTGTCCCGAAGTAAGACCTTTATTTAATCTCACCAAGCTATTTATACATGTTTTGATAGAGAACCAACCATATGGAAGGCAGGATTAGCTAGATATTATAATGAGAATTGATCAAGAGAGATTGGCAGAGGTATTGCTAGTGTCTGGAAATTACTGGGGGAAAAAGCACCAGGATCATGTTTTTATTCAACCTTTTAGACCTGAGAATACATATTTTCCATGTAGGCTACAAGAAAGCCGTGTCCAAATATAGAATGACAGGTGTGCCTTGGGGGTTCGGAGTTCTCCTTTAACAATTGGAGGGCACTCCATTCATACAGTTGAAGTCGGAAGTTTACATACACCTTAGCCAAATACATTTAAACTCAGTTTTTCACAATTCCTAACATTTCATCCTAGTTTAAATTCCCTGTCTTAGGGCAGTTAGGATCACCACTTTTTTTTAAGAATGTGAAATGTCAGAATAATAGTAGAGGGAATGATTTATTTCCGCTTTTATTTATTTCATCACATTCCCAGTGGGTCAGAAGTTTACATACACTCAATTAGTATTTGGTAGCATTGCCTTTAAATTGTTTACCTTGGGTCAAACGTTTTGGGTAGCCTTCCACAAGCTTCCCACAATAAGTTGGATGAATTTTGGCCCATTCCTTCTGACAGAGCTGGTGTAACTGAGTCAGGTTTGTAGGCCTCCTTGCTTGCACACGCCTTTTCAGTTCTGCCCACATATTTTCTATAGGATTGAGGTTAGGGCTTTGTGATGGCCACTCCAATACCTTGACTTAAGCCATTTTGCCACAGCTTTGGAAGTATGCTTGGGGTCATTGTTCATTTGGAAGACCCATTTGCGACCAAGCTTTAACTTCCTGACTGATGTCTTGAGATGTTGCTTCAATATATCCACATAATTTTCCTTCCTCATAATGCCATCTATTTTGTGAAGTGCACCAGTCCCTCCTGCAGCAAAGAACCCCCACAGCATGATGCTGCCACCCCCGTGCTTCACGGTTTGGATGGTGTTCTTCAGCTTGCAAGCAACCCCCTTTTTCCTCCAAACATAACGATGGTCATTATGGCCAAAAAGTTATATTTGTGTTTATCTTTGTCTATCTTTGTCCCCATGTGCAGTTGCAAACTGTAGTCTGGCTTTTTTATGGCGGTTTTGGAGCAGTGGCTTCTTCCTTGCTGAGCGGCCTTTCAGGTTATGTCGATATAGGACTCGTTTTGCTGTGGATATAGATACTTTTGTACCGGTTTCCTCCAGCATCTTCACAAGGTCCTTTGCTGTTGTTCTGGGATTGATTTGCACTTTTCGCACCAAAGTACGTTCATCTCTAGGAGACAGAACGCATCTCCTTCCTGAGCGGTATGACGGCTGCGTGGTCCCATGGTGTTTATACTTGCGTACTATTGTTTGTACAGATGAACGTGACACCTTCAGGCGTTTGGAAATTGCTCCGAAGGATGGACCAGACTTGTGGAGGTCTCCAATTCTTTTTCTGAGGTCTTGGCTGATTTCTTTTGATTTTTCCATGATGTCAAGCAAAGAGGCACTGAGTTTGAAGGTAGGCCTTGAAATACATCCACAGGTACACCTCCAATTGACTCAAATTATGTCAATTAGCCTATCAGAAGCTTCTAAAGCCATTACATCATTTTCAGGAATTTTCCAAGCTGTTTAAAAAGGCACAGTCAACTTAGTGTACGTAAACTTCTGACCCACTGGAATTGTGATACAGTGAATTAATCTGTCTGTAAACAATTGGAAAAATTACTTGTGTCATGCACAAAGTAGATGTCCTAACCGTCTTGCCAAAACTATAGTTTGTTAACAATAAATGTGTGAAGTTGTTGAAAAACAAGTTTTAATGACTCCAACGTAAGTGTATGTAAATTTCCGACTTCAACTGTATATCCATATTGGTGCAGCCAACTATTTCTAGAGCACCGCCAAGAGTCAATGCCAACCTTGAGATCACCCTCATTCCCAATCACTTTACAACTGCAGATGGGACAAATGAGCGAAAACGGCAGGCCAGTATAGTAAAGTGCTTATATTTCTCTTAGCGGTAAGGTGGTTCTCATGTACTCCACATCTCTTTACACATGCAGTGAGATGCCCAGACAAGCCCTGTACTGTAGTCAGCAGCTCCCTCCTCTTGACCTGGCCATCAATGCTTCTAGCAGCTGCACTGTCGGAACGTGCACACAATCACACAGAGAGAGAGAGACACACAAAGAAACAGATAGACACACACACACACAGTACTGAGGATCATGATAAGCAGAAACACAGAGATAATCCTCTTCTTGTACCCATTAAAGAGCGTGTGACTAACCCAGTCCAAATCAACAGCACTAGACATTTTGAAGATTGGCAAAGGGCCTCTGGCCCTCTCAGACTCTATTCGATTTCCATATCAAGCTGAGAGAGCGAGCGAGAAATTCTGGTCCAATCTTCATGCTGTGGCCTGTAGCATCGACGCTCTCTGATGAGGACTGGCGCTAAGACAACTTCAAACTGATAACGAGACTAATGGATACAGTCAAGTGATGGCTTTGAAGACATTGACAGCTTTTGGAATTAGCAGCAAAAGCTTTGCGCTAGCAAAAATACACAAACAGTGTATGGACTGGAGTGACTGTGTCAGGTTGCCATTTAGCACGTGAATGTCTTATAGCCTTGCTGCACTGTTGCTTTGACATGAGATCCCATTTCATCATATTGATAATGAGCTATCTGCCATGTAAATTCCCCTTTTACAACTGTCTTATTCAAGCACAGCCAGGTGTCTTCTAATGCAATGTTACAGAAAAGAGAAAGGCCTGTTCAGTAGGACATGAGAGCCATGGTAATCATCATAGTAAATATGGCACTCTGCAGGAGGCCCATAGAACCAGAGAGACACAGCCATGGTAAACATCATAGTAAATATGGCACTCTGCAGGAGGCCCATAGAAACAGAGACACAGCCATGCCAGCTGTCTGAACAGGGCACCTTTTATGATTCACGAGGCCTACTGGGAGCAATCCAGCTAAAAATGACACACGCATGTTCAGTTCACACACACACACACAGACAGTATTTTAAACGACAATGCTGAATGTGGTCATTCTGAGTCTCAGCACTGCACAGTTGACACACTAATACGTAGCTGTACAATGCTTCAGTTTTCTACTAGAGCTTACAGTGTGAGGACAGGTTAGTTATGTAAACGTAGCATACATGTCAATGATTACAATATTGCATGATAATGAAGGCAGGTGAGTAAATATTATTTGTGCCTAAACCTTAAGCCCATTATGGTCTTATTCAGTGGGGTACAACTTTTACAACCATAACTATAGAAATATAGAGATAATGTGTAGAGTAGGAATGTCTGTTTTACACAGTGCATTTCTATCCGACTGTTTTGTGGCTCTGCATCCTCCTGAATAAGACCCAGAGCAGATAAATACAGTCATTAGACTTACCTTGGGTGGCGAAGTTGACTCCCAGCAGAGTGGTCAGCACTTTGTTAAAGTTCTCCCCAGTGTACAGGCACTCTGGTTCAAATCCCTGGCAGGAGAGGAGACCGACAAAGAAGAACCGTTCAATTCAAAAGCAAAATGCCTGGCTCATCATATGACTGACTAAAAACAGCAGAGGAAAAGAAGTAGGTATAAAATAATTAGCAACAGAGATGTAGGAGATACTGCCTGGCTGATTATCACACAGAATCCTGACTGCAGCCCGGCAACAACACGCAATGGGATGTGACTTACACACAAGAAGACGGAGATAAAAGCAGACATGTTGAATGTGACCCATATTTTTCGTGGCCAAGTGGTTTTGGTAACAAAACAGACTGTTCTCTCCTCATTTGTCCTTCGATGCACACCGAGCACTTGCTCGCTCGCTCTCTGTCTCCCGGCCCCACAGACAGCTAGCTATCCACTTTCCTCTAGCGGCTAAGGTTTCACATTTTAAATAAAACATCTTAAATATAGAGTTTGAGTAGCAGGGCACGAGGCATCTGTTCACTATCTAGCCATTCAGAGCCAAAGCGACCGTGACTGACTCATGCATAGGCCACGCTTCAGTTTTGAAAAGACCATCACAATACATTTACCTCTCTGGTAACCATGTCAAGACGACAGACTGAGGCAGTGTGTGATATTGACATGTATCAATCTGTTGCTTGTTCATTTTTGACAACAACATCTACAGAGAAATAAAGCATGGATAAAAACACTAAAACAGTGACATAAAAGTTAAACAATCTGACATCTAAAGCTAACATATGACAGGAATCAAACTTGTGGGCCTGGTTAGTATGTGACGCAGACTTTATAACTGTATCTTACTGTAGATGTCTATAAAAATAATAATACTATAGGCTCAGGCTCTATAAATTCAACTATACTGTAGTCGACCATAACTCGTCAAGTTAGCCCTCAAGCCATCGCTGCTGCTTCCCATTTCTGCATCTCGGAACAGAAGTGAAAGTTGTGTGAATGTAGTATTTGTCCAGTCACATGACAGCCCCATGTGCATATGTTGGCTGTGGTTAAGAAAAATGGAGTGAGAGAGGGTGACTGGCCAGAGTATGAACTGCAATGGTCCGGAAAAAGTCAAGATGACACATTGTACAAGGGCTTTCCAAATCCTTACGGACGTGAGCTCCTGCACTGCCGCAAAGCCTCTAATTATGGAGGAGAAGTGCGATCGCTGCATGAAAGCAGAAGGGACCTCCCAAACCATAACAGACCAGCCAACGTTTCTCCCCCCGAACCACTTGACTTGAAGCAGCTGACTCAATTACTTTTTAAAAAAAATAAACAAACCAACTTATGTGATTCAAGACCAGAAAGGACTGTTTCTAAAGGTTGGGGAGGAAAATGCATGACTGACTGTCCAGCGCAGCAGTCACTGTACTGCATAGGAAAGGAAAGGACTTCCATCACTCTCTTATTATCTGCATCATCACTCATAGTGCTGGAAATATGTTATTAAGCCTGAGGGAGAGAATCCTTTACTGTGGTTTCTGCTGAATATGCTATAATAAATGCAGACATACAGTGCATTCAGAAAGTATTCAGGCCCCTTCACTTTTTCCACGTTGTTACGTTACAGCCTTATTCTAAAATTGATTAAATTGTTGTTTTTTGCCTCATCAATCTATACACAATACCCCATAATGACAAATCAAAAATAGGTTTTTAGAAATCTATTAAAAATAAAAACAACTGATATATCACATTTACATAAGTATTTAGTCCCTTTACTTAGTACTTTGTTGAAGCACCTTTGGCAGCGATTACAGCCTCGAGTCTTCTTGGGTATGACGCTACAAGCTTGGCACACCTGTATTTGGGAAGTTTCTCCCATTCTTCTCTGCAGATCCTCTCAAGCTCTGTCAGGTTGGATGGGGAGCGTCGCTGCACAGCTATTTTCAGGTCTCTCCAGAGATGTTCGATCGGGTTCATGTCTGGGCTCTGGCTGGGCCACTCAAGGACATTCAGAGACTTGTCTCGAAGCCACTCCTGCAATGTCTTGGCTGTGTGCTTAGGATCGTTGTCCTGTTGGAAGGTGAACCCAGTCTGAGGTCCTGAGTGCTCTGGAGCAGGTTTTCATCAAGGATCTCTCTGCACTTTGCTCCGTTCATCTTTCCATCGATCCTGACTAGTCTCCCAGTCCCTGCAACTGAAAAACATCTCCACAACATCATGCTGCCACCACCATGCTTAACCGTAGGGATGGTGCCAGGTTTCCTCCAGACATTACGCTTGGCATTCAGGCCAAAGAGTTCAATCTTGGTTTCATCAGACCAGAGAATCTTGTTTCTCATGGTCTGAGAGTCTTTAGGTGCCTTTTGGCAAACTCCAAGCAGGCTGTCATGTACCTTTTACTGAGGAGTGGCTTCCGTTTGGCCACTCTACCATAAAGGCCTGATTGGTGGAGTGCTGCAGAGATGGTTGTCCTTCTGGAAGGTTCTCCCATATCCACAGAGGAACTCTGGAGCTCTGTCAGAGTGACTATCGGGTTCTTGGTCACCTCCCTGACCAAGGCTCTTCTCCCCCGATTGCTCAATTTGGACGGGCGGCCAGCTCTAGGAAGAGTCTTGGTGGTTTCAAACTTCTTCCATTTAAGAATGATGGAGGCCACTGTTCTTGGGGATATTCAATGCTGCAGAGATTTTTGGGTACCTTTCCCCAGATCTGTGCCTCAACACAATCCTGTCTCGGAGCTCTATGGACAATTCCTTCCACCTCATGGCTTGGTTTTTGCTCTGACATGCACTGTCAACTGTGGGAGCTTATATAGACAGGTGTATGCCTTTCCAAATCATGTTCAATCAAGTTGTAGAAACATCTCAAGGATGATCTATGGAAACAGGATGCACCTGAGCTCAATTTCGAATCAAAAATACTGTTTTCGCTTTGTCATTATGGGGTTTTGTTTGTAGATTGATGAGGAAAATGTTTAATTTAATCAATTTTAGAATAAGGCTGTAACGTAACAAAATGTGAAAAAAGTCAAGGGGTCTGAATACTTTCCGAATGCACTGTAAATATCAATGTCACGTGGCTGACGTGGGGTTAATTTTCGCTTGCAAAAAAGGTAGGGAGAACAGGTAGATTTCCTATTGCTGTTTACCAAGCAATGTGATGCATACTGCTCAATGCACACTGCTCAATCAGTAGTAGACAGTGGAGCCTTATGCAGCGTTCAAGTGCTAGTCAGAACTAGGAGACTGAAATGTCCGACTTGCTAACTAGTTGTAGTTATACACGTGCCACATTCAACCAGTCTGACATTTTCGAGTTTACTAGTTCCGACTAGCACTTGAACGCGGCATTATTCAAGCCATAAGCAGTCTTAGTTGAGGCCCATCAACAACCCCGTCTGTCTGTGTGTTCTGTGGGATTGACTGACAGCATGCCTGCTTAAGAGGGCAACCCACTCCTCATGGCAATCAAGATCCATGTCACAAAAACATACTGCCTGCAGAGGAAAACAATCTATGGTGAAGTCACAGCAAAACAATTCTAGGAAAGTTAAGATTTTGTTGACTGAAACCTGTGTTGACTTTATTGCCACAATCATGCAGTATTATTTTCTAATCACGGCTTCGAATTGCTCAGCTGACAGATATGTACATCGTGGAGTTGAGAATTCTCAGCTATGAGACCAGTTCTCAAATAAGTAAACCCTTACTGCAATGTATTATTGTTGTTTGTACGAAACGGTTTACTAAAGCTAGAAACAAGAATTCAGCAAGGAACTCAAGTCAAAATGTCCACAACAAACACATTATCATAAAACAAAGTAAAACATTGCAATATAGAAGAGATGAAACGATCACCACCAACCAAGCGCTTTGAAATGACTTACCTCTACTTTCAAGGATGTGCATCCTCTCAAAAACTCATTGATATTGGCGATGCAGTCGGCTTCGTTTCTCGGATCCTGACAGTACTAAAAACAGACATAAAATAAATATATAAAAATATAGCCTACCTTGGAGATATAGATAACGTTTAAAAAAAATTAAATACTAGTATAGGCGTTGACGCAAATGACAATTCAAGATAGGAAAATAAACTAAGTCACAATCCACTGTATCCTTTCGAATGTTGATATCTTACAGTTTAACAAAGTAAAGGTGGACTCTTCCGACGCCTCTCTTTCAAGCATATTGTGTCGCTTTCAAGACAACTGGGAACTCGGAAATCTTTCAATCGAACTTCCGTGCGTTCCCGACAACTGGGAACTCGGAAAAACGAGCCCTGACTGGGATTTTTTTTTGCTTTGAATGGTCATCCGACTCGCATCTTCCTAGAGCTCTGACTTTTCGATCTAAATATCACTGACGTCACGATTTGACTATATTTTTTCCCTCCCGAGTTCCCAGTTGTCTTGAACGCAGCAATAAACCCACCACTCGCACTCGCACCAGGAAGCAAACCTTTGAGGAGGAAGTGACGATGACCTCTCGCTGCATTTCATTTATACACACAGATTATCCATTATATTGAACAGATACTGAGGTGGCCGCTCTAACGATGAAAATAAATATCTTTAAAAATGGAAGGTAATTGGGAGGAGGCAAGATCAGGTGGGACCATTCTAGCCAATGAGAGGGCAGATACGTGCGTGAACAACAGGCACAACGCCGATATAAAGTGTTTTTTTCTTAGAGTTGCGGGGATGTACACTCGTAACAACATTTTATTCTACCAAATAAGCAGCACGTAGTAAATAAGCATTACATTTTTTTATTGACCAAATTCGACACTCATTGACCGCCATACAAAAACTCCTCGCTTGGTGAGCGAAAAAAACTAAACCAAAACGTCACCTGCTGGGGAAACCAGATTTTGGGCCCAGTTATACCTGTTGCTTCGCCTCTTCCTCTCGGATATATCTCAAATGAGGGGAATCGATTAATCTGGGACGTCACTAGTTACCACAAACACAAAGTCATAAACCCCGCCTATTTGTACAATTTATTTTCGTAAAATGTGATTTTAAACCTAACCTTAACCACACAGATAACATTATGCCTAACCTTAAACAAAGACCAAAATGCGTATTTATGTTTTCGAATGATTTTTTTAAACGATTTAGCCAATTTTGAGTTTGTGGCTGTGGTAAATAGTGGAAACCATCAATTAAATCAAATGTGTTTATAAAGCCCTTTTTACATCAGCAGATGTCACAAAATGCAATACAGAAACCCAGCCTAAAACCCCAAACAGCAAGCAATGCAGATGTTGGAGCACCGTGGCTAGGAAAAACAAGGCTCTGAAGGGTGGCCAGTCCTCTTCTGGCTGTGCCGGGTGGAGATTATAAGAGTACATGGCCAATCTGGCCCGGCCGCCCGGGTAGGGGTGTTTTGCACTGGGTGAAAGTTGATTGCATTCGTTTTGGAACCGGGCTGCCTCCCGGGCGTGAGCCAGGTGCCCCGTTCAAAGCCGAAGTCGGAACCTAAACAACAGTGACCTAATTAAGCACGTGGTGTAATGAGTAGGATTCTTTTCGCATGTAAAAGTGATTGCTTTTATGTTAAAGTATATATGTTTCTGGACCATTCACCACGCTGCCTTGTTGACAATATGACCGAACGGCGCAGATAACCGTTCGATTTGAGAAAGGCGCTCCTCCTTCACAGCTTTTCCCAGTTCACTTCATAGACCGGTGCCCCGCGGCTCAGCCTAATCGAATGTGATGGCAAACATTATTTTTTTTATAGTCAGTGACAAACATCAGTTTTAAATTGGATAGCCTACAATTAATTTGGAAGAGAGACTATTTATTGCCGTAACTCCATAACTTGCTACATTTGCACACACTGTATATATATTTTCTATTTTTCTGTTGTATTTTTGACTTTATGTTTTGTTTTACCCAATATGTAACTCTGTGTTTTTTTTTTTATCGCACTGCTTTGCTTTATCTTGGCCAGGTCGCAGTTGTAAATGAGAACTTGTTCTCAACTGGCTTACCTGGTTAAATAAAGGTGAAATTTAAAAAATTTAAAAATCCGCCTAATGTAGCCTGTTAAATTGTGTTCCTTTGTTTTACAGCTGGGATTCAGCTGATCTGTACAAAATACATTCTGGTACAGTCTGGTACCCGAAGTGTAAAAAAATCGACCTGCTAAAAATGCACAGGTTTTGTATAGTATAATGTGCATTAACCTGAATATATAAGCATCTTTGGTTACATAATTATCTTTGTGTTTTGGAACATTATAGTTTGCTAAACTGAGTTGTTTAGTCATTTTCAAAACGCAGAAACACTTTTCACTTCACAGGAAGTAAGCAATGCATGCAAACCTATGAGTTCAGCAGTCTTTTACATTATTGATACATTTCTCATCGTAAAGTTGCATGTTGCACATTAATGTATTCCCAACGTGTTTAACAAATTAGACTATTGAAGTCACATTCAATTTCTCCAACGAATATTGGTAATTTATTCAAACAACCCCTCCCTTGCCCTCGAGAGGCGTTGCCAGTGTTTTTTCTTCTCACCGTTCAAGAGAGTTGTTGACTTTGTAAATATTACTTTTCTCCTCCGTTATCATACTGTTACAATGTCGCACTGATAATAGCGCAGTAACAATGTGCTTACCTTTGGAATAGAGCCGGGCACGAGCCGCTCCATGAGTTTGCACAAGACGACCCCATCTTTCAGAGAGGTTTTCAGAAATTCCTCTGGGTCAGCTATGTTCTTCTTGGGTGAATTAAGCACCCCTAACGATATCAGCCACGTTACTGTCTGCTCCTCTGGGTTCATGGTTCCAATTAACCCTCCTTATGCATCCCCACCGAAGGCGCCAAATTCCACAACTCCGTATCAAAATGTTAACATCCGTATCACACTTCTGCTTGTCAAAACGCCGTTTGTACTAGTACTGGGTTCCCCTACTGGTTAATAACAAGCACTGTGGCAATACCTATATATCGATGAAGGGGGTTACCATCCTATGGAATCATTTATCGTCTGTCCACACGAGACATTGGCGGTGAATTCTGAGCTATGGTTGAGTGCTTTGTGCCTCCAATTCCACTGCAATAACATCAGGAAACAGACAAATCATGTTATCTGATGGGCGTCACCATATTTGGCAAGGGACACATTCCATAGTCAATAGATTGCTGTAGGAAATGGCGACCACAATAGTGGCTCAGCAAACAGAACGGAATCTGCATTAAAATTATTGTCCAACATCTCCATGGACTCCCAAAACTCCAGGAATAAAGTTATTTTGCTTTTGGGGACCATATAATCTCTAACCACTCAGTGGCTAACCATCTCTGTTCAGGACAGTCTGCAAATGACACCTCTGCAAATGACAAACAAAAATCTAAATGACAAACACAAAATTCCAAGTAAAACATTTTTATTGGCGAAAAGAGATAGTATGAGTTCTCAAGTATTATTTCTCAGCCAGAGTTCTGTCCATGCATCCGCTCGCCACTCTTGGTTCTACTTGTAGCGGTGCCATCACATGCTCAACACAGGTACCTGGAACAGTGAAGCAAATACACCGTCTATTAAGCAAAGTTTTAAAATGTTACATATAGCTATCCATATTCAAATATGTTCACAATTTATTAACTCTTGATCACTGAATTGGTGGTGGTCTGCTGGACATACACGTTCGGTTCTCTGTGCGATGGTCCAACGTCAACTTGGATCCAACAGGAAGGCTTTAAATCAGCAACAGTTCCAGAAGTTTGCTCATCCTGTAACAAGAAAATATAAATTAATGTCCCGCCATTTCTTTTAGATTACATAAAATAATTGGTATACCCCAATCCTCCAGTATCCCCTTCAAATAAGGCAATGGTCCGATTTGGTTCTCGCTCCCATTCACTTTCCAGCTTGGTTGTTAGGACATGGCTGCTCTTCCGAGTCGTCTCCATTTTTGAGAATTGGGACAAGCTTGACATTTGAGACAAGCTTCATCTTTGACTATGGCACTTAGAAAAATAAAATGAAATCCACTGTACACAAAAACATGTAAGATTCCTTATTATGAACATTGCCCCTCAGTAAAAAAAAAAGTAATTGCCAAACATTTTGGGGGATGAGTAAAAAAAAAAAAAATCCGGCAAAGGTGATCTCCTTTTGTGATTCTGCGCATTGTTGAGAAGTTAGATGTTGACCCGTAACATAGGTTTAGTGGCAAATTCGTTATTTATCAAGCCAGATATAATTCCTTAAGTTGCAGCAATTAAAATTTGGTAGACGAAAGACTATACTTTAAAAAAAAAAGCTACTTCAATTGAACTACGCTGATTCGTTTCATTCCCTGGGGCATCCAGTCTTCCACACTAACCATTTGGGCAGACTGCAATTCACGGTAATGAGAAATTCATTTAACAGACGAGAAACAAATAGGTTTGCTTTGCTTACCAGCTGTTGACACTATCAGTCGGGTTGAAAAGACTCTTGCGTTTGGTTGTTGGTCTTTGGTAAGGTCGTTGCAAGCCAGCATTGTTTGGCTTTATGGCGATGGCTCCATTTCCACTGAGGGAAACCTACACTGATATTGACATTTGCGTTGTCCTCCGACAACTGGTTGGACAATGCAAAGTACAGGCCTGTTAAATGTAATCTACAAGCGTCACAGTTGAAATGTCTGCATCTCAATTGATCTCTATAGTGGACAGAACTTGTAGCTGTGCGCTGGGTGTACATTCATGTAATAGTTTGTCTGAACATCCATTAGTGTTGCGAAAATAACTTTGGTTAAAAACTTTATTAGTATAGGAAAGCCATATCCAAGGGCATAGCAGGACTTAACAGCACTAAATGTACGAAAACTAAACACGCATCACTTGGCAATGATACCATCACATGGGCTGGGGAAATATAAAACAAGTAATTTTAACACTTAAAACAAAAATTAATTGACAGGCTGAGGATAAACATCTCAAAACCTAAGCTTGTCCATGGAATTTGACATCACTAGTTCTCGCCCTCTCCAACTTTCCACCCACTATACAAGTAGTGATTGAGCACGCATTATGTAACGGTCGCTTTGATGTCATATCCAAGTCCATCTCAGTATCTGCTGCGGGCAATTCCTCTATCGACTCTTGAGCCTCCGCGGCCACCACGGGGCGCCCCGCGACTTGAGCCACTGTACGCGTCACGAGGAGGGTAGCCTCTCTCGATTGGGGGTGCTGGCCCCCGCTCCTGCCTGCCCATTCGCTCACCACGGCTAGGGGGGTATGGGTCACTCCGACTGCTGGGGTAACTTTCACGACTGCCATAGCCATCCCGGGAACTGCTGCCATAGTCGTCATAGCGACTGCTTCCGCCACTGCCATTGTAGGATGGTTGGGGGGCCCTTGAGGGTGGGGCGCTGCGTGAGTTACCTGCAGGGTCAATGGGTCAGGTAATTGGCAAGTTTCACTTCACACATTTTGCTGAATTATGAGCCAATGTTTCCCGTGAGTATTTCTTAATGACTATCAATTGCAACTATATGTTTTTATCTCCAATATGCTAGGGATCTGAACATAACACTGAACATTTAGGTGCTTTCTGCGATTATTTATCCAAGCTTGGGGGAACATAAAATACGCAATGAAACCCCTTTCAGCATGCCATGGTTTTGTTGAGTAGCTGCTTTTTCCTTTTAGAATTCCAGTTGTTAGAATCGCACATTGGTAACAGTTTCTCAGTGAGGTCTTGATGGTTTTGTGAGGGTCGTTTCACCCTACAAAAACAGATTTATGAGCATGACTCCTTGAGGGAGTATTTTGTGACACTGTAGAATGATCATTGAATGGTTAAGAGGCTTTGTTGGACGTTTCCATCGACTCTTGTGGTGCATGTAAGGTCTCCAGCTCCCAGGGGCACATTGAGTAGGTTGTGGGAGACTATAGCAACTTTTCTCCATTATACTTAAGTGGTCAATCTTACCGTAACCACCATAGGGCTCTCGATAGGCGGCTGCACTAGGGCGCTCCATATAGCTTTTAGGTTCCCGGCCTCCACCATAACCATCACGCTCACTGGTGAAAGGAATGGAATGGTGTAACGTTACATCATATTCATGTCAACGGAAACCTAACCCAATCTTTAGAGTCACAAGTCATAAATATACCTGTAGCCCCTGGACATTGACCCATACTCATCGCGGGAACTGGATTGGGGATAATCCCTTGGTGGTGGTGCATAGTCCCTTGTATCCCTGGAACTTGTATATTCCCGGCTAGAATAGCTGTCAAAATGGGAAAACATGCCACTTGAGTAAATAAGCAATGCAACAAATTTCAAAAAGTAACATTAAGAATGTGTGACCAACCACAAACAGGTAGTAATATATTTGTTGAATGGGCAAACCCACCTGTCCTTTGTGCTGTAATATTCATCCCTTGGTGATGGGTAATCATCCCTTCTGGACATCGAATCTCTGCGGGGAGGGGGTGGGCCGTAGGGGTCCCTGTCCCTGGACATGGGAGCTAAAGAAAACAAGATCCTGTGTAATCATCAGGAGAACAGAAGTCTTTGTGGCACTACATGGTTAGTCAGTCCTCATACCAATAAGTTCAAGAGAGATCTTCACACTTACGTCTACCCATAGGAGAAGGAGCGTGTCTCTTGGGTGGGGGGCCTCCATTACGAATCGGAGGTCCTCTCTTCAGTGGTGGGGGTCCTCTGGATGAAATCCCTTTGAAAAAGGGTTCTACAATCCCTATGTTATCATAGTAGTCTTTTGGCAGACAAGAAATGCAAATA
The DNA here is from genome assembly GCF_964263955.1 of Coregonus lavaretus. Classification (NCBI taxonomy): domain Eukaryota; kingdom Metazoa; phylum Chordata; class Actinopteri; order Salmoniformes; family Salmonidae; genus Coregonus; species Coregonus lavaretus. Next base: position 21,282,594 of record NC_140016.1, read on the forward strand.
TTAATGGCAAGCTCAGCACTCACAAAACAATGTGAAAAAGTCAATTCAAAAGACACCAATGCCAGTTTCATAGGCTACGTACATATCCCAATGTAAGTGGTTTTTCAATAAGACTATTCATAAATTCAAAATACAACAACTGCTGTGAGTACTTCTGCAAAGGTACCTCTGGATGGTGGACCCCTCATTCCGCTTGGTGCTCCTCTAGATCCTCGAGGGCCTCTAGGGGGACCACGGCTGCGTGGATGCATGGGTGGTGGGCCGCGTCCAAACGTAGGTTTCGTAGCTTGTTCAACCTTGATTGGCTTACCATCAAGCGACTTTTAAAAGAGATTTTAGTGAACATTAGAAGTGTACACAAGCTACAGACGCTAGGGTCATTTAAGTAGATAAAAACACCATAATGCACAACTGTATACCTTCCCATTCATTTCACGCGCAGCATCCTTTGCATCTGCCGGACTCTCAAAGGTCACAAAAGCAAAACCTCTTGATTTATTTGTTTCCCGATCTTTCATCAACAGAACTGGAAAGAAAAATATATATATTTAGTGCAGACACAGAAAGTCTACTAGATTACAAAATATTAATCTGAACTGATGCTCAGAATTGAGGTATTGGTGTTTTCTCCAGCTCATTGATTATCAAAACCATTATGTTATTCACAAATGCTTATACTTGAGATCCAAGCGGTTCCGATACGCACAAGTTATGTGCTCTAGAATATAACAGTCCTCATACTATAGCAAGAGTAATGTCTTCATCAGGACATAACTATTGTCATGTAACAGCAATCCATTTAGTTGTATTCTTGATAGTTAGCCAACATCTTTAAAAAAAAGTATGTACCTTCTACTATTCTGCCATATTTGCTGAAATACTTCTCAAGGGCCTTTTCGTCAGTTTCAGTGTCCAGGCCTCCGATGAAGAGCTTCCCTGGTCGGTCGGCCTCTGCCATATTTGCGTCGGTTTAACCTAATAAGAGAAAATAATAGTTTTGAGCCACCAGATCGACTGGTTGTGCAACACAAATGAGCGTGCTTGGACTAAAGCATGTTTGGGAAAACTGTGTCCTACCTCCTGACCTCGGTTTCGAAACTTACAGTTAACTAGCTAACGTTAGCCATTTTGGTTAGCTTAATATTTCATTCAGGTCTACGTGGTGGCTAGCAAGCTAATGGTTGTGTAGCTATCGTTAACTACTTAAGTTACAATAACATTGTACATTAGAAAGTGAAACGTATCTTTGGTTAAGCTTTAACATGCAGCACAAAATGGCGTCGAAATGGGAATGAATGGCTAGCTAACAATTTCAAACAAAGTATCTCCGCCCATTCCATCCAGCCAGGACATCAGTTATGCTAGTTCAAGTTACCTGGCAAGTTAGCTGCTTTACAAACTATTTAGTTTGCAGAAAAATAACCACGTCGGACTATGTCAGTCCAAGTGCATTATTAGTAAATGAACAATAACCACGCATTTAACAATAAATAACCGGACGAAACTGTGGATTCTTTCAACAAAACTCAAAATGGCGACTGGTTCATTTGAGGCTAGCTAGCTGTTAGTCGGTCGGTAAAACATACGTGCATGCATAAATGTATCGCGTTTTATCAGACATTAACGTGAGTTGGCTATTTACTATCTGCAAAACAGACAAGCCATTGTGCACAAAACACATTTGAGTAGTGTCTGACACCTACCCCTCCGAATTCCACAACGCGCTGGCGCATCAATAAAAATTCGAAACGATGGATGTCAATTTATAATGATCACGCGCTATCACGCATCCGGAAGTAGCTGGCAACCCATGTATTTTCTTCTATGGTGGTCTGAAAAATCAACATAGCAAAGAGTAAAACCACTGCCTCCTGCTGTTTAAAGAAAAAAAATATATATATTTTTTTGTTTTTTTTCTAATGAGCATACAAATATAGAACATTGACAGCATGGAACAGTAATAATGTTATAGCTAGGTAGCTTGCAAAATTTATAATTACATGACGTTAGAGAAGACCAAGAGCACAGATAGAACAAGGAGGGTTAGTAATAAATATATTTGCCAAGAGTCTGGAAGACTGACCAATCAAACTTATCGTCCCGCCCACTTCTTAATGACATTTCACATTTACATTTACGTCATTTAGCAGACGCTCTTATCCAGAGCGACTTACAAATAGGTGCATTCACCCTATAGCCAGTGGGATAACCACTTTACAATATCTTTTTTTTTTTTTTTTTTTTTTTAGGGGAGGGGGGTAGAAGAATTACTTTATCCTATCCCAGGTATTCCTTAAAGAGGTGGGGTTTCAAATGTCTCCGGAAGGTGGTGAGTGACTCCGCTGTCCTGGCGTCGTGAGGGAGCTTGTTCCACCATTGGGGTGCCAGAGCAGCGAACAGTTTTGACTGGGCTGAGCGGGAACTATGCTTCCGCAGAGGAAGGGGAGCCAGCAGGCCAGAGGTGGATGAACGCAATGCCCTCGTTTGGGTGTAGGGACTGATCAGAGCCTGAAGGTACAGAGGTGCCGATCCCCTCACAGCTCCATAGGCAAGCACCATGGTCTTGTAACAGATGCGAGCTTCAACTGGAAGCCAGTGGAGTGTGCGGAGGAGCGGGGTGACGTGAGAGAACTTGGGAAGGTTGAACACCAGACGGGCTGCGGCATTCTGGATGAGTTGTAGGGGTTTAATGGCACAGGCAGGGAGCCCAGCCAACAGCGAGTTGCAGTAATCCAGACGGGAGATGACAAGTGCCTGGATTAGGACCTGTGCCGCTTCCTGTGTAAGGCAGGGTCGTACTCTCCGAATGTTGTAGAGCATGAACCTGCAGGATCGGGTCACCGCCTTGATGTTAGCGGAGAACGACAGGGTGTTGTCCAGGGTCACGCCAAGGCTCTTCGCACTCTGGGAGGAGGACACAACGGAGTTGTCAACCGTGATGGCGAGATCATGGAACGGGCAGTCCTTCCCCGGGAGGAAGAGCAGCTCCGTCTTGCCAAGGTTCAGCTTGAGGTGGTGATCCGTCATCCATACTGATATGTCTGCCAGACATGCAGAGATGCGATTCGCCACCTGGTTATCAGAAGGGGGAAATGACAACCAAATGAACGACGTGTTGGATGTATACTAGTAGACAAGGCAGTGGTTTTGGTTGGACAGGTTGCTGATAGAGTGGGTTGAGGAGTTGGAGGTTGGCCCTTCTGTGATGATAGCGGATGAAATAGGGAAACTGGTTGACAATTACATTGGTAGAAGTTTTATGCTTTTTTACCACTTTTCACAGATTGATCCAAGGACCCAGATAGTGGGCGCACAGGAGCAGGCGTTTACGTTCCTGAATTGAATGTGCAGATATGTAGAAGACTAACAGATGAACTGTCAGTATACTCAGTTGAACTGTTGGCGATAATTGTTTCCCTCCAGTGGGTGGAGGACGTACAACCTGTTAGAATTATAGTATGCTCAGATTCTCTGTCTGTATTGAATAGTTTATCATCTGGTAAATCTAATAGGAGTGACCTACTATTAGAGGTATTAATGTTATTATGGAGAATTGAGAGAATGGGTGTAGTATGGTATACTGTGAACCATCAGATCCTCCTCTCCACCCTCTCCGAGTTGGGCATCTCCGGCGCGGCTCACTCTTGGATTGCGTCCTACCTGACCGGTCGCTCCTACCAAGTGGCGTGGCAAGAATCTGTCTCCGCACCACGTTCTCTCACCACTGGTGTCCCCCAGGGCTCAGTTCTAGGCCCTCTCCTATTCTCGCTATACACCAAGTCACTTGGCTCTGTCATATCCTCACATGGCCTCTCCTATCATTGCTACGCAGACGACACACAACTAATCTTCTCCTTCCCCCTTCTGATAACCAGGTGGCGAATCGCATCTCTGCATGTCTGGCAGACATATCAGTGTGGATGACGGATCACCACCTCAAGCTGAACCTCGGCAAGACGGAGCTGCTCTTCCTCCAGGGGACGGACTGCCCATTCCATGATCTCGCCATCACGGTTGACAACTCCGTTGTGTCCTCCTCCCAGAGTGCGAAGAGCCTTGGCGTGACCCTGGACAACACCCTGTCGTTCTCCGCTAACATCAAGGCGGTGACCCGATCCTGTAGGTTCATGCTCTACAACATTCGGAGAGTACGACCCTGCCTTACACAGGAAGCGGCACAGGTCCTAATCCAGGCACTTGTCATCTCCCGTCTGGATTACTGCAACTCGCTGTTGGCTGGGCTCCCTGCCTGTGCCATTATACCCCTACAACTCATCCAGAATGCCGCAGCCCGTCTGGTGTTCAACCTTCCCAAGTTCTCTCACGTCACCCCGCTCCTCCGCACACTCCACTGGCTTCCAGTTGAAGCTCGCATCTGCTACAAGACCATGGTGCTTGCCTACGGAGCTGTGAGGGGAACGGCACCTCCGTACCTTCAGGCTCTGATCAGTCCCTACACCCAAACGAGGGCATTGTGTTCATCCACCTCTGGCCTGCTGGCCCCCCTACCTCTGCGGAAGCACAGTTCCCGCTCAGCCCAGTCAAAACTGTTCGCTGCTCTGGCACCCCAATGGTGGAACAAGCTCCCTCACGACGCCAGGACAGCGGAGTCACTCACCACCTTCCGGAGACACTTGAAACCCCACCTCTTTAAAGAATACCTGGGATAGGATAAAGTAATCCTTCTACACCCCCCTTACCCCCCCCCCCCCCAAAAAAAAATAAAATAAATAAAATAAAAAGTGGTTATCCCACTGGCTATAAGGTGAATGCACCAATTTGTAAGTCGCTCTGGATAAGAGCGTCTGCTAAATGATGTAAATGTAAATGTAGCAGTGAGCTTCTGCTAGGTCCCAGCACATTCGGGTGTGGAAGGGAATTAAATTGTAGACCAGTTAGCCAAAAGAGCTTTGAAACGAGATATAATTGATGTTAATGTTCCTCTGGGTAGAGGTGAAGCCAAATGTGAGACCAGAGCCATTTTGATAGATGTGTGGCAGAAGAGATGGGACTCTGAGCACAAGGGCCAGCATTTATATGCCATCCAAAGAAAGGTTGGTGGACCAAGATTCAAAGGTCAGATTAGGAAGGAAGAGGTGGTGTTTGCTCGATTGCGTTTAGGACATTGTACATTGAACTCGTCATTACATCTGGTGCCAAGCATGTGAATGGTTTGTCTGGAGTGTATGGTCGATGAAATGGTGGAGCATGTGTTGTTATATTGTTGTAAGTATGTTGAAGAGAGGGAAATATTGAAGTGTAGGGTCATTGAGGTTGGACGGGTTTGGAAGGGATTTGGGGAATGGGCTATTAGAAGTTAGTAGGGCTCTTTTTTATTTTCTCAGAAGTACTGGTCCTCTGTAGCTCAGCTGGTAGAGCACGGCACTTGTAACGCCAAGGTAGTGGTTCGATCCCCGGGACCACCCATACACAAAAATGTATGCATGCATGACTGTAAATCGCTTTGGATAAAAGCGTCTGCTAAATGGCATATTATTATTATATTATACTGAGTTAGGTAGGAGGATTTAGAAATGTTGTAAACCGTAATCGACCACACTCCAGCACAGTAGGTGGCGGCATGCACCTTTAACGTTGGTTTGCGGACCGCCATTATATCATAGAAGAAGAAGACGACGACGTGTTGGATGTTAGCTAATTATCTAAGATCAATTGGCCGACAAGCTAGCTAACGTTATTTTTCCTCGCAGAAACAAAAACGAAACTAGCTACATACCGGGTGAATTGAAATTAGCAACAAAACTGGGATAATGAAGACGCGGATAGACACGGATTTTGTACTTGTGTTCACGTTAGTTGCCTTCAGTACTTGTTCAGGATTCTACCTTCCGGGTATAGCCCCAGTGAGTTTTTGTGAAGACGGTAAAGGAGGTGACGATTGTCAGGTACATTTACACATTTTGTGGTTTTCTTCGAAGGATTAACGCTTTTCAGATGGAAGTTTTTAATGTTACATTTGTATTTAGTTCTATTTCCTTCATACTCCTACTGGCTAGCTAGTTAGGGGGTTAGTTGCTAGTCATGTGACACCAGAGATACTGCTGCGCTAGCACCAAAACTATTCACTAGCTAAACTATCAAACTTTAGCGTACCAATTGTTGCTAGCTTGCTAACTAGTCTTGATTTGAAGTTGTTCACATTATTAGCAACTTGTGCGTCACGGCTGGCTAGTAAGCTAGCTACAAAACATTTACTCTTGAGAACCCAAGGCATTCTGCCTTATCCCAAGGGTTCTCAGTTATAAGAACCGCTTATCGGTGGGACCATGTGAACTACAATCCCGATACTCTGTTTTAACGTTTAGAAACGTCAATCACCACTTGCGATAACGTTTTCGAAACATATGGAATTTAAAGTTTATATAAGTGAGAAATAAAAAATATACAGTTAACGTTACTGTAGCAGGTTTGTACAGATGGATATCATATGGCTGTGTACCTCCAGCCGACGAACTATACTTCTTCCCCAGTTATGCTAAGGGTACAGGTGTTTCCGCATGCTAGATGGCCAATTAACACAGGCGGTCGCCTCTGTCTTCCTTAAACAAGCACTGTAACATGGAGATATGACCATGTGGGAACCCTAACCCCTATAAAGGGTGTGTAGTAATTTAACCTTTTTTGTTTTTAGAAAGTTATTTCTGGCTGATATGAAAGATAAGGTCCTTTTATGTTTCCAAACCCATACAGCAAAATATGCGTGTTAAAGGCCTAGTGCGGTCAGAAACGTGATTTTCCTGTGTTTATCACCACACTGAGGTTGGAATAATACTGTGCAAATGGTATGCACTTTTAGTGTAAGTAAGAGCTGTTTCAAAGGTCTGCCTGAAATTTCAGCCTGTTTTGGTGGGATCGAGTTTTGGCCTTCCATGGTGACATCACCATGTGGTAAATTAGTTAATAGACCAATAAGAGAGTTCCTAACCTCTCTGGCAATAACAGCTAATTATCAGTTTTCCCCTCACCACTCAGTCCACTCCCAGACAGTCCTAGGAAAATTCTTGCTTGAGAAATTGCTCTAACTAAGAAGCTATTTTTTGACAATTTTGATTAAAAACAATCACAGTAAGGTACTTAAAGGTGCTACACATGTTTCTTTTTGAATTTTTGCATTGCAATTTCAGAAAATGTCCATAATGTATCTGGCGCTAATAGTGGAACGATAGTTTCACAATATTACTTGACCGCCAGTGTTGTGATTGGCCATGATATTCGCCAAAACCACTGGTAACTTTCGTTTTGGTTCACCAGCTTCAAACAGCTGTAAAAATGATATTTGTTGTTATTGAAAAGATGGTACAATGATTCCCTACACTGTTCAGTGCTTGTTGTCTCACATAAACTGAAATTGAGAGAACAGTGTAGAGCGATTTCCACTAGATAACACACGGCCACAAAGTCAGAACAGCTTTCCCAGTTTGACAACCGATGCCAGCGGGAGAGATCAATAGGCAAATTTCACAGCCAATAACAATAAGTAATACTGTGAAACACTATCAATCCACTATTAGCACCACATATATTATGGACATTTTCTGAAATAACAATGCAAAGATTCAAAAAAATCCTATGTGTAGCACCTTTAATGAAATGATTTGATGTTGAGATAATAATGTCTGCATTGGGCCTTTAACTTTCAGAACAAGTGTCGGCTCTTAACAAAACTTCCCTGGCAAGTGGATACCTTTATGAATAGATGCTAGTGGTAGTTAGCATCTATGAATGGGCTACACCAGGGGTAGGCAACCCTGGTTCTGGAGTGCCACAGGCACTTCATGTTTTTGATTGAACCGACCTGGAAGACTAGGTGTGTTTGAATTTAGGCAATCACTGAACTGATCAATTAGCTCAGTTGGTCAGGCTTGGTGCCTAGTTGGATAAAAAATCCTGCACGGCACTCTGGGAACAGGGATGCCTACCCCTGTACTACACAAACATGAGACATGCAATGCATTCATATCTTTACATAAGGTTGACGAACAAGTCTGTTAAGATTGTCTGGTTGTACGTGAGTTAGGGCCAGTGTTTCCCAATCCTGGTCCTCGAGGACACCCAACAGTACACACTTTTATTGTAACCCTGGACAAGCACACCTGATTCAACATGTCAACTAATCATCAAGCCCTCAATGAGCTGATTTAAGGTGTGCTTGTCCAGGGCTACAACAAAAATGTGTACTGTTGGGGGTACTGGAAGACCAGGGTTGGGAAACACTGAGTTAGGCTATAGGTAACTAGCAGAGTCTGTAGCTAGAATAATGAATGGAATACATATTGTAAGTTATTTAGTTGGAAGGTCAGGCCCCTATGTAGTTTATAATGATACAGATTATAATGGTTGACAACAATATCAATACTGACAACCCAGTAATGATCCACGTCTTCACTTGAGTAGTTCCATGTTATTTCAGCAAGCCATGACACCCACCATCTCAGATTGTTCTGAAATCATTTCTGTAGTTAGGAACAGTTAAGATTGGCATTCCTGAAACATTATTTTGTTGACTTTTAATTTGATCTTTGAGAAATTAAGCTAATTGATTGCACCTAAATTGGCCATTGAAATGTACAGGATTCAGATAATATTCAATAAATATAGTACCCAACATCCGATTAGGACCAAACTTCTTCCTTTCAATGAGTAAGACATTTGGAATCCAAAATAATGTCCAAAAGCCACCCACGGACCCCCTGAGAAGGTGGGTGTCGAAATCCTCTTTCTTGTGCTTTTTGAAGTGGAACGACCCCCTTGTCATTGCACTGTAGTATGCCTATTAGTCCCGATTGTGGCATTTACATAGAAAAAACCCTGAAACGTCTGTCTGTCACAAATGTTTACAAAAAAAAAAAATTTGAACTTACTCTGCCGATTGCACATATATATGTGATTACATGACTTGCATGAGCGGTGCCCTTTTGACAGTTGTTTTCCCACTAATTGCATTATGGGCCGAACATTCGCCCATAGTCTACTGCCTTGTGCGTATTGCTGCGCTTATAATGTGAAGAAATAATAGTTTATCAACATGACCAATGCATACTAGCCGTAGTCTTGCAGGTGTTTATATGGTTTAGTGCATGCGCCAGTTAATTGAAATCTCAACTTCAGCACCGGCCCTCTAAAAAGTCAGGTAAATAATACTTTCCTGTGGATATTTTGTCTCAAATTTCGACCATCTTAAGGATCAACCCCATGGACAATCGGCAGAGTAAGTTCAAATATAATTTTATTTAACACTTTTGCTTGTATGGAAACTTTCCAGGTTTTTGCAGTGCATTGTTTGACTGTATCCCAGTAAGTCATATCACTCTGATTTATTAGGCAACATGCCTGTATGACCATCTCTCTCCTTCCTTACAGACTCTCATCCAGCTATTTGTGAATCGCTTGGACTCAGTGGAATCAGTTCTGCCATATGAATATGACTTGTAAGTAGTAGCCAATGTTATTATAGTTTTGTGTTTTTGTATTCGTTTTTCTTTCTATCTGTAGCTCAGCTGGTAGAGCACGGCGCTTGTAACGCCAAGGTAGTGGGTTCGATCCCCGGGACCACCCATACACAAAAAATTTATGCACGCATGACTGTAAGTCGCTTTGGATAAAAGCGTCTGCTAAATGGCATATTCATATTAATGAATCTTAAATTTTTATTTGAAATTCAGTTTAGTTTCAGTTTAAAGACCTGATTGGCTATTTTTTATTTAGTTTCAGTTTTAGTGTTAGTGTTCGTGACCGAAAGCATGCGTGGGAGGTCATTTCCAGATCATGAGAGCATGTCAAATAAAAGCAAAGTCTATATTTTTTCGAAATTAAGGCATACAGTGCATTCCGAAAGTATTCAGACCCCTTGACTTTTTACACATTTTGTTACGTTACATCCTTATTCTAAAATTGATTAAATTAAAATTTTCCCTCATCGATCTACACACAATACCCCATAATGACAAAGTGTAAACAGGTTTTTAGAAATTTTTGCATAAAATAGAATAACGTATTTACATAAGTATTCAGACCCTTTGCTATGATACTTGAAATTGAGCTCAGGTACATCATGTTTCCATTGATCATCCTTGAGATGTTTCTACAGCTTGATTGGAGTCCACCTATGGTCAATTCAATTGATTGGACATGATTTGGAAAGGCACACACCTGTCTATATAAGGTCCCACAGTTGACAGTTCATGTCAGAGCAAAAACCAAGCCACGAGGTCGAAGGAATTGTCCGTAGAGCTCCGAGATAGGATTGTGTCGAGGCACAGATCTGGGAAAGAGTACCAAAAAATTTCTGCAGCATTGAAGTTCCCCAAGAACACAGTGGCCTCCATCATTCTTAAATGGAAGAAGTTTGGAACCACCAAGACACTTCCTAGAGCTGGCCGCCCGGCCAAAATGAGCAATCGGGGGAGAACCTTCCAGAAGGACAACCATCTCTGCAGCACTCCACCAATCAGGCCTTTATGGGAGAGTGGCCAGACGGAAGCCACTCCTCAGTAAAAGGCACATGACAGCCTGCTTGGAGTTTGCCAAAAGGCTCGTAAAGGACTCTGACAATGAGAAACAAGATTCTCTGGTCTGATGAAACCAAGATTGAACTCTTTGGCCTGAATGCCAAGCGTCACATCTGGAGGAAACCTGGTACCATCCCTACGGTGAAGTGTGGTGGTGGCAGCATCATGCTGTGGGGGTGTTTCTCAGCGGCAGGGATTGGGAGACTAGTCAAGATCGAGGGAAAAATGAACGTAGCAAAGTACAGAGATCCTTGATGAAAACCTGCTCCAGAGCACTCAGGCCCTCAGACTGGGGTGAAGGTTCACCTTCCAACAGGACAACAACCCTAAGCACACAGCCAAGACAACGCAGGAGTGGCTTCGGGACAAGTTAAGGGGTCTGAATGTCCTTAAGTGGGCCAGCCAGAGCCCAGACTGCCTGTTAAATGTCCAGCTCCACATTTTCCTAATGAAAAATCCAGCAACACTTCTATTTAGTTCAGGATAATATTTTCTGCCTTCTGTAAGTTGAAGAAACATTGCCTTGTGCCTTGAAATTCCGTTACCAAAAACCCACATATCTTTAAGATATTTTCTAATTTCTCTCCCCCATGGGGTGGGAGCATAATGTAAGTTCAGAGGAACAAGTAGTGGTAGACCTACCAATCAGTTAGTGATTTTGGCCCAAACATAGACCTCCATGATTGGTTCAAATTTGTTCTGGAACAGATGTCTGTGTTTCACAAGTTTCAACAGCACAGATTGATGAGAAGAAAAAAAACAATTTAATCCATATTAGAATAAGGCTGTAAAAAAGTCAAGGGGTCTGAACTTTCTGAATGTGGTGTGTGTGTGTATATGTACAGTTGATTTCGGAAGTTTACATACACTTAAGTTGGAGTCATTAAAACTTGTTTTTCAACCACTCCACAAATGTCTTGTTAACTAACTATAGTTTTGGCAAGTCGGTTAGGACATCTACTTTGTGCATGACACAAGTAATTTTTCCAACAATTGTTTACAGACAGATTATTTCACTTATAATTCACTGTATCACAATTCCAGTGGGTCAGAAGTTTACATACACTAAGTTGACTGAGCCTTTAAACAGCTTGGAAAATTCCAGAAAATGATGTCATGGCTTTAGAAGCTTCTGATAGGCTAATTGACATCATTTGAGTCAATTGGAGGTGTACCTGTGGATGTATTTCAAGGCGTACCTTCAAACTCAGTGCCTCTTTGCTTGACATCATGGGAAAATGAACAGAAATCAGCCAAGACCTCAGAAAAAAAATTGTAGACCTCCACAAGTCTGGTTCATCCTTGGGAGCAATTTCCAAATGCCTGAAGGTACCACGTTCATCTGTACAAACAATAGTACACAAGTATAAACACCATGGGACCACGAAACCATCATACCGCTCTGGAAGGAGACGTGTTCTGTCTCTTAGAGATGAACGTACTTTGGTGCGAAAAGTACAAATCAATCCCAGAACAACAGCAAAGGACCTTGTGAAGATGCTGGAGGAAACAGTTACAAAAGTATCTATATCCACAGTAAAACGAGTCCTATATCGACAACCTGAATGGCCGCTCAGCAAGGAAGAAGCCACTGCTCCAAAACTAAAACCGCCATTAAAAAAGCCAGACTACAGTTTGCAACTGCACATGGGGACAAAGATCATACTTTTTGGAGAAATGTCCTCTGGTCTGAGGAAACAAAAATATAACTGTTTGTCCATAATGACCATCGTTATGTTTGGAGGAAAAAGGGGGTTGCTTGCAAGCCGAAGAACACCATCCCAACCGTGAAGCACGGGGGTGGCAGTGTCTTGCTGTGGGGGTGCTTTGCTGCAGGAGGGACTGGTGCACTTCACAAAATAGATGGCATCATGAGGAAGGAAAATTATGTGGATATATTGAAGCAACATGGGTCTTCCAAATGGACAATGACCCCAAGCATACTTCCAAAGTTGTGGCAAAATGGCTTAAGGACAACAAAGTCAAGGTATTGGAGTGGCCATCACAAAGCCCTAACCTCAATCCTATAGAACATTTGTGGGCAGAACTGAAAAAGCGTGTGCGAGCAAATTAGGCATACAAACCTGACACAGTTACACCAGCTCTGTCAAGAGGAATGGGCCAAAATTCACCCAACTTATTGTGGGAAGCTTGTGGAAGGCTACCTGAAATGTTTGACCCAAGTTAAACAATTTAAAGGCAATGCTACCAAATACTAATTGAGTATATAGTGTATGTAAACTTCTGATCCACTGGGAATGTGATAAAAGAAATAAAAGCTGAAATAAATCATTCTCTCTCAACTATTATTCTGACATTTCACATTCTTAAAATAAAGTTGTGATCCTAACTGACATAAGACAGGGAATATTTCAGTTTCTTGGCAATTTCTCGCATGGAATAGCCTTCATTTCTCAAAGCAAGAAAATACTGACGAGTTTCAGAAGAAAGTGATTTGTTTCTGGCCATTTTGAGCCTGTAATCGAACCCACAATTGCTGTTTCTCCAGATACTCAACTAGTCTCAAGAAGGCCCGTTTTATTGCTTTTTTTAATCAGCACAACAGTTTTCAGCTGTGCTAACATAATTGCAAAAGTGTTTTCTAATGATCAATTATCCTTTTTAAAATGATAAACTTGGATTAGCAAACACAACGTGCCATTGGAACACAGGACTGATGTTTGCTGATAATGGGCCTCTGTACGCCTATGTAGATATTCCATAAAAAAATCTGCCGTTTCCATCTACAATAGCCATTTACAACATAAGTGTCTACACTGTGTTTCTGATCAATTTGATGTTATTTTAATGGACAGAAATTGCTTTTCTTTCGAAAACAATGAACTTTCTAAGTGACCCCAAACTTTTGCACTGTAGTGTGTGTTTATATATGATTGGAAATGATGCAGATTGTGGCTTCCATCAATGTACATTTACATTTACATTTTAGTCATTTTGCAGACGCTCTTATCCAGAGCGACTTACAGTTAGTGAGTGCATAAATTTTTATTTTTTATACTGGAATCGAACCCACAACCCTGGCGTTGCAAATGCCATGCTCTACCAACTGAGCTACATCCCTGCCGGCCATTCCCTCCCCTACCCTGGACGACGCTGGGCCAATTGTGCGCCGCCCCATGGGTCTCCCGGTCGCGGCCGGCTACGACAGAGCCTGGATAATTGTCTATCTGCAATATTAAAGCTGATCTACCCCCCTAAAATAAAAAAATAAATAAAGTTTGCTACCTAGACACATTTTCCCGTTAGCTAGTGATAGTGATTCACAAACTAGTCCTATTTGAAACATCGCCGCCATCTCCAGGCAGCATTTACCGGCTAGATTCAGTAGCTTGAAAATCCCTAAAAGGGCCGTTCCACGAGATGAGTGGTTTTTGTGTCCCTTTTGATATTTTAAGTAGAAATTGTTCACCAATATTGAATTTAAAAGCCTGTTATATTAAATGAAGTGTCATTTAATATAGACCACATTGAGAATTCAATAAATATGATTTTTAATATGAATAAATACTTGCTAAAGTGCCAAAATTCAGCATTTTGACATGTCCCTCCATGCACCCTCTGTTACTTCTAGAAAGATTTTAACCCATGTAAATTTCTCCAAGTTTACACCATCTTTGTATAGCCCTAGTTATTTTGTTGCTTTGACAGTAATTTCTAAAGATTATTATTTATTTCATGTGATTTAGTGATTTCATTTACATCTGCCCCTCATTTTAAGGACAATCCTTTTACGTGAACTGAACTCTTGTTTTAATATGGTAAAAATATTTTTTACCAAAAGAAACATTGAACATCTAATAGTGAAATTATTGAGTAAAAACAGGTGAGCTAGTTCTACTCTTTTTGCCATTTTGTGATAGAAAACTAAGTGGGTCGTGCATAACAGATCAACCCTGTTACCCATAGAATGTTTTAAGTTTTGTATATTTTTATGAAGCTTAACTGTTGCACACAATAAGCTTCCAAGGGGATTTATGGCTGATTTTGAAGATGAAATCGTCAACCCTGTTACTTTATTTGGCACTTAATAGGCACTTATGCTACTAGTCTTTTTTTTTTTCTTAACCTCTTGTAATAATTTTTTTAAATGGAGTTGAGCATGTGCTCTTTGACAATGTTAAAATTAGGTGAAATCAAATGTTGTTTTTTAACAAATTACACTTCTTAAAAGGCACCGAAATGGTGGAACAACCCAAAGAAGCTTCAAAACCCCATTCTATTTTGGCCACAGTTAAAAGAAAATACTAAAACTGAACGTAATTATGATGTTTTTTATTTGAGTTAGTTTTGGAGTCCAAGATAATAGTTTCAGTTTTTCAAACGGGTTTGTTCGTTATTAAATTGTACAAAATTATCTTCATGATTAGTTTACATTTTTTATTTCCGTTTTCATTTACTATAAAAACTTTGGTAGTAGCTCTGACTGGTACAGGCCTCTGTCTTTACCTTATCTTACTTTTGTTGGATCATTGCACATTCATTCTCAACAAATTTTTTCACAGCTTTGACTTCTGCACAGATAACGTGGAGAGGAGACCGTCTGAGAACCTGGGCCAGGTGCTATTTGGCGAGAGAATTGAGACCTCGCCATACAAGGTAGGGGACCTCTGTCATCACAGGTTTCATTGATAGTCTGGCATTTACCACCAGGATTTAATTACCCTAAAGGTCCTCTGGGCCCAGCTTTTCAGGTATTGTGTTCCATTGTTTTCTGTTGCTCAATCTCTCCAGGCAAGACCGGCTATTCAATCTGTCTTGACTGCCCTGTTCTTCCTGTTATACCCAGTATGTCTTACTCTTCATGGCAGTGTCAAGAGTTTTAATTCTTCACTTTCCCTCAGTTCTCATTCAAAAAAGACGAGAAATGCCAGAAATTGTGCACCAAAACCTATGTGAAGGGTAAAACCGAGGATAAGAACATGCTGGACTTCCTCAAGAGAGGAATGCAGTTGAACTACCAGCACCATTGGTGAGCTAATCATTCTCCTTCTCATCAATAGGTTGAGATACTTGTAGGTAATTCTACAGAAATGGGTCTGCTTACCCCCAAGCATAGGTAGGGCCCCTTAGCATGATACGAATCCTATACAACATGTTAACACTATTTTTGCACAGCATTTGGTTAGACCGAGATGGATGAACGGGAGACAGATTTGTTTCAACTAAATCACTTGCAGGGCTTTTCCAGTTTATTTAGAGAGCGAGTGTTTTTAACTGGGTTTAACAAAATGTGTGTGTTTTTGTTTTCAGGATTGTTGACAACATGCCAGTCACCTGGTGCTATGAGGTGGAAGACAGTCAGAAATACTGCAATCCTGGATTTCCCATTGGCTGCCTCATCACCTCCGAGGGGCGGCCTAAAGATGCCTGTGTCATCAATGTGAGCCATACTGTTACAATATCTCACACACAGGATGGTTGCCCAACATCTATCTGATAACACCAGAGATTGCAGCTATGCCAATTCTAGTTCAAGCCAGGCTGTGTTGTGAAATGGTAATATAATAACACCATTAGGTTGGACCATGACTGAGCTGTGCCGTTTTATAATAGCACTAATGATAACCTGCTTTGGATGTAGTTGTGTTTAGTATTTTTTTCCACCTTTATTTAACCAGGTAAGCCAGTTGAGAACAAGTTCTCATTTACAACTGCGACCTGGCCAAGATAAAGCAAAGCACTGCGATTTAAAAACAACAACACAGTTACACATGGGATAAAACAAAACATAGTCAATAACACAATAGAAAATCTATATACACTGTGTGCAAATGTAGTAAGTTATGGATGTAAGGCAATAAATAGGCCATAGTGCAAAATAATTACAATTTAGTATTAACGCTAGAGTGGTAGATGTGCAGAGGATGATGTGCAAATAGAGATACTGGGGTGCAAATGAGCAAAATAAATAACAATATGGGGATGAGGTAGTTGGGTGGGCTAATTACAGATGGGCTGTGTACAGGTGCAGTGATCGGTAAGCTGCTCTGACAACTGATGCTTAAAGTTAGTGAGGGAGATAAGAGTCTCCAGCTTCAGAGATTTCTGCAGTTCGTTCCAGTCATTAGCAGCAGAGAACTGGAAGGAATGGCGGCCAAAGGAGGTGTTGGCTTTGGGGATGACCAGTGAGATATACCTGCTGGAGCGCATACTACGGGTGGGTGTTGCTATGGTGACCAATGAGCTAAGATAAGGCGGGGATTTGCCTAGCAGTGATTTATAGATGACCTGGAGCCACTGGGTTTGGCGACGAATATGTAGTGAGGGCCAGCCAACGAGAGCGTAAAGGTCACAATGGTGGGTAGTATATGGGACTTTGGTGACAAAACGGATGGCACTGTGATAGACTACATCCAATTTGCTGAGTAGAGTGTTGGGAGCTATTTGGTAAAAAACATCGCCGAAGTCAAGGATCGGTAGGATAGTCAGTTTTACGAGGGCATGTATGCACTATGTAATCTGGGGTAATTGACTGGCATCTTATGTCTTTCAGGGTGAGTTCAACAAGAAGGACACATTTTACGTCTTCAACCACGTGGACATCAAACTTACCTACCACAATGGGGAGGGGGAGGGGTGGAGAGGAGCTCGCTTGGTGGCAGCCACACTGGAGCCCAAGAGGTAAGAATTTCAGATGGGCAGATGGAGTGTAAATCGGGTGATGTATAAGCAGATTTATTCCATTTTCATTAGCAGCACTTTAACTTATTGTCGCTGGTGCTTCCATAGGTGTCCATGAATATGCACTGTTCTATACTCATTGAACAACTGTTTGCCACGTATGTTTGTTTCATTTTATTGTTAATCAGTGTAATTTCCACATTTCACCAGAGGAGGCCGAAACTCCTACTTTTTTGCACTGCTGTATCTGGCATGCATAAATTAAATTTGCCAAGCATCATTTGGTAAATGAGTTGTCATTTCAATTGTTATGGCCTGATTTCCAAATGTCCAAACTTCAGGCAATTATCCAATCCATTAAACCAGATTTATGAATATGTTTGATTTAATTCTCAGTTTTAGCACTCATCTGTATAGACAAGCAGAGTTTCATATGAAGCACTGGAAGGCCCCCACCTTTATAATACTTTTTGATAGGGTTTTGTGTTGTAGCTAGTGATCTTATGTGTGATTGACAGTTTCAACAATGCTGGTGCTGACAAACCGACATGTGAAGGCCGTCCCATGGAGGTTCCTGTACTGTTTAACAGTGACGTGAAAATCACCTACACCTACTCTGTCACCTTCGAGGTACGTTAGAATATTTAACCACGTACAAGTACACTATATGAATGTGTTTGGGAAATAGCATAGTTCATAGAAGCATTAAAGTATTCTCTTTCACAAATAATAATTTCTTAATTCACAGGAAAACAATGCCATCAAGTGGGCCTCCAGATGGGACTACATTTTGGTCTCCATGCCTCACACCAACATCCAGTGGTTCAGGTATGTTAGGTCTCAGGTACGTTAGGTCTCGCAACACTCAGCCCTGTTAAGGGACTTACAGCACAGAAGTAGAGAATGTCTAACAGGCCTTCTCTGAGGAAGCCCTTCCTTATGTCCGAATCAGCAGACAACTGTTATGTAAACACCAGCCTCTCTGAGGAAGCCCTTCCTTCTGTCCGAATCAGCAGACAACTGTTCTGTAAAGACCAGCCTCTCTGAGGAAGCCCTTCCTTCTGTCCGAATCAGCAGACAACTGTTCTGTAAAGACCAGCCTCTCTGAGGAAGCCCTTCCTTATGTCCGAATCAGCAGGCAACTGTTCTGTAAACACCAGCCTCTCTGAGGAAGTCCTTCCTTATATCCTAATCAGCAGACAACTGTTCTGTAATCACCAGCCTGAGAGACTTGTATGAAGTCAAAACCAAAAGGCAGTGACGTTGTCAGCTGCTACAGAATCAGTGTGTCATACAATAATAATCAAAAGTCCTCGGTCCGTGTACCTCCAGTCAATCACTATCAACAGATATGATTTTAATCCATAACATACAGCATCTAGTCTAGTGACCATCAACCTGCACCTTAAATGTCACATATAGAACACTGGAAATCATGTGTGTAACAGAAACTCCAAATATGCTAAACATTGTGTTGATCACTCTAAATGTAATAGGAACTTTTTAGTCATGTTAAATATTCCCATTCCAGTGCTGTTATACAGTAGATTAGAATATGGTGCTCCTCTGCTGCTGTGAGTCATGTTAATGGTGTATGGCTTGTGTTCTTTCCAGCATCATGAACTCTCTAGTCATCGTGCTTTTCCTGTCTGGCATGGTGGCTATGATAATGCTGAGGACCCTGCACAAGGACATCGCCAGGTACAACCAGGTGGACCAGGTAAAGAAACACACACAGCAGCTCTTTGAGACACTCACTTACCATCTCACTTCTCTGACTGTCAAACTATAGGATAGTATGAAACCAAGTTAACGTACAGAGAAAAATTACCTGATTATTCAATTGTGTTCTATTGTATGCAAAGGAATCCTTCAGGAGTGAATGGGGCAGATAGACAAGGCAGAGGATTAATCTGCCAAAAGTCATTTGTGTTCTGTATGTTGCCGAACCACAAGCATGAAACCTTTGTTGTAACGTTTCACATTCACAGAAAGACTTGATAAAGGCTCCACCACCACAAGGAACATTAATATTCTATGTAAGCTTATCGAAAGCCATTTGAGCACAACTGGGGAATGGTGGTGTGATTTTTGGGAGCTACCTCTTGAAGTGTCATAACTTGTAAACCTTTAAAATGTTGTGTAGTGAAGGCCATCATTTACAGCTGCATTTGGGCTAAACTGAGAGTTCATGTCTGCACCATATTTTACAGCCATTGGCTAACATGGTAACGTCATGTGTCTTCATGTGGTTTTTGCTACACTAGCAGGTGTTAGACGAGCTGGAAGATAGGATAATGACTCACTCTTGGTGATTGGCTGATCCGTAACGAAGCAATTTGAATATGCATAACTTTCACCATTCTCTTGGTTCTGATTGATTGTGGTGCACTCTAACCCAACAGGATGATGCTCAGGAGGAGTCTGGGTGGAAGCAGGTGCACGGGGATGTGTTCAGGCCTCCTACGAAGGGCATGATGCTTTCTGTGTTCCTCGGCCAGGGAACCCAGATCTTCATCATGACTTTCATCACCCTCTGTAAGTAACTCTTCCTCGGATGGTTTAATAAGCAACGTAAAATCACAATGCATTACAGCATCTTCAGAAGATGGTTTATTCAACATGAACTCAAGTCTACATGACCTATCGGGAAGAGTTTATAATAGTGGTAGTATTACTGTAGTGGTAGCATTCTCTGTAGTGATGGTGACGTCGGTTTGACTCCTCTAGTCCTGGCCTGCCTGGGGTTCCTGTCTCCAGCTAACCGGGGGGCTCTGATGACCTGTTCTGTGGTGCTGTGGGTTCTGTTGGGGACCCCTGCAGGATACGTGTCAGCACGCCTCTATAAGAGTAAGCCCCATTTACATACTCCTCAACGAGCCACATGTGAGTTAAGTTAATAAGATTGAGTTTGAGAAAGGAACGATATG
This sequence comes from Coregonus lavaretus, assembly GCF_964263955.1. Classification (NCBI taxonomy): domain Eukaryota; kingdom Metazoa; phylum Chordata; class Actinopteri; order Salmoniformes; family Salmonidae; genus Coregonus; species Coregonus lavaretus. Next base: position 21,302,695 of record NC_140016.1, read on the forward strand.
AATGCAAATCAGATCATTGTCATTTCAGGCCTACAGTTATCTGGACAGTATGAGATTCCCTCCAACCATTCAGTTAGAAATGTATTTCTGCCTGAATAGACTCTATTCTGTATGCCCTGCTTATAGCTTATGATTTTAACCCTTATTTCCCTGTGTGTCCTCAGCTTTCGGTGGTGAGAAATGGAAGCTCAATGTCCTGTTGACAGCACTGTTGTGTCCAGGGTAGGTCAGCTGTATACTGTAACATCCAAAGCTGCATTCGTTTGACATTCTCCTTAACAGGGAGATATGTACAGAGGCTTCACATGTGTCTCTCCCTCTCCTCTTCTCTCCCTTCCCCAGGATTGTGTTTGCAGACTTCTTCCTGATGAACTTGATCTTGTGGGTGGAAGGGTCGTCGGCTGCCATCCCCTTTGGCACGCTGGTGGCCATCTTAGCTCTGTGGTTTGGCATCTCCGTGCCCCTCACCTTCATCGGTGCCTACTTCGGCTTCAAGAAACCTGTGAGTCTCAAATCAGATCCCCCTCTGTCCATGAAATCTTATTCATTATGATCTAAATGGCAAAACTGATCCTAGATCAGCACAATACTTTGAGATGGATTATGAATACGGGCCCTGATATTTTGTCCACGTTAAAAGTCAGCCCTTTCTAATATGGCGTACCATTTTCCATTTCTTGATGAGTTGCCACCACTCTCTCTTGCGCCATTCTACAGGCCATTGAGCAGCCGGTGAGAACCAACCAGATCCCCAGACAGATCCCAGAACAGTCCTTCTTCACCAAGCCTGTCCCCGGGATCATCATGGGGGGCATCCTGCCCTTCGGCAGCATCTTCATCCAGCTCTTCTTCATCCTCAATAGCATCTGGTAGGAAGCCATGTGTCTGTCACCTGTCCGACCGTCTGTCTGCGTCTTAGCTTTCTGGTAGAAGCAACTCGCCTACTGGGAGTCTTGTTTGACTACGTTGATTTGATGTAATAGTTAGTTCAATGTTGTATCTTTTTGTTCCAGGTCTCACCAGATGTACTACATGTTTGGTTTCCTCTTCCTGGTCTTCATCATCCTCCTCATCACCTGCTCTGAGGCCACCATCCTGCTATGCTACTTCCACTTGTGTGCAGAGGTGAGAGGAAATTATTATATTCCCGGTGCCTTCTCTCAGAATAATGACCTACTGAAACGTATAGGTGTAAATGACTGAAATGTGGATTATGGTGTACTAGGAAAAACCATTACAAAAATTTTCCAGGGTAACTGTTTCAACCATAATGGCAAAAGTAATGAAAGTATTTTAAAATCAGAATGTCAGTCAGAATGTCTGTAGCCTAACCTTGTGTTTCCTGTAGGACTATCACTGGTGGTGGCGCTCGTTCCTGACCAGCGGCTTCACGGCGGTCTACCTGTTTGTCTACGCAGTCCACTACTTCTTCTCTAAGCTGCAGATCGTTGGAGCTGCCAGCACCATCCTCTACTTTGGCTATACCGCCATCATGGTGCTCATATTCTTCCTCTTCACAGGTGAGTGAACTGGGAACATTGCGTAAGCAAGGTTTTTGACTGTGATACTAAAACAGGTCGGTGTACATCTCAATGGCATTGGCTTGTATTATTTGCAAAGACCCGTCCTGTTGTTTGTTCATGGACTATGGTTACGAGAGATTAACCCACCCATCCTTCAACGCTAAGTACCTACAGTAGGTGGGAACATGCTGCTTGCAGTTTTATGAATGGCGGTGACAAATCCTCTGGAGTAGCGATCTGTCCCAGAGGCATTGTGTTGTAAAGACCATACCAGAGGGAGAAGGATGTGGGGATCGGAATGGAAATCGCTTAGTGTTTGAAGAAGCTGGTTGATTAACATCAGAAGGGACTGCTCAGCCATCCCTGTACACATTTACTAGAATGCTAGTAAATGTTTACTATCCTGTTCCAGTGACGACATAGACCTAGGAATACACTAGTATTGCGCAAGTGTTGTTTGCTCAACCCCCCCGTGACAGGTGTCACACCTCTGGTTCCTCTAGTTTTACTGGCAGTACAGCTGCACTGTGCTTAATGCACTTAAACAGACTTTTACCTGTTTTAGCATAATCTTAAAGAGGTCTCATTGGAGATGCTGGAGTGGATCCTTGAAACTGAGACCAAATAAAGGCTATTATTTTTGCTTAATCTTAATGGTAAATGAACGGTAGTTTGTAGTCTTAATGTGGTAATTTATACGGCAGAGGAATACAAATCAGTCTTCTAAATCGGTTGTATTTAGTGACTTTCCCTCTTCCTGGTTCCTGTGCCAAGTTTGGCACTGAGCAGCTCATTCATATGCTGAGAGGAGGGAGGAAGGCCAGACAGACCGTGTTACACACTGTAAACTCCTCCCACTCTGCTTCATGGAAAAGAGCTGTTCATAGGAGCTGTGGCGTAACAGCACTCAGCCATGCTCTCTGGCCACCTCTCCATGTTCCTGCTCATAAATTATATATGTTCATGGATAGTGTTCATCAAACCTGATTCAATACATTTTAGCCAAGCTCCAGGTCAGCAGACCCTCCCCCGGTCTCCTCAGTGAGACATTTGACTGGACTTGAGCTATTATTAGCGCTGTTAAAACGGAGCACGCGTGTGATTTAGGTCATCAGCAAACGAATACCAGACTTATTTAGGCATTGCTGCTTGTACTAGTTGATTTATGGTTAGCCCTCTTATAGGTATCGGTTTTAGTGAGAGGGGTAGCTTTCGTCTCCTAGAAAATAAACGTGAGGCAGCGCCCAATTTACCGGTTGCCATGGATTCTAATAGATGCACCAGCATCCCTGACTACGGCTGTTATGGCAACTTCCCCTCGCCGGCACTCGAAATATATAGCTGTGTACCAGGAAGAGAGCAATGTGGGCGTTTACTGGGCATCCACACACAACAAGGCTACAGTGAACAGACCTGCCTCGCTCCCTCTGTCCTTACTGTGATGTGGACCGGGTTGACGTGGTAATGACATTCTTTGGCCCCGTCTGGCCTTTGCTTACACACACACACACACACAACGTGACCTAGGACACAATTTAAAGAAAGTCAATACAAAACTACCACTGAAGCAATGAGTTTCTCTCTCTCCCGAAATATAATATAGACCTATGGTCTTATGGTGACATTCTCATAGCAGCGGGATCCTAATAAATCAAGTCAAAATCATAGGCATTTGCAGTCTTAAGGGCCAGATGTAGCCTATATCGGCGGAGCAGTGTCGGCCCCTGTCTTAAGACTGGGATATGCAGTATTGGGATGGGCTGGCAGAAGATCATCGCTACCGAAAAGAAATCCAATGAAAAATATCTTCATTCTCTCGCTCAGGGTCTTCATGGTTGTCGCCTACTGCCTTGGCAGACTTGTGGTTTCATCCGATTGTTTCCAGCCCCCTCTTTCAATAGGAGCTCAATTTGGTGGTGTTGAGTGATAGGGAGCCGGGTGGCTGTAAGACAGGGTTATTTTGTGAGCCTGTCCTCCTGTGCTCTTTCAGTAGTTTATTTTGTATTCCTTTGTTTCTGGTCCCCTCCTTTGTTTCGTGTGCCTCACTGCTGAAATCATCCCTGTGTAAATGAAACCGCAGCACGTTCAAAAGCCACGGGCCCATGTCCTCTGCCTTACCCAGGTGTTTCAATAGGCTGATGTGGATGCTTGCACGATTACAAATTCACAAAGTTTTTACCAGTTCAGTGTCCTTACGTGACTCTTGAAAGGGCAGTGTGCAATATACACTAAGGATACCAAACATGAGGAACACCTTCCTAATATTGAGTTGCACTCCCTTTTGCGCTCAAGAACAGCCTCAATTCTTCAGGTCATGGACTCTACAAGGTGTCAAGTGTTCCACAGGGATGCTGGCCCATGTTGACTCCAATGCTTCCCACAGTTGTATCAAGTTGGCTGGATGTCCTTTGGGTGTTGGACCATTCTTGATACACACGGTAAACTGTTGAGCGTGAAAAACCCATAAGAGTTGCAGTTCTTCACATAAACCGGTGCGCGTGGCACCTCCTACCATACCTAGTTCAAAGGCACTTCAATCTTTTGTCTTTCCCATTCACCCACTGAATGGCACACATACACGATAGTCTAAATTGTGTCAAGTCTTAAAAATCCTTCATTAACCTGTCTCCTCCCCTTCATCTACACTGATTTTGAAGTGGATTTAACAAGTGACATCAGTAAGGGATCATAGCTTTCACCTGGATTCACCTGGGCAGTCTGTCATGTTCTTAATGTTTTGTATACTCGGTGTATGTACCGTATAATGTATGTACAGGGAACTGCCAAAATAAATTAAACACTAATATAAAGTGCCTTGATAGGGCGTTGAGCCAGAACAGCTTCAATGCACCTTGGCATACACTATATATACAAAAATATGTGGACACCGCTTCAAATTAGTGGATTCTGCTATTTCAACCACACCCGTTGCTGACAGGTGTATAAAATCAAGCACACAATCAATCTCCGTAGACAAAGATTGGCAGTAGAATGGCCTTACTGAAGAGCTTAGTGACTTTGAACGTGGCACTGTCATAGAATGCCACCTTTCCAACAAGTCAGTTCGTTAGATTTCTGCCCTGCTAGAGCTGCCCCGGTCAACTGTCAGTGCTGTTATTGTGAAGTGGAAATGTCTAGGAGCAACAATGGCTCAGCCGCGAAGTGGTAGGCTACACAAGCTCACAGAACGGGAGTGCTGTAGCGCCTGTCCTTGTTTGCAATACTCCCTACCGAGTTCCAAACTGCCTCTGGAAGCAACGTCAGCACGAGAACTGTACGTCGGGAGCTTCATGAAATGGGTTTCCATGGCCGAGCAGCCGCAGACAAGCCTATGATCACCATGTGCAATGCCAAGCGTCGGCTGGAGTGATGTAAAGCTCGCCGCCATTGGACTCTGGAGCAGTGGAAACGCGTTCTCTGGAGTGATGAATCACGCTTCACCATCTGGCAGTCCGACGGATGAATCTGGGTTTGGCGGATGCCAGGAGAACGCTACCCGCCCCAATGCATAGTGCCAACTGTAAAGTTTGGTGGAGGACGACTAATGGACTGGGGCTGTTTTTCATCGTTCGGGCTAGGCCCCTTAGTTCCAGTGAAGGGAAATGTTTACGCTACAGCATACAGTGACATTCTAGACTATTCTGTGCTTCCAACTTTGTGGCAACAGTTTGGGGAAGGCCCTTTCCTGTTTCAGCATGACAATGCCCCTGTGCACAAAGCGAGGTCCATACAGAAATGGTTTGTCGAGATCGGTGTGGAAGAACTTGACTGGCCTGCACACAGCCCTGACCTCAACCCCATCGAACACCTTTGGGATGAATTGGAAGACCGACTGCGAGCCAGGCCTAGTCGTCCAACATCAGTGCCCGACCTCACAAATGCTCTTGTGGCTAAATGGACGCAAGTCCCCGCAGCAATGTTCCAACATTTAATGGAATGCCTTCCCAGAAGAGCGGAGGCTGTTTATAGCAGCAAAAGGGGGACCAACTCCATATTAATGCCCATGATTATGGAATGAGATGTTCGACCAGCTTCGACAAGCAGGTGTCCACATACCTTTGGTCATGTTGTGTAGATTCTACAAGTGTCTGGAATTCTATTGGAGGGATGTGACACCGTTCTTCCTATAGAAATTCCATAATTTGGTGTTTGTTGTTGGTGATAGATATCGCGGTCTCAGGCGACGCTCCATAATCTCCCATAAGTGTTCTGTTTGGTTGAGGTCTGGTGACTGAGACGGCCATGGCATATGGCTTACATCGTTTCCATGCTCATCAAACCATTCAGTGACCACTCGTGCCCTGTGGATGGGGTCATTGTCATCCTATGGGGGGGCATTGCCATGGTAGCCAAAATAATGGCCTGCCTAGCATTTTTATACATGACCCTAAGCATGATGGGATGCTAATTGCTTAATTAATTCAGGAACCACACCTCTGTGGAAGCATCTGCTTTGTATCCGTAATTTCTCAAGTGTTTCCATTTATTTTGGCAGCAACCTGTATGTGGCTGTAAAAGACGTGTACAGTTTGTATGACATGGGTGTAATGTGCAATGTATGTACAGTCCTTCAGAAAGTACTCACACCCCTTTTACTTTTCCACATTTTGCTAAATTACAGCCTGAATTTAAAATGGATGAAATGTAGTTTTTTTTTTGTTACTGGCCTACACGCAATACCCCATAATGTCAAAGTGGAATTATGTTTTTAGACATTTTCACAAATTAATGAAAAGCTGAAATGTCTTGAGTCAATAAGTATTCAACCCCTTTGCTATGGCAAGCCTAAATACGTTCAGGAGTAAACATTTCACATAAATTGCATAAATAGTGTTTAACAATTTTTGAATGACTACCTCAATCTGTACCCAACACATACAATTATCTGTAAGGTCCCTCAGTTGAGCAGTGATCAAACGCAGTCAAACACAGGCTGAACAGTCAAACACAGATTCAACTACAAAGACCAGGGAGGTTTTCCAATGCCTCGCAAAGAAGGCCACCTATAGAGTACCACAGTATGAGTCATAATACCCATAAAACCTAGCGGTCAAACAAGGAAATGGTTCCAATCGTTTTTCCACCATTCATTTTTCCCATAGGGTATTTTAGAAACACTGGAGAAAAAAAGTGCTGTGTTTTGTGTAGGCTTACCCTGGCGTGACATTTTGATAACCGTGTAAATCTCTCTAGGACAAGGTCTTTTATCAATGTATTTGCCTCCCAAAAATGAAATGCTAATGTGGCTATCATAAAGAACTACAAATGACATGATGATCTGGACTAGACTGCCGAATCGAGGCAAAGTTAAGAATCTCTGGATTAACTATCCAATGTTAGATACATTTAGTAATGAATAAATTGGCAACATTTCTTTAAATTGACAATTATGTGAACTGTCTTGTGCATGTTTTAAATGTACACTATGTGTTAGCTAAGGTGTCAGCTAGATGATGTGCAGGAGCTTGCAGGGATTTGTAGTCTTGCGTGATGTCTACTTTGACGCTAATTAGCATTTTTGAACCATAGAGTAAATGGAGCCGACTATATTGATAAGTCACCTTGTCCGAGAAAGATTTACATGCTTATCAAAACGGCACGCCAAGGTAAGCCTACACAAAACACACTCCTGTATTTTAAGTGTTTCTAAAATTCCCTATGGGGAAAAATTAATGGTGGGAAAATGATTAGAGCCATTTCCCTGTTTGACTGCTAGGTTTTATGGGTATTATGACACCTCCACTGTGGGGCTCGATTGATAGATGGGTAAAAAAAAAAAAAAGCAGACACTGAATATCCCTTTGAGCATGGTGAAGTTATTAATTACACTTTGGGTGGTGTATCAATACACCCATTCACTACAAAGATACAGGCGTCCTTCCTAACTCCGTTGCCGGAGAGGAAGGAAACCGCTCAGGGATTTCACCATCAGGCCAATGTTGACTTTAAAAGAGTGTTTAATTTCTGTGATAGGAGAACATTTAGGATGGATCAACATCCATTGTAGGCACTCCACAAGACTAACCTAATTGACAGAGTGAAAAGGAAGCCTGCACAGAAATATTCCAAAACATGGATCTTGTTTGCATCAAGGCACTAAAGTAATACTGAAAAAAGAATTGGCAAAGCAATACTTTTCTGGTCCTGAATACAAAGTGTTATGTTTGGGGCAAAACACAACACATTACTGAGTACCACTCTCCATATATCATGTTATGGCTATGCTTGTAATCATGAAGGACTGAGGAGTTTTTCAGGATAAACAATGGACCTAAGCACAGGCAAAATCCTAGACGAAAACCTGGTTGTCTGCTTTCCACCAGACACTGGGAGATTAATTCACCTTTCAGCAGAACAATAACTTAAAACACAAGGCCAAATCTACTGTACACTGGAGTTGTTTACTAAGAAGACACTGAATGTTCCTGAGTGGCCGAGTTACAGGTTTGACTTAAATCGACTTGAAAATAAATGGCAAGACCTGAAAATGGTTGTCTAGCAATGATCAACAATCAATTTGACAGAGCTTGAAGAATTTTGAAAAGGATAATGCGGGAATGTTGCACAATCCACGTGTGGAAAGCTTTTTAGAGACTTACCCAGAAAGACTAACAGCTGTAATCACTGCGAAAGGTGCTTCTACAAAGATTAAATTAAAAATGAAAAAAGTATTGACTCAGGTGTGTGAATACTTATGTAAATGAGATGTCTGTATTTCATGTTTTCACTTTGTCATTATGGGGTATTGTGTATAGATGGGTGAGATTAAAATATATATATATTTAATCGATGTTGTATTCAGGCTGTTACAGCAGTGGAATAATTAAAGGGGTATGAATACTTCCTGAAGGCACTGTATTATACTGAGTGTGTAATGTACAGTGTTTATTTTGTATACAGCAGTACTGTGTCTTAAGAATCCCCCCCCATCTTCCTCCTCAGGCACCATTGGCTTCTTTGCCTGCTTCTGGTTTGTAAGTAAAATCTACAGCGTGGTCAAGGTGGACTAACGGATGGAGGGCCGGACTCCCTGCTCTCACAGTGCAGAGCTTCTACAGTGACCGCTTTGAGGAAAGGAAGCCCTTTTGAATGACTTGAAACATCACATATCTCAGAAAATATCTGGAGAGGAGAGGCCCTCAAACTTGATATGTTGCTGTCGTAATTATTTTAGCTTTTACCGTCTGTCTAACATTAATTGACGTTTTTGATTTGACTTGCACCTTGATCTCCGAGGTGAGTTCCAAAGATCTAAGTTAGCGGGCGACTGGTTAGGGGAAGGTGGTGAAGGATGAACCGAAATGCATTTATTTTCCATTTCTAATGTAAAAAAAAAAAGATCTTTATTTTATTTAGCTTTTATATTCTCAGAAACCCAAACGTCTATTTTTGTTTTTCACCAACTCTGCTGTATTGAGAATATATAAATGTTGATATTTAAAGAATGTCAGCTATATGGAACTGTCCTTTATATGTTTGGGGTTTGTTGTTTTTATATCTGTGAGGTGAAGACGGGCTGTAGAATCCTAACCATTAATGACCTGTACTATCGTTTTACAGCAATGGATACTGTATAACTATGACCCAGCCATGATGAAATCTGTTTGTTCTTGTTATTTTTATGGCTATATTTTGGTTTATATGAAAATAAGAACCTAGTTAGAAGCACATCTTTATGGTAGATTAATTTGCTATAACAGTGGAAATTTAAGGCCAAGCTTATGACTCATTGATATGATTTGTATGTATTGTAACATCTCACATGGCACAGGAGAAAGCACCTTGGTGGATGATGATACATATGCATTACAGTATAACCATTTAGATTACAGTATAACCGTTTAGACGTTTATTTCTTATTAGGTAACTTACTGTAACTAGATCTAAAAATCCTGCTGCTTTTTCTATTTATTAGTGCGGGGTCATTACCTAAGGTGAAAACGTCTTTACAAATAAATACATTTGATTTAACTGGAAACTAAAGCTAATGCATCTTCACGTTCTCTATACTCTCAGATGGAACTTGGTGACTGACATCATTGAATAATTTCCCACCTTTAAAGGGGCAATCCGGGATTGGTACATCCATATTTTTTTTTATGATACAGCCGTTGATTATTGAAGATTATAAACTGGATGGTTCGAGCCCTGAATGCTGATTGGCTGACAGCCGTGGTATATCAGACCTTATACTACAGGTATGACAAAACATATATTTTTACTGCTCTGATTTAAGTTGGTAACCAGTTTATAATAGCAATAAGGCACCTCAGGGGTTTGTTGTATATGGCCAACATACCACGGCTAAGGGTTGTAACCAGGCACTCCGCGTTGCGTTGTGCCTAAGAACAGCCCTTAGCCGTGGTATATTGGCCATATACTACACCCCCTCGGGCCTTATTGCTTAAATATAACATGCCCAGCTGTTTACCAACATAAGTGGCGTTGTGACCGCTTTGTTGTTTTTCAAATCCCGGATTGCCCCTTTTAAAGGCAAAGCATCAATCTCACTGCCGTTGCATTGAAGGAGTTCTGATCAGCATTGTTGAAACTCACGCTTTATTAATTTTTATAAATGAACTGTACACAAGCATCCTCGGACCGTGTTGGAAATGTTTTTGTTTTTTTAAGCACAATAGAAATATTCACAAATGTCTAGTTTTTAAAGAAGTACTGCATATAAAACATTCTGTTATTTACTTTAGTGTCACTATATTACATGTTCAACAGGAAACATATCACACAATACTTTACAATGGTGTCGGTGATGATTCTTGCCTTCCTTTGATGTTTGATTGTCAACTAGCACTCCAGGTCAATTACCTTTAAACAAAATGGCTGAAAATTGAGATTCTCAGCATTCAAGTCTATTTCACTCATACTTAACACACTTCAGGCTCTCAACAACATGCATACAGATCACACTTGCTGAAGGACTTCCACTCACAGCAGAGATGAACCACTGCTGAAAATAACACTACTGTAACGACTATATCGGCACCGTGTTCCAGTTTGTTAGCCAACAATTATGTGATGAGCTCTCAGATGAATTTGCTTTAGATTTAACAATTACACTTGAAGTACTTTTTTTTTTTTTTTACAGTCTTGGTTCCTTAAGACCAGGGTCAGAGTACATGTACAGACAGGTCCATAGTTATTTGCACCCTTGATAAAGGGGGGCGGGAGAGAGACTGTATAAAATCTGGTCCTCTGTAGCTCAGCTGGTAGAGCACGGCGCTTGTAACGCCAAGGTAGTGGGTTCGATCCCCGGGACCACCCATACACAAAAATGTATGCACGCATGACTGTAAGTCGCTTTGGATAAAAGCGTCTGCTAAATGGCATATTATTATTATTATTAAAATAAGTAATACAAATACTGAGCTATATTGTATGCTAAAACCATTGGGAAATTATTTTATACTAATACAATTAACAAAATTATTGGCACCCCTGTTTTCAATAATCTAGCACCCTCTGCTTGCGAGGATAACAACATACTTTTTTCTAAACTGTTTTATGTGATTGAAGGACACGTTGGGAGGGATCTTAGACCATTCCTCCATACAATATCTTTCCAGATCCTTGATATCCTTTGTCTGCTCTTATGGACTGTCCTATTCAATTCAAACCACAGGTTTTCAATGGGGTTCAAGTATGTATACTGAGATGGCCATTGCAAAATGTTGATTTTGTGGTCAATTAACCATTTATTTGTAGATTTTGATCACTGATTGGGGTTATTGTCTTGCTGGAAGATCCACTTGCAGCCAAGTGTCCAGGTACTTGGTCAAGTTCATGATGCTGTTAAACTTAAGGGCCCCACGACCAGTGGAAGCAAAATAGCACCATAACATCAAAGATCCACCACCATATTTTACCGTAGGTATGAGGTACTTTTCTGCATATGTTTCTGTTTTTCCAACGTCAAACCCACCACTGGTTTGCGTAACCAGAGCTCTATTTTCATGTCATCTGGCCATAGCACCAGTTCCAAACCAAGATCCAATGCCGTTTATCAAACTCCAGGCGGCCCTTTATCAAGGGTGCCAATAATTATTATAGGGCCTGACTGTACATTCATCCCATGGCTTTGAGCAATACATTTCCGAATCGATATGTGCGCATTTGTACACTGCTCAAAAAAATGAAGGGAACACTTAAACAACACAATGTAACTCCAAGTCAATCACACTTCTGTGAAATCAAACTGTCCACTTAGGAAGCAACACTGATTGACAATACATTTCACATGCTGTTGTGCAAATGGAATAGACAACAGGTGGAAATTATAGGCAATTAGCAAGACACCCCCCAATAAAGGACTGGTTTTGCAGGTGGTGACCACAGACCACTTCTCAGTTCCTATGCTTCCTGGCTGATGTTTTGGTCACTTTTGAATGCTGGCGGTGCTTTCACTCTAGTGGTAGCATGAGACGGAGTCTACAACCCACACAAGTGGCTCAGGTAGTGCAGCTCATCCAGGATGGCACATCAATGCGAACTGTGGCAAGAAGGTTTGCTGTGTCTGTCAGCGTAGTGTCCAGAGCATGGAGGCGCTACCAGGAGACAGGCCAGTACATCAGGAGACGTGGAGGAGGCCGTAGGAGGGCAACAACCCAGCAGCAGGACTGCTACCTCCGCCTTTGTGCAAGGAGGAGCAGGAGGAGCACTGCCAGAGCCCTGCAAAATGACCTCCAGCAGGCCACAAATGTGCATGTGTCTGCTCAAACGGTCAGAAATAGACTCCATGAGGGTGGTATGAGGGCCCGACGTCCACAGGTGGGGGTTGTCTTACAGCCCAACACCGTGCAGGACGTTTGGCATTTGCCAGAGAACACCAAGATTGGCAAATTCGCCTCTGGTGCCCTGTGCTCTTCACAGATGAAAGCAGGTTCACACTGAGCACGTGACAGAGTCTGGAGACGCTGTGGAGAACGTTCTGCTGCCTGCAACATCCTCCAGCATGACCGGTTTGGCGGTGGGTCAGTCATGGTGTGGGGTGGCATTTCTTTGGGGGGCCGCACAGCCCTCCATGTGCTCGCCAGAGGTAGCCTGACTACCATTAGGTACCGAGATGAGATCCTCAGACCCCTTGTGAGACCATATGCTGGTGCGGTTGGCCCTGGGTTCCTCCTAATGCAAGACAATGCTAGACTTCATGTGGCTGGAGTGTGTCAGCAGTTCCTGCAAGAGGAAGGCATTGATGCTATGGACCGCCCGTTCCCCAGACCTGAATCCAATTGAGCACATCTGGGACATCATGTCTCGCTCCATCCACCAACGCCACGTTGCACCACAGACTGTCCAGGAGTTGGCGGATGCTTTAGTCCAGGTCTGGGAGGAGATCCCTCAGGAGACCATCCGCCACCTCATCAGGAGCATGCCCAGGCGTTGTAGGGAGGTCATACAGGCACGTGGAGGCCACACACACTACTGAGCCTCATTTTGACTTGTTTTAAGGACATTACATCAAAGTTGGATCAGCCTGTAGTGTGGTTTTCCACTTTAATTTTGAGGGTGACTCCAAATCCAGACCTCCATGGGTTGATAAATTTGATTTCCATTGATAATTTTTGTGTGATTTTGTTGTCAGCACATTCAATTATGTAAAGAAAAAAGTATTTCATAAGATTATTTCATTCATTCAGATCTAGGATGTGTTATTTTAGTGTTCCCTTTATTTTTTTGAGCAGTGTATTTACAGTGCATTCGGAAAGTATTCAGACCCCTTTACTTTTTCCACATTTTGTTACGTTACAGCCTTATTCTAAAATTGATTCCCCCCCCCCAAAAAAAAATATCATACCGCATAATGACAAAGCAAAAACAGACATTTTTGCTGACAACAAAAGGTCCATAGTTATTTGCACCCTTGATAAAGGGGGGAGGGAGAGAGACTGTATAAAATAAGTAATACAAAATACTGAGTTATATTGTATGCTAAAATCATTGGGAAATTATTTTATACTAATACAATTAACAAAAATAAAGGCATCCCTGTTTTCAATAATCTAGCACCCTCTGCTTGCGAGGATAACAACATACTTTTTTCTAAAATGTTTTATGAGATTGAAGGACACGTTGGGAGGGTTCTTAGACCATTCCTCCATACAATATCTTTCCAGATCCTTGATATCCTTTGTCTGCTCTTATGGACTGTCCTATTCAATTCAAACCACAGGTTTTCAATGGGGTTCAAGTACGTATACTGAGATGGCCATTGCAAAAAGTTGATTTTGTGGTCAATTAACCATTTATTTGTAGATTTTGATTACTGATTGGGGTTATTGTCTCGCTGGAAGATCCACTTGCAGCCAAGTGTCCAGGTACTTGGTCAAGTTCATGATGCTGTTAACCTTAAGGGCCCCACGACCAGTGGAAGCAAAATAGCACCATAACATCAAAGATCCACCACCATATTTTACCATAGGTATGAGGTACTTTTCTGCATATGTTTCTGTTTTTCCAACGTCAAACCCACCACTGGTGTGCGTAACCAGAGCTCTATTTTCATGTAATCTGGTCATAGCACCAGTTCCAAACCAAGATCCAATGCCGTTTATCAAACTCCAGGCGGCCCTTTATCAAGGGTGCCAATAATTATTATAGGGCCTGACTGTACATTCATCCCATGGCTTTGAGCAATACATTTCCGAATCGATATGTGCGCATTTGTACACTGCTCAAAAAAATTAAGGGAACAAATATCATACCGCATAATGACAAAGCAAAAACAGGTCTTTAGACATTTTTGCAAATTTGTTAAAAATAAAAACTAAAATATTACATTTACATAAGTATTCAGACCCTTTACTCAGTACTTTGTTGAAGCACCTTTGGCAGCGATTACAGCCTCGAGTCTTCTTGGGTATGACGCTACAAGCTTGGCACACCTGTGTTTGGGGAGTTTCTCCCATTCTTCTCTGTAGATCCTCTCAAGCTCTGTCAATTTAGATGGGGAGCATCGGTGCACAGCTATTTTCAGGTCTCTCAAGAGATGTTAGATCAGGTTCATGTCCGGGCTCTGGCTGGGCCACTCAAGGACATTCAGAGACTTGCCCCAAGCCACTCCTGCGTTGTCTTGGCTGTGTGCTTAGGGTCGTTGTCCTGTTGGAAGGTGAACCTTCGCCCTGAGCGCTCTGGAGCAGGTTTTCGTCAAGGGTCTCTCTCTTCTTTGCTTCGTTCATCTTTCTCTCGATCCTGACTAGTCTACCAGTCCCTGCCGCTGAGAAACATCCCCACAGCATGATGCTGCCACCACCATGCTTCACCGTAGGGAAGGTGCCAGGTTTCCTCCAGACATGACGCTTGGCATTCAGGCAAAAGAGTTCAATCTTGGTTTCATTAGACCAGAGAATCTTGTTTCTCTTGGTCTGAGAGTCTTTAGGTGCCTTTCGGCAATCTGCAAGCGGGCTGCCGTGCCTTTTTACTAAGGAGTGGCTTCCGTCTGGCCACTCTACCATAAAGGCCTGATTGGTGGAGTGCTGCAGAGATGGTTGTCCTTCAGGAAGTTTCACCCATCTCCACAGAGGAACTCTGGAGCTCTTTCAGAGTGACAATCGGGTTGTTGGTCACCTCCCTGACCAAGGCCCTTCTCCCCCGATTGCTCAGTTTGGCCGGGCGACCAGCTCTAGGAAGAGTCTTGGTGGTTCCAAACTTCTTCCATTTATGAATGGAGGCCACTGTGTTCTTGGGGACCTTCAATGCTGCAGAAATATTTTGGTACCCTTCCCCAGATCTGTGCCTCGACACAATCATGTCTCGGAGCTCTACGGACAATTCCTTCAACCTCATGGCTTGGTTTTTGCTCTGACGTGTACTGTCAACTGTGGGATCTTACATAGACAGGTGTGTGCCTTTCCAAATCATGTCCAATCAATTTAATTTACCACAGGTGGACTCCAAACAAGTTGTAGAAAAATCTCAAGGATGATCAATGGAAACAGGATGCACCTGAACTCTATCTCGAGTCTCATAGCAAATGGTCTGAATACTTACAGTGAGGGAAAAAGTATTTGATCCCCTGCTGATTTTGTATGTTTTCCCACTAACAAAGAAATGATCAGTCTATAATTTTAATGGTAGGTTTATTTGAACAGTGAGAGACAGAATAACAACAAAAAAATCCAGAAAAACGAATGTCAAAAATGTTATATAATGATTTGCATTTTAATGAGGGAAATAAGTATTTGACCCCCTCTCAATCAGAAAGATTTCTGGCTCCCAGGTGTCTTTTTTATACAGGTAACGAGCTGAGATTAGGAGCACACTCTTAAAGGGAGTGCTCCTAATCTCAGTTTGTTACCTGTATAAAAGACACCTGTCCACTGAAGCAATCAATCAATCAGATTCCAAACTCTCCACCATGGCCAAGACCAAAGAGCTCTCCAAGGATGTCAGGGACAAGATTGTAGACCTACACAAGGCTGTAATGGGCTACAAGACCATCGCCAAGCAGCTTGGTGAGAAGGTGACAACAGTTGGTGCGATTATTCGCAAATGGAAGAAACACAAAAGAACTGTCAATCTCCCTCGGCCTGGGGCTCCATGCAAGATCTCACCTCGTGGAGTTGCAATGATCATGAGAACGGTGAGGAATCATCCCAGAACTACACGGGAGGATCTTGTCAATGATCTCAAGGCAGCTGGGACCATAGTCACCAAGAAAACAATTGGTAACACACTACGCCGTGAAGGACTGAAATCCTGCAGTGCCCGCAAGGTCCCCCAGCTCAAGAAAACACATATACAGTCCCGCCTGAAGTTTGCCAATGAACATCTGAATGATTCAGAGGAGAACTGGGTGAAAGTGTTGTGGTCAGATGAGACCAAAATGGAGCTCTTTGGCATCAACTCAACTCGCCGTGTTTGGAGGAGGAGGAATGCTGCCTATGACCCCAAGAACACCATCCCCACCATCAAACATGGAGGTGGAAACATTATGCTTTGGGGGTGTTTTTCTGCTAAGGGGACAGGACAACTTCACCGCATCAAAGGGACGATGGACGGGGCCATATACCGTCAAATCTTGGGTGAGAACCTCCTTCCCTCAGCCAGGTCATTGAAAATGGGTCGTGGATGGGTATTCCAGCATGACAATGACTCAAAACTCACGGCCAAGGCAACAAAGGAGTGGCTCAAGAAGAAGCACATTAAGGTCCTGGAGTGGCCTAGCCAGTCTCCAGACCTTAATCCCATAGAAAATCTGTGGAGGAAGCTGAAGGTTCGAGTTGCCAAACGTCAGCCTCGAAACCTTAATGACTTGGAGGAGATCTGCAAAGAGGAGTGGGACAAAATCCCTCCTGAGATGTTTGCAAACCTGGTTGCCAACTGCAAGAAACATCTGACCTCTGTGATTGCCAACAAGGGTTTTGCCACCAAGTACTAAGTCATGTTTTGCAGATGGGTCAAATACTTATTTCCCTCATTAAAATGCAAATCAATTTATAACATTTTTGACATGGGTTTTTCCGGATTTTTTTGTTGTTATTCTGTCTCTCACTGTTCAAATAAATCTACCATTAAAATTATAGACTGATCATTTCTTTGTCGGTGGGCAAACGTACAAAATCAGCAGGGGATCAAATACTTTTTTCCCTCACTGTATGTAAAGAAGGTATTTCTGTTTTTGTTTTTTTATACATTTGCAAACATTTCTAATAACCTGTTTTCGTTTTCTCATTATGGGGTATTATGTGTAGATTTGATGAGGGAAATAAAACAATTGAATCCATTTTAGAATAAGGCTGTAACATAACAAAATGTGGAAAAAGTCAAGGGGTCTGAATACTTTCCGAATGCATTGTATGTAAATGTACTATGTTGAAAGTTTTAGACCATCAGTATTTTCAGAGGTCTCAAAATGAATAACGTGTAGCTATAGTACTGGGTTTACAGTACACTGTAACCTGTTTCATATCGACTAGTAGTCTGACCTTCATGCACTATGCTCTGATAAAGTGAAAAGATAATGTAACACCTATACCGATATGGTATTCTAATACTATCTACGCTTTACAGAAGCTAAGTGAGCTGATATGGAGTCAGTGGAGCCCTACCAAGATGCATGGCCGCGTACAGGTAACAGGAGTTTGTGAGAGCTCTCAGCCTCCTTTGAAACTCTGAGATGAGAGGGCAAAACTGGCTAAGGCAAACATGAACAGTGTAGCTTTCAGAAGGCTTGGTAGAGCCATCCACTTGGTAGTGGAGGGGAACAGTCAATGAGACACTGCACAGCTCAACTAACGAGGTGTTTTGAAAGGGAACCAGATGGTTCAGGGGCAGAGAGAGTGGTGTTCGCCCGCTCAAGAGGCTTCAAGGACAGGCATGTGCACTCCACAGTGCACAGTCCCCATAACACCCTGAATTAATTGGCTGGATTGGCAGGCTGCTTAGACTGACTGAATCATGGGGCACAGATCAATGGGGGATATTAGCTAGATGAGATGCTGTTTGGGAAAGGCAGAGGAAAGGCAGCTGTGCTTATGATGGGTAGCTAGTGGTGATGATTCTGGTGCTAAACTAGTGATTCGGATTCATGAATCACTGGTCATTTTGGTCCCTCTTCCTTGACATCACGTGTTATACACTATGGGCAGGGTGAGTGGTAACGGTTAGCACATTCTAATAATGCTCCCCACAGAAGATACACATACTAAGCTGTGTTCTGTAGCAACGTTTACAACAGTCAAATACACAGTCACATACATTTGTGGCATGTTATTTCAAGTTGATATGATAATATTTGATCTATTTCGTGGCAATTTGACAGAGATTCCCTCTAGAAACCCCCCCTTTATATTTCTCAACGGCTAATACCATCTAAAAACATACTTTTGAATGCACAAAATGTTCAATAAATACACTTCGGTGACCCTGTCTAGTACTCCTGTAGACATAACAGTAGACACATGTTTTTCAATGACCCGTCAACCTGAACCTAACAATAGGAGAACCAACAATGGCTTTTCAAGGAAAATACTGCAACTCAGGTCGCAATTCCTTTCCTGGAACCATGTGTATGGCAAATAATCATTACTTGGTCAATCTAGCCATCAAAAATACAACAACCCCGTATCACAACAAACAGACAATGTCAGAATGGACAACCCAGTAGACTAGAAGGCAGATCATCTCAAGTTTAACCATGATGTCTTCATTGGAGGGGAAAACTGCCACATGAAAGACAAGTCAACCCATCTCCCTGGCTGTTTCTCTGTAGACTGTTCTACTTGGTGGTGGTGTGAACGGTGAGCTCTCTCTCAGAGCTCAGGCTGGTGGTCTCTTTGCGGCTGTCCCTGGACCTCCTATCCGTGGTGGGGGAGGAGGAGGTAGCCTCCGTGGTGGTGCCCTCCTCCCAGGTGCGGAGGGGGCAGACACGGGTGGCCAGGCTGGGCAGGTTGTGGTGCGTGGAGCGTCCGTCGGTCATGGTGAAGCAGCTGTCCTGGGCGGAGGTGTGGCAGGGATGGCCCTGCCTGCAGAGTGGACCACACAGCAGGGCCAGGAACTCCTTCCTCACGCTGCGGTGCATGTAGCCGTAGATGTATGGGTGGAGGCAGCACTGCAAGAAGAAGAGGACCAGGGCTATGGAGGCCAGCCATGAAGGCACAGCAGCACTGGAGAGAATGGAGACTGTGTTGAGAACACTGTAAGGTCCCATGCTCAGGATGTACGAGGCCATGATTACGAACACCACCCGGGCTGCCTTGCAGTGGTAGTGGAAACGTCTGTGCCTGCCCCGGATGGGGTACCCCCCGGCTGAGAAGGAGTCCAGGGGTGGGGGTGCCTGTTGGGGTGGGCGCTGGGGGCTGCCAGGGCAGGGGGCCTGGGGATCCGGAGGCAGGTTGGACTGG
Source organism: Coregonus lavaretus (assembly GCF_964263955.1). Lineage (NCBI taxonomy): Eukaryota > Metazoa > Chordata > Actinopteri > Salmoniformes > Salmonidae > Coregonus > Coregonus lavaretus. Next base: position 21,322,073 of record NC_140016.1, read on the forward strand.
GACTTAGAGTGGGTCTGGATGGGGTGCACCAGGGCGTTCTGCCTCCTAGCTGCCCTGAATACCATCCAGTAACAGCCCAGCATGATGAGCACCGGCAGCCCGAAGGAGAAAGTGGCAACCAGGACTGAGTAGGACAGGCTGGAGGACCACACCACAGAACACACGTTATGCCTGCGGTCAAAGTCTATGGCTCCCCAGCCATAGAGGGGCGGCGTGCTCTGGAGCAGACTCAACACCCAGGTGCAGGCGATTAGGTTGGTGCCCAGATGAGGGGTCATGCGGGTAGGGTAGGACAGCGGGTGGATGATAGCCAGATAACGGTCCACCGACACCACGATTATGGTGTTCACCCCGGCGAAGGCAAACAGGTGCATGAGCACCACCAGGGCCTGGCAGAAGCGGGCGTCCAGGGGCCACACACCGGGTACGGTGGCAGCGATGGCAAAGGGCATGACCAGCACGGTCTGGAGCAGGTCTGCCAGGAGGAGGTTGAGCACGAAGCAGTTGGCCACGTGGAGGAGCTGAGGCTTCCTCTGGAACACCAACAACACCACCACGTTACCAAACAGAGACACACACACGATGGCTGAGATCAGCACGATCTTCACCACGCTGTTGGCCACCGACGGCCAGTCTGTGGGGCCAGGAGGACCAGAGGAACCAGGATCCCATGGCACGGTGCTGGAGTTACTGCCCACACCTTGCGCCTCGGAGGTGGGCATGCTGAAGCTGGCAGGGTGGGGGAGACAGCATGCGTGACTGTAGCTCTGACAGCCTTTACCGTTTCCACCAGATGTCTCACAGGTCCTTTTTTCTGTCAGTCGGTTTTCATCTTGAAGGAGAGGATGAAAGAAGACAAAAGCACAAGCTCAAACTGAGGTTTGTCTGCTTTTAAACATCATGTACGCTCTAATTCTAGAGGACTACATTGTTCAGGCTGATTCATTTCACTATCAATTCATTCATTTTACAGTGGGGTGTCAATAATTTTGACCCCTACCTTTTTGAGAAAATAATGATTACTTGTTAAACAAAATCTAGTATAAAATAACATTAATTTCCCTTCTCTTTTTTTTTGCATACAATATAGCTCAGTTTTTGAATAATGTATTTTATACATTCATTATTGCTCATCTTTATCAAGTGTGTCAATCATTTCAGACCCCACTGTAGCTGCATTGTATACCTATGGCCATGGCTCTTTTGTAACAGCTGCATTAGACCAGTAAAGAGAGTACGAGTGCCTGTGCATTTCATTATCTGTCAACAGAAACCTGTGCATTTCATTATCTGTCAACAGAAACCTGTGCATTTCATTATCTGTCAACAGAAACCTGTGCATTTCATTATCTGTCAACAGAAACCTGTGCATTTCATTATCTGTCAACAGAAACCTGTGCATTTCATTATCTGTCAACAGAAACCTGTGCATTTCATTATCTGTCAACAGAAACCTGTGCATTTCATTATCTGTCAACAGAAACCTGTGCATTTCATTATCTGTCAACAGAAACCTGTGCATTTCATTATCTGTCAACAGAAACCTGTGCATTTCATTATCTGTCAACAGAAACCTGTGCATTTCATTATCTGTCAACAGAAACCTGTGCATTTCATTATCTGTCAACAGAAACCTGTGCATTTCATTATCTGTCAACAGAAACCTGTGCATTTCATTATCTGTCAACAGAAACCTGTGCATTTCATTATCTGTCAACAGAAACCTGTGCAAATTTGAGCCCCAATCACCAAACACGTTCTCACAAAATTAACGACAGTGTTATTAATTGATATCCCACTTCCATTGCAAATAAATATAACAGTATTTTACATAAGCGACTTGAAATGGAGAAGGAAAATTATTATTATTTTTTTATCTCAAATTCCATTGTTCATCTTTGCTCACTGATGCTCCCAATCAATTGATTTTGTATCGTCTACTCTTCACTGTTGCCAAAACAAACATTTTACCTTGAAATGGCCATCTTTCCTTTGTTTGGGGGCGGGTTTGGTTTAGATGCTGAAGGCTGCGGTGTTTTGGTCGGTGATGATGCTCCGTTCTCCTCAGCACCAGAGCGCTGGTTCCCCCATTGCTACCGTTCGATTCTCATCGCTTCGCCGCGCTCCCATTTTAGGCACCGCGGTATCGTCAATGGCAGCAGCCCCACTACGGCTCAAGCGGAATACGCTTCTTGTCATCACTCAGCAGGGGCATTTTATTTGGACAAGAATAATCTCCACAGCCCTTTACCGTTTATTTTCATGACAGATCAAGCATTCCTTATGTAATGGGCTATGGAATTCTGGTTAGCCTACACACAGTCTATTCGAGCTTGTCATGAAACGGACGACACCTGCGCTGTGAGAGCTGTTCATCTGTAATCAGCAACATTTATTTCCCAATTTTTCTCTTTGCGCAAAATGCAAAGACTTTTGGTTACACTGTGGGCTATTTTTGAAGCTACAAGTCCCCCCCAAGAGCACCTACATTCATAATGCAATCCTGATTTAGATCAAAGTATCAAACAGGCTTTTCCCTGGTATTGTAGTTCAGTGTTTCATTGAGCATTATACTCTAAATGTTAATTTCCTGTGACCAAATTAGACGACAGTAATTTCATTAGACAAAAGTAATTTAATCAGACGTTAGTAATTTACTGGACTAAAGTTATACTAAACCTGCACCCCTCAGAAATATCCACAGTTGCATCTTGCATAGATCAGCTTCAACATTCCAGATAGATTTTGGGTTCTATCAAACTAATTGTTTGCTTCAATTTTAATCACCCTGTTTATTTATTTTCCCCCAACCCTACCACCCCTCCCCTGATTGGAGCAAACTAACTGACAACAACACTTCTTCTGCTGCTAATTACAGCCACTTCCACTCACATATACAGTACACTAATCTTAATTCCAACATTCAGATGTCCACAGACTAACCCATCTTTCCCAGCATACAACCCTTTTACTATTTCCTTTTGTAATACATCCTTCTATTTTACTGTGATGTCTTACAAGGGTCTTGAAGCTCTCTATTTGTACAATTTCTACAGAGATTGCCCTAAAAACAAATACTTTACCTAAGAGTATAGTCATGTTTCCCATTGATTGATGGTGTTTTTTTTTTTTAATCTTCTAACAATACTGTTTGTAGGTCCATCAGAACACAGACATTATGACTTAACAACCACTCCTGGACCTGACCCCATAAACGAGCCACCGAAGGACAGTACCAAAAGAGATCTATTGATTTTGTTTCCTCGTCGCAGAGTCGGCGCAGGGCTGACTGTTCAATAGCCCATGTATTGAGTATTATTTTTGTGGCAAGAATTTTATATAATAGTTTAAATTGAAAAGAACAGATTGATGTGTCAATTGTTGTTTTGTATATCAGTTTATAAACCTTGTATCTATGTTTAATTATTTGAATCATTGCCAAATGGTTTGATAGTAAAATCCTAAGACATTTTTCCCTCATCAATCTACACACAATACCCCATAATGACAAAGCAAAAACAGGTTTTTAGAAATGTTTGCAAATGTATTAAAAATAAAAAACATATCTTATTTATATAAGTATTCAGACCCTTTGCTATGAGACTCGAAATTGAGCTCAGGTGCATCCTGTTTCCATTGATCATCCTTGATGTTTCTACAACTTGATTGGAGTCCACCTGTGGTAAATTCAGTTGATTGGACACGATTTGGAAAGGCACACACCTGTCTATGTAAGGTCCCACAGTTGACAGTGCATGTCGGAGCAAAAACCAAGCTGAGGTTGAAATAATTGTTCGTAGAGCTCAGAGGTAGTGCTGAGTCCTTTGAAGTGCTGAGTAAGCACTCCCTGTTAGATTTGACTGCATATTAAATGCTGGTGGCCATAGGAAGACGTTCCTCATCTTCCTCCTTAAGGCACAATGGCCCCTGGTTCCAAGGAAGTCCTGCGGAACCTGCAGCGGCCTGTGGGATTACACCCTGGTCCTGTGGCTCTGTCAGGGACACCCTCAAGAGCAACTCACACACTGCGCAGGAAGGGCCCCCTTCTCCCTGGAGCCCCCCAGCCAATACTACTCAGTTGTGGGGCCCCTAAGATTATTTCTCTCTCGCACACAAGCTGTTAACTAGTGCTCATTATAACCTTTGGCGGTGAGGAGGCGGTTCAAAGGAGAAAGTCACAGTGTTGAAAAATAACCTTAAGAGGATCATTTTGGAAGAGGGAACCACAGCGAGAAGAGAGAGAGGAGATGAAAGATATTTAGTCCCCAACATGCATACTGTTGATCTGAAGAACTAATGTACCTATTGATCAGCCATTGAAAGGGATTCCTTGATGAGATCAAATCAAGATGTCATGTGAACCGGTCTGATGAGGTAGAGCTATATTAGGGAGAGGCTGGGCACTCATGATACTTCAGACCAGGCTCAGCTGCTACTGCCTTTGGATGTGTAAAGAACAAATAGGTGAGTGAATAAAAAATGAATCTACCTCTATGTATGGTGTGGATCAAGGTCTGTGTTTGGTCACAGAGCCCCGGCCTTTTGTCAGATGAAGATTGAGTCATCAAAGGTTCTGTGTAGTAATGGCTTGTCAAACATTACAACCATGGTGAGTGGGTAGTATGTGAGGAAATGTCTTATTACAGTTGGAAAGAAGGAACAGATTTTGAGTGCACTATTCATTTAGTGATACTACTGCTTTTGAACCGTCATAACAGTGTGGGTTTATACTGCCATCTAGTGCTGAAATTGAGACATTTCATCAGATTTAGGTATTTCTGGTATTAGGATCCCCATTAGCTGCTGCAAAAGCATCAGCTATTCTTCCTGTGGTCCACATGAAACATGACATAATACATAATACAGAACATTGTTAGTCAAGGACTGAACTACATACATTTAAAACATCACACATAGCCTACATGTCAGTACATACACACAATATCTAGGTCTAATAAATAATACAGTGAAAATTACAATACAAGATATATAAAATGGTTGTGTCTCTTCACAGTCCTATTTGTGCAGTAAGGTGTTATTTTATCTGGTTTTTAATCTGGTTTTATTGCTAGCTTGAGTTACACTGGTGTGGCTTGGAGGGGCCTCACTGATTTCAAAGTTATAGTAATTGTTTCACCATACATCACTACATTCATCTTAATTCAGTGGATTAATGCAAATAATGACCAAAATCGAAAGATTTCATATCCAATATTAACTTAGCACTTATCAAACAATTTATGCATAGGGAAGTGTGTGACAATGTTAAAAACACAGCCCACACATCATTCTGTTTCTAAACCACTGATCTCCAAATCATCATGATTAACATTCCCTTCACATTGCCAATCCACATGCTTCATACATCAAACTACATGACCTTATTCAACAATTGGGTCAAATCTACCACTGCGCTGCCTCATCATAAATGTATTAGGCATATTAAGTATATCTAGTATACATATAACTTAGAGAGCTTTTTGATGTCCATGCATATAACATATACAGTGGGGAGAAAAAGTATTTAGTCAGCCACCAATTGTGCAAGTTCTCCCACTTAAAAAGATGAGAGAGGCCTGTAATTTTCATCATAGGTACACGTCAACTATGACAGACAAATTCAGAAAAGAAAATCCAGAAAATCACATTGTAGGATTTTTTATGAATTTATTTGCAAATTATGGTGGAAAATAAGTATTTGGTCACCTACAAACAAGCAAGATTTCTGGCTCTCACAGACCTGTAACTTCTTCTTTAAGAGGCTCCTCTGTCCTCCACTCGTTACCTGTATTAATGGCACCTGTTTGAACTTGTTATCAGTATAAAAGACACCTGTCCACAACCTCAAACAGTCACACTCCAAACTCCACTATGGCCAAGACCAAAGAGCTGTCAAAGGACACCAGAAACAAAATTGTAGACCTGCACCAGGCTGGGAAGACTGAATCTGCAATAGGTAAGCAGCTTGGTTTGAATAAATCAACTGTGGGAGCAATTATTAGGAAATGGAAGACATACAAGACCACTGATAATCTCCCTCGATCTGGGGCTCCACGCAAGATCTCACCCCGTGGGGTCAAAATGATCACAAGAACGGTGAGCAAAAATCCCAGAACCACACGGGGAGACCTAGTGAATGACCTGCAGAGAGCTGGGACCAAAGTAACAAAGCCTACCATCAGTAACACACTACGCCGCCAGGGACTCAAATCCTGCAGTGCCAGACGTGTCCCCCTGCTTAAGCCAGTACATGTCCAGGCCCGTCTGAAGTTTGCTAGAGTGCATTTGGATGATCCAGAAGAGGATTGGGAGAATGTCATATGGTCAGATGAAACCAAAATATAACTTTTTGGTAAAAACTCAACTCGTCGTGTTTGGAGGACAAAGAATGCTGAGTTGCATCCAAAGAACACCATACCTACTGTGAAGCATGGGGGTGGAAACATCATGCTTTGGGGCTGTTTTTCTGCAAAGGGACCAGGACGACTGATCCGTGTAAAGGAAAGAATGAATGGGGCCATGTATCGTGAGATTTTGAGTGAAAACCTCCTTCCATCAGCAAGGGCATTGAAGATGAAACGTGGCTGGGTCTTTCAGCATGACAATGATCCCAAACACACCGCCCGGGCAACGAAGGAGTGGCTTCATAAGAAGCATTTCAAGGTCCTGGAGTGGCCTAGCCAGTCTCCAGATCTCAACCCCATAGAAAATCTTTGGAGGGAGTTGAAAGTCTGTGTTGCCCAGCGACAGCCCCAAAACATCACTGCTCTAGAGGAGATCTGCATGGAAGAATGGGCCAAAATACCAGCAACAGTGTGTGAAAACCTTGTGAAGACTTACAGAAAACGTTTGACCTGTGTCATTGCCAACAAAGGGTATATAACAAAGTATTGAGAAACTTTTGTTATTGACCAAATACTTATTTTCCACCATAATTTGCAAATAAATTCATTACAAATCCTACAATATGATTTTCTGGAAAAAAAAATCTCATTTTGTCTGTCATTGTTGACGTGTACCTATGATGAAAATTACAGGCCTCTCTCATCTTTTTAAGTGGGAGAACTTGCACAATTGGTGGTTGACTAAATACTTTTTTTCCCCACTGTATGCAAAGTTACATTTTACATTGACAATTCATTAGGACAACTAGAAATATAATATATAATTATGGAAAGCAAATGAAAAAGTACTGTATGAAAAAGTTCCCATACATTTTAAGTGAGGTAGTGTGAAGTGAATTGCAAAGCTGCTTTACTCATCTTGGAAAATTCCATGAACTTCTGTTCATCGGGGGTCAGGCACACGAGCACAGACACACACACACACACACACACACAAAGGAGAGCAGTCGTTGGTAAAGTCAATCAAACATCCATCCGGTTTATTACGAGTCTAACTAGCCCTTTGTGAGCACTCCCTTCATATCCTAATCAGACAGCACCAACTGTTCTGTAAACACCAGCCTCTTGTATATATTCAATACAATACAACAGTGAATAATTAGTGTGTCCTTGTACATCCAGTCTGGCGTCAATCACTATCAACAGATATATGGTATAGGAACCGTTTGGCTTTCTTATGTGTCATTTAATGTGTTGTGTAGGTTGTCTGTCCAGGGATGTTTTAACTTGTTTTGTACACTAGAGGGCACTACATGTTGGGTCAAGGGTCACTGGTCACGTGTATATAGGTAGCACAGGTGACCAGGGCCTTTTCTCATTTGGGAAAAAGTCAGTCCTTCACCCTCTCTACTCCGTCCTCTCTCCTCCGTGACCTGGAATCCGTGCTCGTTTAGATGTCAATTGGTTAATAGGTGAATGGAAGGGTGTCCTCTCGTCCTCGATAGCCACCTTTCATCGAGGATAGTCATCTGGATCCTACCTGAGTCCTTCATGAAAGAGTTTTGAAATGTGCCACACCCTCTTTGAATCAGCTTTTGTTTTATTGGAAGAGGAAACCATGCACACGCTTAAAAACAAAATGTTATACTTCTCCTTTTATCTAGAAAATGTATTGTACAACTAACTTCATTAGTTTTATCACTTTACACATTTATTTTGCGATTCACCACGGTAAAAGTCATTTGCCTGATGACGCGTGAGTGGAGGAGAGTCTCATTTCATACAAGCGCATTTTCGCCCACGTACCCTCTCCTCAATTACCTTTGTTTTCAAAAGGAGGCGAGCGAGGACGGAGAAGAGAGGACACAGGAGTTGAGCATATCTAATTGAGAAAAGGCCCAGGAAGGGTTAGCACAGGCAAAGATGGTCTATTATATTGACAAGATGGTCAACTGACCGCGCTAACAATGGAAATACATGTCTGCAAAGGCGAAAGGCAGACGGGAGGAGGCGAGTTCAGGTGGGAACATTCTAGCTCGCCAATTATCTTTTGTAGAAAACATATCAATAGAATCGTAACAACCTAAATATTATGAAAGTTCTATTAGATCAAATAAGCCTCACCTTTCAAAATAGCAGTTCACTTTTATCTTGACCAAATTCGACACTCTCATTGCCCCCCATACAAAAACTCCTCACTTGGTCTGCTTAAAGCTATGAGTGTTAAGCGGGCCAAGTCTGCTTAATCTGTGTGGACAGATTTTGGGCGTAGTCGACCGTCTCGCTTCGACTCATTTTGTGTTGAAAGCGACTTTGAGATTCTTGTTTGTAATGAAAAGCGCTATATAAAATACAGTGGGGAAAAAAAGTATTTAGTCAGCCACCAATTGTGCAAGTTCTCCCACTTAAAAAGATGAGAGAGGCCTGTTCGTCAACTATGACAGACAAAATGAAAAAAATCACATTGTAGGATTTTTTATTAATTTATTTGCAAATTATGGTGGAAAATAAGTATTTGGTCAATAACAAAAGTTTCTCAATACTTTGTTATATACCCTTTGTTGGCAATGACACAGGTCAAACATTTTCTGTAAGTCTTCACAAGGTTTTCACACACTGTTGCTGGTATTTTGGCCCATTCCTCCATGCAGATCTCCTCTAGAGCAGTGATGTTTTGGGGCTGTCGCTGGGCAACACGGACTTTCAATTCCCTCCAAAGATTTTCTATGGGGTTGAGATCTGGAGACTGGCTAGTCCACTCCAGGACCTTGAAATGCTTCTTACGAAGCCACTCCTTCGTTGCCCGGGCGGTGTGTTTGGGATCATTGTCATGCTGAAAGACCCAGCCACGTTTCATCTTCAATGCCCTTGCTGATGGAAGGAGGTTTTCACTCAAAATCTCACGATACATGGCCCCATTCATTCTTTCCTTTACACGGATCAGTCGTCCTGGTCCCTTTGCAGAAAAACAGCCCCAAACCATGATGTTTCCACCCCCATGCTTCACAGTAGGTATGGTGTTCTTTGGATGCAACTCAGCATTCTTTGTCCTCCAAACACGACGAGTTGAGTTTTTACCAAAAAGTTCTATTTTGGTTTCATCTGACCAAATGACATTCTCCCAATCCTCTTCTGGATCATCCAAATGCACTCTAGCAAACTTCAGACGGGCCTGGACATGTACTGGCTTAAGCAGGGGGACACGTCTGGCACTGCAGGATTTGAGTCCCTGGCAGCGTAGTGTGTTACTGATGGTAGGCTTTGTTACTTTGGTCCCAGCTCTCTGCAGGTCATTCACTAGGTCCCCCCATGTGGTTCTGGGATTTTTGCTCACCGTTCTTGTGATCATTTTGACCCCACGGGGTGAGATCTTGCGTGGAGCCCCAGATCGAGGGAGATTATCAGTGGTCTTGTATGTCTTCCATTTCCTAATAATTGCTCCCACAGTTGATTTCTTCAAACCAAGCTGCTTACCTATTGCAGATTCAGTCTTCCCAGCCTGGTGCAGGTCTACAATTTTGTTTCTGGTGTCCTTTGACAGCTCTTTGGTCTTGGCCATAGTGGAGTTTGGAGTGTGACTGTTTGAGGTTGTGGACAGGTGTCTTTTATACTGATAACAAGTTCAAACAGGTGCCATTAATACAGGTAACGAGTGGAGGACAGAGGAGCCTCTTAAAGAAGAAGTTACAGGTCTGTGAGAGCCAGAAATCTTGCTTGTTTGTAGGTGACCAAATACTTATTTTCCACCATAATTTGCAAATAAATTCATAAAAAATCCTACAATGTGATTTTCTGGAATTTTTTTCTCTCAATTTGTCTGTCAAAGTTGACGTGTACCTATGATGAAAATTACAGGCCTCTCTCATCTTTTTAAGTGGGAGAACTTGCACAATTGGTGGCTGACTAAATACCTTTTTTCCCCACTGTATATCTATTATTACGTGAGAGGAAAGGGCATATGGTTCTTACTGTCCCACAGGAACATGCTTTTAGATTACTCATCATCACCTTTTATATGGTAATATCTTGTATTGGAACTATGTATATTTTTATACGCAATAAATGGGAACATCACCCGAAGACAGATCTACATTTGGAAAGCTGATTATTGTGGACACGTCATTAACTGCTCTCAACCTGTGCCAGTGTCGTCTCATGAAAATAATCCATAACATTCAGCTTCAAGTCTAGTGACCATCAACTCACACCTTAGCGACGTTTACACTGGCAGCCCAATTCTTATCTTTTATTTCACTAATTGGTATTTTGACCAATCAGATCAGCTCTGAAAAATATCAGATGTGATTGGTCACAAATAGAACACTGCAAATGATGTTTATTACAGAAACTCCAAATATGCTAAACATTAAGTTGATCACTCTAAATTACCCAATTACACACACACACATTACAGTGTTTGTGAGGGGCTGTGGCTAAAGAGAGCTGTATCTATAAGAAAACAGATAATCAGGAGATTCACAGAGCGACCGTCACACCACTGCCCCTGAAAAGGACCCATTCACTTCTTCTGCTCACCACAATGGCGTTTGTCTCCAGAGCCCAAACAGTTTAGAAGTAATTACTTGTGTTTTCCCCAGAAGGTGATTACTTCGCCACACTTGGCAGCCATTGTCACCGGCCGCGCTTCACATTCACGCAAGTGGGCCCTGCCCACAAAGGAGAGAAGTGCCCGATTGATGACGGCCCTCGGTGGCCAAGGGAGAATTTAAAAGTACTTGTATGGGGCTCTTTCGGGAGATTAACTTGCTATAAGGGCTACCTGCCATGGACACATTCGCCGTATTCATGGAGCAAGCACAAAGAGTTTTTTAGTGGGGCCACAGCTGCATGAAAGCAAATGGTGAATGGGATAATGGTCACAAAAGACAACAAACCTCAAGTGTAGAAAAATAAAGTGTCCTCTTAGATGGGAGGCCTCCATTCACGGACAGACGATTCTTCCCATTGACCATTGAGGATCCGCCCGCTCCGCCACCAAAGGCACCAAGCTAATTAATTTTAGACAAACAGTGTTGTGGGGAAGGGTTCCAAAGAGAGGACCACTCTGGAGCAAAGGGCTCTTTAATTAAATCTTTCTATCTGACAGACTTCCCTGGAAATGGACGTCACAGACCAACACACCAGCACAACGAGCAGTCTCCTGGCTAGGCCTCTGGCCGCCCCCTTTGAGCAAGAAACACACAAGAAACACACACAGAGACTTAGCAAGAAAATGGATATACACTGAGTGTACCAAACATTAGGAACACCTTCCTAATATTGAGTTTCAGTCCCCCTTTTGCCCTCAGAACAGCCTCAATTTGTCGGGGCATGGACTCTACAAGGTGTTGAAAGTGTTCCACAGGGATGCTGGCCCATGTTGACTCCAATGCTTCCCACAGTTGTGCCAAGTTGGCTGGATGTCCTTTGGGTGGTGGACCATTCTTGATATACCTGGGAAGCTGTTGAGCGTGTGAAACCCAGCAGCTTTGCAGTTCTTGACACAAACTGGTGTGCCTGGCACCTACTTCCACGCCTGGCACCTACTCATCGTCTGAATGGCACACATACACAATCCATGTCTCAAGGATTAAAAATCCTTCTTTAACATGTCTCCTCCCCTTCATCTACACTGATTGAAGTGGATTTAACAGGTGACATCAATAAGGGATCATAGCTTTCACCTGGATTCACCTGGTCAGTCTATGTCATGCAAAGAGCAGGTGTTCTTAATGTTTTGTACACTCAGTGTAGACTGCTGTCTTTCATAACACCAATGCACACAAACAGCACACTGAGGACACACGTTCCACTTTACGCTTCCTGACTTCAGGAGGTCTCTTAGACTACGAGCAGCAACAAATGGATGACAGAGAAAATGCATTCTCTGCATCTATAGACCCATGGTAGAGCTTTAACCTGCCTGAGTCACAAAGACAGATCGGGGACTGTGGCCACCGACGCCACATGGGTCAGATTCAGGCTCCTGCATTTTTTAAGCTTCTGTGTACGCGTGAGCGAGGGAGAGAGCAAGAAAGAGGGAGAGAGAGAGAGGGAAAGAGAGAAGCGTGAGAGAGAGAAATAGAGTGGGGAGAGAGAGAAAGAGAGAAACAATCCATGCTGCATGGATTGCATAAATGTGAAATTGCTCATGCCATTATTTCAGGGTTGTAGATGAGAAAGGGGGGGATTGAATTGCTCTTCTTATATAAAACAGATGACCTCATACAGAGAGGCCGAGGGAGGGCCAGACTTCTTTGCTCGTGCTCACGCAGTGGAAAGGCACTGACAGGTGTGCCTTTGTATGTGCATGTGTGTTCATGTGGCGTGTGTGTGTGTGTGTGTGTGTGTGTGTGTGAGAGAGAGAGAGAGAGAGAGAGAGAGAGAGAGAGAGAGAGAGAGAGAGAGAGAGAGAGAGAGAGAGAGAGAGAGAGAGAGAGAGAGAGAGAGAGAGAGAGAGAGAGAGAGAGAGAGAGAGAGAGAGAGAGAGAGAGAGAGAGAGAGCAGTGTGTGTGAGTGAGTGAGGGAGAGAATGGTGTTTGTGTGTGAGAGCGAGCGCGAGAAAGAGAGAGGTGTGTGTGTGTGTGTGAGAGAGAGAGAGGTGTGTGTGTGAGAGAGAGAGCGGGAGAGAGAGAGGGGTGTGTGTGAGAGAGAGAGATAGATAGAGAGAGGTGTGTGTGTGTGTGTGTGAGAGAGAGAGGGGCGTGTGTGTGCATGAGGGAGTGGTGTGTGTGTACGCGTGGGCGGATGTGTGTCCCCAGTTAAGCTTGTCTAAGTTGTATGTTTAATGCCTCTCCGTAGCTACCTCCTCATACCCCTCGCCATGTTTTAGAAACGAGGGGCCATCTTCTCACACTCTGTTGAACTCCAGTCTTAGCAGGCCAGACGCCCAGCACCAGCCTGCAGTTCAGCTCATAGCGACATAGGGATACAATGGGTAGAGCAGACAGATCGAAACAGGTCCAATGCTAGTAGATAGAAAGAAAGGCCTTGGTGCATGAATATCGGTAACTTTTTCAAATGGTCCACTGGCAGTTCAACTCAGACCCTGGATAAGTCTTCAAATGCAGAACCTCAAAACCAAGCTGATATTTTGGAGACCTGGTAAGAATACTTTCAAGAACAATCAGTATAAGCTCTGGATTTAAACACAACATTACTGTACTTTAACAAAAAATATTTGGATTTATTTGTTCCATTAATCGACATAAGCTTTAGCCCAAAAAAATCCTGATATATTTGCTTAAGTGTATAAGTAATATGTATTATTAATGTTATGATAGTGCCAGGCTCACCACATAGCACCATTATGTGTCTGTTGGTCCCAGTCTAACAGTAATAATGCGTCACTGTAGGAGTGAGAGGCGCTTCCAGGTCAAAGGTCACCTGCTCCTCATGTTAACTGTAGCAAGCTTCTTTCCACCAGATTAGTCCAGCGGGTGCATCTGTGTCTCTCTTGCTGCTTCATTGTAGTGCATATGGCTTGTAGTTTTTACATTTGGTAGAATTTCTATGTAGTAGGAAAACGGAGGACTGAGTGTAACCATATTACAGCGCAACGTGAATGAGAGCTGGCAGAAACAGGTGTAGTTTAGTATTTGGCCACTAGATGTCAGAGTTTGCCTTGTTAACTGGGCTCTGCTCCCCGGTGCTTGCAGAGTAGTGCACGTGGTGTGACAGTTTCCCCAGGAAGCTAGGTTGACATTTGCCTGACTTAATGACACAAGCTAATTAATCATTAGCGATCCCAGAGGTATTCCTGTTAGAGAGGCTTTGTGGTTCTTGGCCCTGGCAGGGGGTCCCCAGCCCCAATATGTTATGTATGCATATGTTTAACAGCCGCAGCCCACGCTAAAATGTCTTAGTATTCTCCCGTTGAGGTATTTAGAGTGGATTACAGTTTGCTGTTTTTCCCTATTCCTTCCTCTTGAAACAAATGCAGGGTAAAAGCACTTTGAATATCTGTGTAACTGTGTTCCTTAACCTTGTGCATGTAGCCTTATGGAGGGCTGTAGAGTTGGCATCATTGAGTAATGGCCCAGCTCTCTGCGTTTGTAGAGAAGGGCCAGAGAGAGAGAGATGCTATCAATGGTTGATTGGGCGGACAAGGGGAAGGAGGTTTTGGATTTGCTGCATCAATGGTTGTAACCCCATCGCTTTGTCTTTATCAAGCAAAATAAACACATTCGCAGAGAGATCAATTGTGGCTGAGAGTAGCAGAAGGTAGACAAATCCAGTCTACCTTCCATTCATTGCTGCAGTATTAAACTCCTGAGTATATCCTCTCAACGTTTTGAATGTACCCACTGGGCACACCACCTAATTTCATCTTGGATAATTGGGTAATAATTGGGTTTGTTGAGATGTTGATCAATAAGATGACTGAAGAGAGCTGGGACCACAGTCTCAAAGAAAACCATTAGTAACACACTACGCCGTCATGGATTAAAATCTTGCAGCGCACGCAAGGTCCCCCTGCTAAAGCCAGCGCATGTCCAGGCCCGTCTGAAGTTTGCCAATGACCATCTGGATGATCCAGAGGAGGAATGGGAGAAGGTCATGTGGTCTGATGAGACAAAAATCGAACTTTTTGGTCTAAACTCCACTCGCCGTGTTTGGAGGAAGAAGAAGGATGAGTACAACCCCAAGAACACCATCCCAACTGTGAAGCATGGAGGTGGAAACAACATTCTTTGGGGATGCTTTTCTGCAAAGGGGACAGGACGACTGCACCGTATTGATGGGACGATGGATGGGGCCATGTATCGCGAGATCTTGGCCAACAACCTCCTTCCCTCAGTAAGAGCATTGAAGATGGGTCGTGGCTGGGTCTTCCAGCATGACAACGACCCGAAACACACAGCCAGGGCAACTAAGGAGTGGCTCCGTAAGAAGCATCTCAAGGTCCTGGAGTGGCCTAGCCCGTTTCCAGACCTGAACCCAATAGAAAATCTTTGGAGGGAGCTGAAAGTCCGTATTGCCCAGCGACAGCCCCGAAACCTGAAGGATCTGGGGAAGGTCTGTATGGAGGAGTGGGCCAAAATCCCTGCTGCAGTGTGTGCAAACCTGGTCAAGACCTACAGGAAACATATGATCTCTGTAATTGCAAACAAAGGTTTCTGTACCAAATATTAAGTTCTGCTTTTCTGATGTATCAAATACTTATGTCATGCAATAAAATGCTAATTAATTACTTAAAAATCATACAATGTGATTTTCTTGATTTTTGGATTCCGTCTCTCACAGTTGAAGTGTACCTATGATAAAAATTACAGACCTCTACATGCTTTGTAAGTAGGAAAACCTGCAAAATCGGCAGTGTATCAAATACTTGTTCTCCCCACTGTATATATTACAATTCTCTGCCCCATCTATTGTTTTCCTTTTCTGATAGTGGATATAGATCTGACGTTGTTTTAAAGGTACAAATTCAATATATTTTATATAAGGTTTGTCTATGTTGAAATGTGGTTACCATGATGACATACTCCTGTGTTTGAAATGTCACCTTCAAAACAAGTTTTTCAAATCCAATGTATTTTCCATGTAGATTCCGCGTCACAATCCATTGACAAATCACGTTGAAACAACGTTGAGTCAACCAGTTTGTGGCCAGTGGGTAGCTTCTGACCCGCTATGGTCAAAAGTCGAGGCAAGCAACACTGAACCATGCATGAGAGCTCCAGCTGTTCCGGACGACTGTGTGATCCCTGCTCTCCGTAGTCGATGTGAGTAAGACCTTTAAACAGGTCAACATTCACAAGGCAGCAGGGCCAGACGGATTACCAGGACGCATACTCAGAGCATGCGCTGACCAACTGGCAAGTATCTTCACTGACATTTTCAACCTCTCCCTGACCAAGTCTGTAATACCTACATGTTTCAAGCAGACCACCATAGTCCTTGTGCCCAAGAACGCCAAGGTAACCTGCCTAAATGACTACCGCCCCGTAGCACTCACGTCTGTAGCCATGAATTGCTTTGAAAGGCTGGTCATGGCTCACATCAACACCATCATCCCAGAAACCCTAGACCCACTACAATTCGCATACCGCCCCAACAGGTCCATAGATGATGCAATCTCCATTGCACTCCACACTGCCCTTTCCCACCTGGACAAAAGTAACACCTGCAGTTGAAGTCGGAAGTTTACATACACTTAAGTTGGAGTCATTCAAACTCGTTTTTCAACCACTCCACAAATGTCTTGTTAACAAACTATAGTTTTGGCAAGTCGGTTAGGACATCTACTTTGTGCATGACACAAGTAATTTTTCCAACAATTGTTTACAGACAGATTATTTCACTTATAATTCACTGTATCACAATTCCAGTGGGTCAGAAGTTTACATACACTAAGTTGACTGTGCCTTTAAACAGCTTGGAACATTCCAGAAAATGATGTCATGGCTTTAGGAGAGTCTGATAGGCTAATTGACATCAGTTGAGTCAAATGGAGGTGTACCTGTGGATGTATTTCAAGGCCTACCTTCAAACTCAGTGCCTCTTCGCTTGACATCATCGGAAAATCAAAATAAATCAGCCAAGACCTCCACATTTTTTGTGTAGACCTCCACAAGTCTGGTTCATCCTTGGGAGCAATTTCCAAACACCTGAAGGTACCATATTCATCTGTACAAACAATAGTACGCAAGTATAAACACCATGGGACCACGCAGCCGTCATACCGCTCAGGAAGGAGACGCGTTCTGTCTCCTAGAGATGAACGTACTTTGGTGCGAAAAGTGCAAATCAAACCCAGAACAACAGCAAAGGACCTTGTGAAGATGCTGGAGGAAACAGGTACAAAAGTATCTATATCCACAGTAAGACGAGTCCTATATCGACATACAGTGGGGAAAAAAAGTATTTAGTCAGCCACCAATTGTGCAAGTTCTCCCACTTAAAAAGATGAGAGAGGCCTGTAATTTTACTGTAAAATACTTATTTTCCACCATATTTTGCAAATAAATTCATAAAAAATCCTACAAAGTGATTTTCTGGATAATTTTTTCCTCAATTTGTCTGTCATAGTTGACGTGTACCTATGATGAAAATTACAGGCCTCTCTCATCTTTTTAAGTGGGAGAACTTGCACAATTGGTGGCTGACTAAATACTTTTTTTCCCCACTGTAACCTGAAAGGCTGCTCCGCAAGGAAGAAGCCGCTGCTCCAAAACTGCCAAAAAAAAAAGCCAGACTACGGTTTGCAACTGCACATGGTGACAAAGATCGTACTTTTTGGATAAATGTCCTTTGGTCTGATGAAACAAAAATAGAACTGTTTGGCCATAATGACCATCGTTATGTTTGGAGGAAAAAGGGGGTGCCTTGCAAGTCGAAGAACACCATCCCAACCGTGAAGAACGGGGGTGGCAGCATCATGCTGTGGGGGTGCTTTGCTGCAGGAGGGTTTGGTGCACTTCACGAAATAGATGGCATCATGAGGTAGGACAATTATGTGGATATATTGAAGCAACATCTCAAGGCATCAGTCAGGAAGTTAAAACTTGGTCGCAAATAGGTCTTCAAAATGGACAATGACCCCAAGCATGCTTCCAAAGTTGTGGCAGAATGGCTTAAGGACAACAAAGTCAAGGTATTGGAGTGGCCATTACAAAGCCCTGACCTAAATCCTATAGAAAATGTGTGAAAAGAACTGAAAAAGCGTGTGCGAGCAAGGAGGCCTACAAACCTGACTCAGTTACAACAGCTCTCAGGAGGAATGGGCCAAAATTCACTCAACTTATTGTGGGAAGCTTGTGGAAGGCTACCCAAAATGTTTGACCCAAGTTAAACAATTTAAAGGCAATGCTACTAAATACTAATTGAGTGTATGTAAACTTCTGACCCACTGGGAATGTGATAAAATAAATAAAAGCTGAAATAAATCATTCTCTCTACTATTATTCTGACATTTCACATTCTTAAAATAAAGTGGTGATCCTAACTGACCCAAGACAGGGAATTTTTACTATGATTAAATGTCAGGAATTGTGAAAAACTGAGTTTAAATGTATTTGGCTAAGGTGTATGTAAACTTCTGATTTCAACTGTACGTGAGAATGATGTTTGTTGACTACAGCTCAGCGTTCAACACCACATTGCCCTCAAAGCTCATCCCTAAGGTAAGGACCCTGGGACTAAACATCTCCCTCTGCAGCTGGATCCTGGACTTCCTGACGGGCCGCCCCCAGGTGGTAAGGGTAGGCAACAACACATCTGCCACGCTGATCCTCAACACGGGGGCCTCTCAGGGGTGCGTGCTTAGTCCACTCCTGTACTCCCTGTTCACCTACGACTGCGTGGCCAAGCACGACTCCAACACCATCATTAAGTTTGCCGACGGCACAGCGGTGGTAGGCGTGATCACCGACAACGATGAGACGGTCTACAGGGACCTGCCAGTGTGGTCCCAGGACAACAACCTCTCCCTCAATGTGAGCAAGACAAAAGAGCTGATTGTGGACTACAGGAAAAGGCGGGCCGAGCGGGTCGAGAACTTCAAAGTCCTTGGTGTCGACATCACTAACAAACTATCATGGTCCAAACACACCAAGACAGTCGTGAAGAGGGCACGACATTGCCTATTCCCCCTCAAGAGACTGAAAAGATTTGGCATGGGTCCTCAGATCCTCAAAAAGTTATACAGCTGCACCATTGAGAGCATCCTGACTGGTTGCATCACCGCTTGGTATGGCAACTGCTCGGCATCCGACTGCAAGGCGCTACAGAGGGTAGTGAGTACGGCCCAGTACATCACTGGGGCCAAGCTTCCTGCCATCCAGGACCTCTATACCAGGCGGTGTAAGAGGAAGGCCCTAAAAATGTTCAAAGACTCCAGCCACCCTAGTCATAGACTGTTCTCTCTGCTACCACACTGCAAGTGGTACCGGAGCGCCGAGTCTAAGTCCAAAAGGCTCCTTAACAGCTTCTACCCCAAGCCATTAGACTGCTAAACAGTTAATCAAATGGCTACCCTGACTATTTGCATTGACCCCCTTTTTTACGCTGCTGCTACTCGCTGTTTATTATCTATGCATAGTCACTTTACCCCTACCTACATGTACATATTACCTCAATTACCTCGACTAACCTGTACCACCGCACATTGACTCGGTACCAGTATCCCCTGTATATAGCCTCGTTATTGTTATTTTATTGGGTTACTAAAAATGACTTTTTTTAGCAAATATTTTCTTACTTACTTTTTTAAAAATCTGCATTGTTCGTTAAGGGCTTGCAAGTCAGCATTTCACGGTAAGGTTCACATGTTGTATTCGGCGCATGTGACAAATACAATTTTATTTTATTTTATTTGAATGGTGGGTAACTTTTTTTTTATCTAAAAACAAACAGGACGTTTTTTTCTTGTTGTGGAAAGTAGAGCTGGCAGAGGGGATAGGACGTACTTTGTTTGAGTGTATATGAACTGTAGTAGCAGGGTCATTGGGTTATGGCTAATTGTCTCTCATGGGGTAAACTCCTCTCTCGCTAATCTTTGAATCGCACCAAAATGTGAGAACAGATTTTTATGAAATACAGAAGAAGGGGAAGCTACCCCACCTCGATGTGTTCTGCCCCGTCTGCATTATTACTGACCCCACCCTACTGTGTCCCTGGCTGGGTCTGGGAGAGAACCAGCCTGGCTGTTATGTACCAGGGGCTCCAGGTGACCCAGCCTGATTCCCCCTCCACCCCTGCACCCCGGCTACCACCAGAGAGTGGCATGGGGTCGCGTGGGAGCATCAGGGGCACTTTAGTGATGAGGGGTTGAGCAGGGTTGGCTGGTAGGGGGGCTGAGTTAGTTAGAGAGGTGAGTGAGGTGCGTTACCCTTGGGATATGCTGACCCTTGACTCCTGAGACCTGCTAGACCTGCTAGTCAACCCTTGGTGATATACAGCCCTGCAGCTGGGCAGAAATATTCATCTGGACATGTTGTTATTGCTGTAGCAGTGGGGCTACGAGCTACGAACCCACCCACTGAGTTTGACACGGCTCTGACTGGACACTGTTCCTCTCTAGACAATTGCCAATTTAGATAATGGAAGCTCAAAATGTACTCTGTACATATCGTATTTGATACCTCTAGTGTAATTTCGTCCTCATTTTTAGCCGCCTGTATTAATGGATGGCCGATGCTATTATGAAACACGGCGTGGGCGTCCTCTTCTGTCTCCTTCCACGCGGCAGCCTCTGTGTAGCAGCTCAGCATGGCTACTGCCCCTCCATTTTGTTTCTGCGTGGGTCAGTGCGACAGAGTTACAGCTCCCCCATTGAAGTGGTGTTAGTAGGGCGATACAGAGGGATGAGTTATTCTGTTTCATAGGGCCGTTGTACAGCTCATTGATATGCAAAGGAGAACAAGGCACGGCTTTACCGCCCCGGCTCTGCCAGGTGCCATTTAATATCGCTTGGATATACATGGGATCCTTCATTTCCACTCTAATCAGGGGGAAGATTTCACTCCGCCATACAGAGCCCTTGTAATTCCACTGGCCCATAGAGGAAGAAGATACCGAGTTCTTTCCCATGGCTGAGTAAGAGTTGTAAACCTGAGATGGGATCTGAGGTACTAAGGGCATCGTCTAAGCCTAAAGCCTGGCCCTTTACACATAATCCACACCTACTAGGCCACAAGCTGCCACACACTTCCTTGAGAGGTAACACCTATGGTGCACCATCACAATAGAATACGTTTTAACATAAGAACTTATTGTGCCGTAGCATTAGAGATAAGGGCCAAAAAGACAGTATCCTGTCAGAGATTTGGCTCTTGACCCTTTGTGTGTGTGGAATAGACACCTTGTGAATGTGGGTTACCATTGCTTGCAGTAGGCCTGTACATAAAGCACTCATCATCTCTGTATTTTCAGAGACAGCAGGGGCGTGTCTGTCCTGTGGGAACCCCATCTGCAGGCCCATGGTGGTGACGGTGGCACCTCCCCTTCCTCCACACCCATTAGAGCTCACCCCCAATTACACACATATAGATAGACTACCACAAAGGCACAGCGGGCGCAAACCTACCTGCCCCCCTACGCCAATTGTTTGCGCCCAGGCACATATTTAAAGATGCACGCTTCCACACCCTTATATCTCCGCAGGAGGCCACAGGAAACAGATGAAGATGCAGGCAGGTTGATTAGGAAATAGTGGGCCTACATTTCCCTGAGTGACACGCCACACCGTCGCAACCGCCACCATTATCAACAACCAATCAACATCATTTTCAGTAGAAAGCCCAATTTGGACTTGAAAGAGGTTGCTACGGAAGCTGATCGCTCCGATAAGAGAGGGGGGAGTCACTTGTCGCTCGGCGGAGCTTCCACCCCTCCTGATTCGTGGCGGAGGCAGCCTTTCACACCGAGCATCTATCAAGCTCCATGCATGAAATTGCCTTTTCACATCAGCAAGTGGTGGATTTGTAACAGGGCCTTAAGGATAGCTTATTTACTCACTTGTTTATGGTGAATCAAAGTGAGGCAAACTTTTCAAAATGTGTTCTTCTTCTCTCTCGGCGTCGAAGCCTCTTAGCTGCGGGCCTTTCATGGTGTCAGGGGCGGGGCCAAGGCGTTGCATGTGATTCCCTATCTCCGGAACCCCGCAATTACATCTGGCACAACTCTGCATGAAGTAAAGCTTTCTAGTCCTTTGTGCATCTCAGCTTTGAAGCGCCGGGGTCCTCTATAAGTTACCTTTTTGTTCCTCCCTCCCTCGTCCTACAACCCCCCCAACCCTCCCCCACCCCCCCACCCACTAGAGACAGAAGACAAAATGCGATGTGTCGTCTCCCTCCCCAACACAAAGCCCCAGTGCATTGGACACACCTTGAACGGCACAATGGATGAAAAGCGCGGCGAGGCTTGGACACGCAGGACCACGCTGCCAGATAAAGATGCTTCAAAAGTTGAGCCCTCCTTTCCTTCGCCGCTCCCTCTCTTTCTTCTCCAGAGTGACAGATAAAAGAGAGAGATAAAGAAATAAAATATTATTTGTACATTTTCCGTTTATTATATTTGCGACAGTGCGTTCTAGGCCTGTGCATATAAAAGGTCCTGAGGAGAACTAGGCAGACAGAGAGTAAATGTGTACATAAGCTATAGATTAGTGTGTGTACGCATGTTTTTGGGGAATAGTAAAGGATTATCCAAAAACATCCCCCGCTTTAAGGTTGGTGACCTATTAATGAACTCTGGAACCACATCGACAACCACCCCCCCCCCATCTCTCTCCTCTCCTCAGAGACAGACTAACCACAGCTCAACAGGATCACTCCAAAATGCCCTCCATTTTGTCTGCCGCCTCAATCATTCACGTTTGGCTGAAATGGCCGGCCAGTGGTTTACAAGTGATTGGGGGATGATTTTTGTGTGGACATTTTGTGGCCTTGATTTATAGGCATTGTTTTTGGTGTTAGGGATATTGTTCAATAAAATATTTTATCAGACAATTCATGAAGAGGAACACCACGATCATAAACACTAACAGTACATCCCTCCCTCCCTCCCTCTATCTCTCTTTCTCTAGCTCTCTCTCTCTCGAAGTATCTCCCTCTCCCTATTTCTCTGTACCCCACTGAATTTGTCAAAAATTGAGTCAAAAAATAGCTGACTTTATCCCTGGTAGTAGCCCCCCCTGCACCCTCCCCACCCGCGCTTCTCCTCTCTCCCTCGCCAAAACAGATGGCGTTTTATGCTGAGCACAATCAGGACTATTCAGCATCAGCCGGGCGAGCCCTCCCCACCTGCGCTCGGCTCCCAATCACAACCTAATGAACACATTGGGAGCAGTCTGCTCCAAATTACTCCCAGTAGGGGCCGGGCCCACAGGTACCCCGCCTGCCCCATCACCTAGTCCCCTCTCTCCCCCCTCACCGGTCCCCCTGAACACCCACCCTGTAACTCGGCCCCATGCAGTACCCAGCCCCTACACACTGGCGCTTAATCAAATCAAGATTTTTATCTCCCTGCCGTCAGCATTCCAACACAACACCGTGAGCTGCAGAGTGTGGAGAGTGCAGCGTATATGTTTCATGTGGGGAGATGCAGACTGACAGGCTCTCGTGTTTATGTGTTCATGCAGAACTGAGGGGACTTTCATGCCAGGCAGTTTCTGGTGTTAGGGTGTTTCGACGTGGTGGTAGAGAGTATATGTTTAGTGTATGTTACTATGAATAAATGCTGTTTTATTTGAGTTGCTCTCATCTGTGCACACACACTACACACACACACTCCCTGAGTGGGCATCTGAGGCCTCCACTAAGGACAAGGATGTGAGATTGAGAGATAATTACATCAGGTCTATCCATTTCCCATATTTCACATTAATGTGTTGTGATTGTTATGATGCAAGCTACACTGAGTGTACAAAACATTAGGAACACCTGCTCTTTCCATGACATAGACATGAAAACTATGATCCCTTATTGATGTCACTTGTTAAATCCCATTCAATCAGTGTAGATGAAGGGGAGGAGACCGGTTAAAAAATGATTTTTAAGCCTTGAGACAATTGAGACATGGATTGTGTATGTGTGCCATTCAGAGGGTGAATGGGCAACACAAAATATTTATGTGCCTTTGAACGGGGTATGGTAGTAGGTGCCAGGCGCACCGGTTTGAGTTTGTCAAGAACTGCAACGCTGCTGGGTTTTTCACTCTCAACAGTTTCAAGAATGGTCCACTACCCAAAGGACATCCAGCCAACTTGACACAACTGTGGGAAGCATTGGAGTCAACATGGGCCAGCATCCCTGTGGAACAATTTCAACACTTTGTCTAGTCCACACCCCAACGAATTGAGGCTGTTCTGAGGACAAAAGGGGATGCAACTCAATATTAGGAAGGTGTTCCTAATGTTTTGTACACTCTGTGTATCTGTTTTCCAAGAACTGCCAGCCTTCTGCAATACTGCTTTTTAGTGTCTGTAATTGTGTTTGTGTGTATACAGTATCTGTGAGCACAGGCAGGAGGAAATTGTATAATGTAAATCTATGCTTGACAACAGATGTGTGCTGTGACCCAAAACCTGACATACCGAAACACCTTCCAAAACCCCACAACGTCCCCTGTGACCCACGCTTCCCTCCCTCGCCCTGTCCCATCAATCTCCCCTGGTCCTCTTGGACCTCGGGCCAACAACCACCCCCATCTGCCCCCGTGTCTGTCCATCACACGGCCTGACAGGTCCCCCCGGCCAAATCTATACCTCAAACGGCCCGAGGGTGGTGGACCAAGCTTGGTCAAAGCCTGGTCCCTCTGCCGCATGTCAAAAAGAAGCCAGGAGCCACAGAGGAAGTGCAACTATCCTCTCTCCATCCTAATGGCCTTGATCCAGATGGATGCGCCCATGACAATAGGACCCCGTGCCTGTGGTTTTTGTCAGCGGGCAACACAGAGGCCACCACAATGACTCTGCATAATTATGCATGGAGCCAGAGGACTATTGACATGTTAAAGAGCAACCGCCAGTTGCTATGATAATTGATTTGGGCCCATTCCGGAACAGAGGGCCTTTTTGTCTCAACATGTCTTTTAAGGGCCACTTTGAGGGGCATACGGCAGGCCCAGAGACAATGGGGTTGAGTTATAATAGGATTCAGGAGGGTGTCTTTTCTCTGCCTATCCACTATTTAACATAGGGTCATATACACTGTATATCTCTGTAGAAAGAGAGCTTTGATGGAGTTGCTATTGAGGAGGTGTGCTGTGGGTTTTTGGGGTCACCTCTCATGTAGAGATTAACAGGTAGCTTGTAGGTAGCTTTCCGCCAATGGAGGTGTATGGGCTTGAGGTAGATGAGATTGTAGTAGATTATGCTGAAACATTGCCATGACCTCTCTCCATTTTTATAATCATCCGATCTCTATGAACCCAGACTTCCCTTTGTAGAAGACAGAGAGTCAGAGAGAGGTTGAACTCATCACTCCCAACAACACCATAAACAACCAGGCAGACTCCCTCCACCACTGGGCTGTGTGAGTAATATCACACCTGCCATCAGGGACCACTGTGACCTGCTTAACCAAACATCAGCATCAATGGCATTCCTCCAAATCCTGCAGGCCTTTTGATTGGGATGTTTGGTTACGTCACGGGACGTCCCTGCTTCCCCTGCTCCCCCTATGTTCCCTCGGCTTCCATAGTATCTCATTGAGACTGGTCACTTGTGTCCAGCTGCACTGTGTTTGGTCAGTAATGTAAAACCCAGGAAGCCTTTGAAACTTAATGAAAGCCTCTTCGGGAGGAGGTTGGAGGTTCATCATTATTAGGAGACTCAAAGAGTTTCCCCCTGACTCCCCGGGGCAGGTCAC
>NC_140016.1:21350232-21380232 GCF_964263955.1 Coregonus lavaretus
CTCCCTCCCTCCCTCCCTCCCTCCCTCCCTCCCTCCATCCCTCCATCCCTCCATCCATCCATCCATCCCTCCCTCCCTCCCTCCCTCCCTCCCACGGGACAATTTTGACAAAGCCACACTGATAACCTCTTACCCCAGATATCAAAGCAAGAGAGTATGGAACAAAAAACATTGACCTCTCAGTAGCCTTTCCCAGCCTGCGTGTAAGTAGCCTATGGCATTAGTGCTACTCTGTCAACAGTCTCTATGCAGAGAGTGAACTCAGTGACCTTCATTGGTTTCTGATTGATCAGAGTGTTTTAGGTTGTGCCCCACTTAAGTATTTTCAGGTCAATCAGCATTTTATTAGGGATGAACTTGATTCAGCGTTCAAGAGACCACAAAGGTTACCAAATGTTACAAGATAATGCTGTATAGATATTGTTGCTCAAGATAAGACAGGTATGTCAGTAATGTCCCTAGTCATTGAGGAGCCCTCTTGGTATCTATGGAGATGAGTGTTTGGGTGCCGTGGTGACCACCCTCTTGTCATCTCCGTCCCCCCGGGTGGCAGCCTGATGGCTATGTATCTATGCTAATGAGGATGCCTGCTCGTCTCAGCGCTCACTGTTATCTTATCGCTCTCTCTCTCTTCTCTCTGTCCTCTGCCTCAGTGCATCCCTGGCATGCCTTATAGGAAAGCACAAGCGTTCTCCTCCTCCTCTCTCTCTCACATTCGCTCTCTGCCTCGCTTCCTTCATTCCTATTCGCCCATCACACTGGCTCTGTCGATGCCTTACATATTTTATCTGCATTTCTCTGTATTTCTGGCAACATTTCCTATGTTCTGTGTATGTCTACATCTGTGGTTAGAACTGTACCATAGTTTGAATGTCATGGTATGTTGGCCAGCAGCCATAGACGATCATTCAAACTCAAATTCAGACAGATCTATTTAGCCTGTATCCTATAGATAAAGAGATGGCCTTGTTTCTGCGGATCACCACTGGTTAACTCTATCCCCAGAGCGTGACTGTGCGAGTATGAATTAACTTAAACCCAACAGATGAATTAAAGGGATAAAAAAGTGGTCGTGACCCCAACATTATTTCAGGCCAGAATGGGACCGTCCAGACAGTATAAATCCGTGCTGACTTAACCCCCCCCCCCCCCCCCCCCCCCCCCAGCTCACCCCTTAGCCTCTTTGTCCCCATTGAGCCATGCCTCCCATCGTGATTATTTCTTATCATGTATTTATTTGTTTAATCCACCCCTCCCCCTACAGCACTTGGCAGGCCCACTCCTCATGCACAGGCTATCTGGTGGTAGGAGCCCCCCTCTCTCCCCTCCTCTTCCTTATACAGTCACCATCCTGTCCCCACCCAGCCCCAGCCCCAGTCCCAGCCCCAGTACCAGCCCTATCCCCAGCCATAGCTCCAGCCTCAGCTCCAGTCCCAGCCCTAGCCCCAGTCCCAGCCCTAGCCCCAGTCCCAGCCCTAGCCCCAGTCCCAGCCCTAGCCCCAGTCCCAGCCCTAGCCCCAGTCCCAGCCCTAGCCCCAGTCCCAGCCCTAGCCCCAGTCCCAGCCCTAGCCCCAGTCTCAGCCCTAGCCCCAGTCTCAGCCCTAGCCCCAGTCCCAGCCCTAGCCCCAGTCCCAGCCTTAGCCACAGTCCCAGCCATAGCCCCAGTCCCAGCCCTAGCCCCAGTCTCAGCCCTAGCCCCAGTCCCAGCCCTAGCCCCAGTCCCAGCCCTAGCCCCAGTCCCAGCCTTAGCCACAGTCCCAGCCATAGCCACAGCAACAATAGACGGATGTTTCACCATAGCCTCGGAACCCCATCGGGGACCCCTTTCCCCCCTCTCTCGCATGCGACCACCACTAGCGAGTCTGTATGCACACCATAAATAATGGATGCATTAGCATGCATGAATATCTTTTTAAAAGGGGGATGCCTTAATTCATTATTAATCCCCTCACAGGCAAACAGGGCTGTTGCTACCTGGGCTGGGCTGGGTTGGGCTGGGCTGGGTTAGGCTGAGCTAGGTTAGGCTGAGCTGGGCTAGGTTAGGCTGGGTTAGGCTGGGATGGGTTAGGCTGAGCTGGATTAGGTTAGGCTGGGCTGGGTTAGGCTGAGCTGGGTTAGGTTAGGCTGGGCTGGGTTAGGCTGAGCTGGGCTGGGTTAGGCTGGGCTAGGTTAGGCTGGGCTGGGTTGGGCTGAGCTGGGTTAGGTTAGGCTGGGTTAGGTTAGGCTGGGTTTGGCTTGGCTGGGTTAGGTTGAGCTGGGTTAGGCTGAGCTGGGCTAGGTTAGGCTGGGTTAGGCTGGGCTGGGCTAGGTTAGGCTGGGCTAGGCTCCTACTAAACCCTACTTTAGGGTCTATGTCTAAGACTGGTCTGTACACCCCCACCCCACCCAAATCAACCACCCCCCTTCATAAAGCCCCCTCAATCTCTCCCATAAAACATCTGGAAGGAGGGATAATCTGCTATAATTTTGTAGGGGGGTGAGGGGCTGATCCTGGGGGGACACAGTTGGGTGACCGCTCTCTGACAGTAGCAAGGCTGGAGCTCTGATGGTCAAAGGTTGGTGTTGCATTTAGTTACCGTTCAGCCGTGGGTCTGGCTAAACGGTATGGTCCATTACTTCCAATATATAACGTCCACTGGTGGAGGCAACCAAACAATGTCTGTATTTTATGGCTGTTGTTTTGTGAAGGTTGAACAGCCACAGAGCTATTGACTTTGAAGTTGCCATTAGCACCATTCAGTTCGGGGGGTGGGGGGGTGACAAATACAACAGAGCGTAAAATAATGCTCTACGCTGACAATTTACAATGGTCTTTGTACAGGGTGTTTGCATGTGTGTAGTTTGTGGGAGGGGAACGTGCATGGTTCGGTGCTACTGGTTCTAGACTTGTGTGTGTCAGAGTGTGTGAGTGTGAGTGTGTGTGTGTGTGTGTGTGTGTGTGTGTGTGTGGGATGAATTGTCAATGCTACACCCCGTCCCTCTCTCCCACCACTAGGTCGCACTGCCTGCCTCATAGCAGCCCCTCCTACCTCCTGGCTCACTCCAGCCAATCACCACACTCCAAAGCCCTGCCACACTGCAGCCTCCACAAATCACAAACCACTATAGTACACACACATACTCACCCACATATACACGCACTGGATATTTGCCCGCTTTAGTCACATAAGTAGATATGAATGTACATAATCCTGTTTGCTTGAAACACCATGTAACATAAATATAACTGACCCAGACAGTAATGTCAAATTTGATCCATGGCCTCATTCCTGCTTGTGTTTCTAACAATCTTATGTTTTCTCCTTGCAGGAATGTCTGGCATGGGTTCCCAGTAGCAGAGATAAAAGTTAAATCTTTTCCAGCTATTCGCCTGATGAAAGTTAAATATTTGCCAGCTATTCGCCAGATAAAAGTGAAATATTTGCCAGCTATTCGCAAGATGAAAGTGAAATATTTGCCAGCTATTCACCAGATAAAAGTGAAATATTTGCAGCTATTCACCAGATAAAAGTGAAATATTTTCCATGCAGCTATTCGCCAGGTAAAAGCGAAATATTGTATTACTCCAGGCTATATTACTGTATTACTCCAGGCTATATTACTGTATTACTCCAGGCTATATTACTGTATTACTCCAGGCTATATTACTGTATTACTCCAGGCTAATATTACTGTATTACTCCAGGCTATATCTCCTACACTCACCCAGGTTGCAGTGAACCCCAGTCATAGACTGTGATGTTGTCTGTTACGCTGATGTACAACGGAACAGCGGGACCATGGGTGAAGGCAGCTGTTTTGCTGACACCCAAATACAAAGAGAGAGAGAGGGTCTGGGTTCTGGAATGTTCCCAGCTGAATGTTTGGGTCTTGGGTCTCCATGCTGCAGAGCGGGGCCAGTGGGTC
Organism: Coregonus lavaretus; assembly: GCF_964263955.1. Taxonomy (NCBI): domain Eukaryota; kingdom Metazoa; phylum Chordata; class Actinopteri; order Salmoniformes; family Salmonidae; genus Coregonus; species Coregonus lavaretus. The sequence continues at coordinate 21,354,139 of NC_140016.1, forward strand.
TGGCGGCTGCAGACACCACACTGTGCAGCTGAACTCCAGTCAACCCCGCCGAATACCTCCGCCTGGCCAGGAAATGTAAATATTGTGCAGTATTGGCATGGCGATGGCCAATCTATCACAGGGCCGGCTTGGGTACGGGCCATAAGGGAAGCCCCTCTGTAGATCAGAGATGGGCCTCTGGGCTAGGGTTCAAAGGTAAACAGGCGAGACCTGGGCTAAAGAAAGAGGATCTGGCTCCACGCAGGGGGCCACACTCAAACCAACCTCCATCACCTAGCCCTGGCTCACCCCCCATGTCCCTGCCGCCCAACAGGGGCTCCCCTCTGCCCCCCTAAAAGGGTCTAATCTACACCCTCTTCATCAGCAACCTCAATCAGTCCCCCCTCAGGAGTGGTGTCTCCTGTCTCTACAAGTGAGCACTTTCTCCAACATGTCTGCCTCCAACATGTCAGTAATTCAAGTGTGCCTCTTAACAATTATCACATTGTGTAACATTTTGCAACTCTACAAGGGTGAAAATAGGTCAGTGATTTGATTTGGAATTTAATTTGACACTATGGACAAGACTTGGTCTGTATGATGTAACAAGTGTCTCTTTTTCTCCATGAACTCCCCATCAACTGCTGTTTACCCTTCCTCAGTAAACTATTCCTTTAAAGTCCCCCAGTTGCTCAATAGATCCTCAGGATTAAAAACGACATATTGGTTAAAACATTTGGTGATGATGCTGCCTGTCATTATGCCTCAAAGTAAAATGCGCACATCGTACCAGGAAATTAAAAGTCGACTGCGGATCTGCAAGGGATAGGTTGGGAGTGGATCAGATGATTATATAAAAGTATAATGCCCGTGTCACCACCGGATGGATGCTCGAAATGGTATGTCGGGTATCACTTAAAATGTTATTTCAGGACGGCGTATTTCTCCCTGCCGCCTGCCGCGTATTTCCTGCTTGACCTTGTGAACTCGTCCATGTGACCCGGAAAAATCCCTACCGATTCTTATATTTTATTTTGATATGCCTGGGCTGGTTATGTATTACCCAGACGGGATGTGACATCACCGGGTCCAAACTAAAAATATGTCGCAGGACAGGCTGTCTAGGATGTCCAGAACCCGGTCTGCTGGAGGATGCTGCCTCGCAGTGGGGTCCAGACATGTGATGCTCGCTGGAGGATGCAGGAGAGAACCACGCTGGCGAGACAGATGGATGCACAAGAGGCTGAGTGAGTCGCTTGCTGACTGAGCACTTTTTTAAACCGTGGTACTTTCACAAGTTCAGATGCGATGCCACACGTTCCCCCTCTGTCTGACTCCAGTGACGCAGTAAACGAGCAGAGGTGTTATGGAGACAAATAACATACATGGATGCCGCGCTGACTCTATAGTCACGGACTGAGCTGGAATGTAAAGGGTGACAATAGATGCACTGTAATTACATCGAAAGGGAACATCGTCGAGGTTCAGACCTCAGCTTAAATGGCAGGTGCAATCCGCAGAAAACAGAGGGGGAGGAGACGAGACTCAGACAAGCTGAACAGCTTACCTAACTGTTCTGAGTGTATATAGGCTACTATAAACGTTATTACACATGTAGGAGCGAAATTATATATTTGTTTAAAAAACGAAATGTTTTCATATAAGAGATCGTGTTGAAACCCTAAGCTTGCCTGGTGAATTTATGAACTAGTGTTAAGAAAAGAAACAACCCGTGTTGGGATGAGTTGGTGCATCTCTCCTCGTCTCCGCGGGACAGCGAGGATGCTCTGAGCCGGACTCTTTCGTGCGTCTAGACTCAAAGTACTGCAGTCAGTCACGTGGTGTTTGTTATTGTCCGGCCACTTTTAAGTGAGGTAGGCGTCAGTGTGTGGGGGAGCTGTTATTTCATAGCACTCTAGTGAAATATTCGGATGCACCACTGCACAAATTATGGAGACATTATGGATGACTCTAACTATCAGGGCAACCATTTGATTGGATAATGAAGTGATACACAGATCATATGGAATAAATTTTCTCCACATAAATGTTTAATCATTTGAAAGTCTTTTGAAAATGGCAACATAATTCACATGAATGTATACTTTAGGGAGGGATACCCTCATGATTTGCATGCATGGCATTTATTATCTAATTGAATATCTTGTATTTTATGGAATATCCTGACTACTGATGCTGTGCGAATAGAGTAAAATATCAATTCCCATAACTGTACAATAATGTGCATTGCCTCCTTCATACCACTGTATATGAATGTAGCCTATGTGTGTGTGACACGTTCGTGCAGCGACCTATGGGATTAGGAGTGTGTATGACTCAAGCTGCTGTTGCCTGCTCGTCTGGAGTGATCGCTCTATTATTCATGGCTTGCGTGTAGACAGGGTGCTTAATCTCCAGGTCGACTGTGGCAGCTCGTGGCTCAGTGTGCCTACGTAGCTAGGAGGCCAGCCCAGGTCAGCCCACTGAGCACAGGTCAGGCTGCCTGCAATGGAGTAGAGTGGAGGGGGACAGCCAGGCTGGGCTGAGGGAGGCTAAGGGCTGGCAAAATTACTGTATAACCGTGTAACTGATGGTTATGGATGAAGATCTTCATGAAAATAAAAGAACCGCCATAACCATAATACATTTTTTTTATATAACACGCAAGCCATGAATAATAAAGCTATCACTAGTTTCTGCTTAACATGGACTCAACAAGGTGATGAAACTTTGTTGCTTCTTGCTGAAACAGACAAGGTGTTGTAGCAAATTAGTCTTTGGTTGCCTAGCAACGCCCCCCCCCCCCCCCCCCCCCCCCTCCCTGAAGCAGCAGCACAGGAGCAGAGGAGAGGAGATAATGTGCGTTTATTTTTTATTTTCTGCTATTTTAACGGTTATAACGGTGACCACGGTTATTTGGCTGACCAATAAGCGTCATCCAAAATTCCATGACCGTCACAGCCCTAGCTAAGGGTGGCAGTGGCAGTAGTAGCTAAGCGTAGCGATGGCAGTAGTAGCTAAGCGCCTGGGTCTAGCATGGCCTTTGGGGCCAACAGCAATTAGCCAGGCAGGGCCAGCGAGCAGGGACATATATTCAGGCTGCTGAAAGGGCCTGGGCGGGGGGTCTATTGGTGGCCGACAGGTGCAAGAGGGAGGAAGGCGGCAGGAGCCGGGGGAATCGAAACCAGAGATGGGCCGAAGAGGGTAGCGTTTCCAGCTCCCGGGGTCAGTTAGTAACCCCCCCCCCCCCTCCCTTGGGGGTCCGAAGTGAAAGCAAGTCATGCCATTCCATTAATCACCAAAACAAATGCTCCAATCCTAATGATTACAATCATTTGACGTGATTTCATACATGCAATGATCTCACACATTGTTCCAGTTCCATACATGATCAGGTTATTTTGTTCTTTGCTATAATCCCCATTGAGTACATAACTTGAAGTTTGATGGTGAAGTTGAAGGCTTATTAAGGCTACTTTGCTGGATTCGGCATTGAACAAAGTACTGTATTGTTAATATGTCGTATTTCTCTTCTTCCTGGCTGTTTCTGCTTGAACTCCCTAATCCTGGTTACAGCCATTACACATCCTGCTGTCTTGACGTGAGACTCCAGACAGGAGACTGGCTCTGCAACTTGGTTTCATTTAGCATTCCTTCAGGGTTTATGGGCAGGTGTTTAAAATTACGGGAAAGATATTTATTGGGAACTTTAAAGGCAACATTGTTTTGCTTACCTCTCAATTAGACAAACACACACACTTATGCAACTCGCGCACACATACACATACACACGTGCATGAGCGCACACACACACACACATTTTTTTTTTACTGTCTCTCAACAATTTAGCAAGCAAATAGATACAATCCTCTGGCTCGCTGTCCCGCTCCTCTTTCTCTCTCCAGTCCCCCTACATTTTACATTTTAGTCATTTAGCAGACGCTCTTATCCAGAGCGACTTACAGTTAGTGAGTGCATACATATATATATATATTTTTTTTTTCATACTGGTCCCCCGTGGGAAACGAACCCACAACCCTGGCGTTGCAAACGCCATGCTCTACCAACTGAGCTACACAGGACTTATTAGGCCAGGTCAGTGTGTGGTGTGGATGGAAGGCAGGAGGGGATCTGTGACCTGTAATTATGGGGGCTTAGCAGGAGCAGTGGCTCTTTGGCACTTGGTTCAAATCAAGGTGCAGCCTGGAGTCTAGGGAGGCTGGGCGGCCCCTTCCCCTCTACAGCCCTCTGCTCTACAGCCTGGCCTGATTGCTGGCAGCTGGGTGAGCCATGTCAAGTGGCAGGCTGGGAAATGTGAAATCTCCTGATAAAGCGCAGAGCCCCTAAAAAGCCATGAAGCTCCTGTAATGAGGAAAGTGATGGGGTTTGGGTGTGTTGAGCACGCAGGCAGCAGGGACACACTGTGTGTGTGTGTGTGTGTGTGTTTGGCTGTGTAGAGAGAAAGAGATAGTGGAAGTTTACTGTGTGTATGTGTGTTTGTGTGTACTTACACTCCTCTTCGCTAACTGTGGAGCATAAGGCTGCTACAAGCCAACACCATGTGTGTGTGTGTGTGTGTGTGTGTGTTTGTGTGTGTGTGTGTGTGTGTGCAGAACAGAGAGAGTGGAAGTCAGAGTTTGTGCACGCTTGACTCCTCTAATCCTGGATTTGGAAGGATCCACACATTTCCAACAATGTAAATCTGGTAGTTAGTTCAGCACAGCCACTGAGGTAGAGCTCAAATCTTCCCGGTTCACCCTCCAAGCCATGGATACCTAATTATACTACACTATATACGGGTTATGCCTCTCATGCACTGCCATGCCCCTTTCCTTTCTAAACTATGCTAATACTCATGTATACCCTAATTTCAAGACCCACATTACAGTAAATACACTAAATACAGTAAATATAGTCAATACAGTACATACACTAATTACAGTAAATACACTAATTACAGTAAATACACTAAATACAGTAAATATAATCCTGCCTGGGAATAGTGGCATCATTCTCGATATTAATGGCGGCGTTCTGCTTTAGAATGATTCCCGAGCCGCTGTAGCAGTTAAACGCATTCCTGGTTTTGTGGAGGCCATTATGTGGCTTCTTAATCACCACCTAGGCTTTTAGAACCTCCCTGAGCTTCAATGTGTGGCTGGAGGGAGGGAACCACATGTGGGCACAGACCAGGAAACACAGGCCCACAAGAATAGGCCCTCTCTCCCCGCCGCCCAGAACTAACAGTCTGGGCTCTGTAAGCTCAGTGGGCTGAACACAATAGGCAAAGGGCACAGCGAGAAGTGTTCTGCTGAATTTGATTCATGCCTATGAGAAGGGAACTGGGTACATTCTTTTCAATGATCCTGCTGGGGGTGTCAAGAGAGATTACGAAACTATTAATAGATGGATTTCTCTACAACCATGTGTAGAGAGCTGAATTCCACGGAATAGGCTGGTAGCCTCCTACTGTAGGCTTCGTAAGTCGCCTCACTGAACATTTACCCTGGTCGTGTTTTTTACATCTTCACATTAAGCGGTTAAGAGCGTTGGGCCAGTAACCGGAAGGCCGTTTAGGTGACACATCTGTCACTGTGCCCTTGAGCAAGGCACTTAACCCTAATTGCTCCTGTAAATTGCTCTGGATTAGAACGTCTGCTAAATTACTTAAATGTAAAATTTTTATAATATACACTACTTGTAGAGATGGGCAGTATTTATGTTACTTGTATTTGAAATATGTATTAAACTGGGCTGAACTACACTCCAATGTATTTTGTAACAAGATACTTTCGAGAGCTGTAATTTGTATTTTCAAAATACAAAATAGTTTTCTATACCATTTTTCTTTATAGTGGTTCACCATTTTGTGGTCCCCTTTCACCTTGCATTGGTATCAGAAGTCTGATAGCGCTATGGTGTGGTAAGAGCGTCTGCTAGATTAACTAAATATAAATGTGTGTATGTAAAAATGTACAATTGCAAAGCATGCTGAATATTATTCGAATGAGCTCTGCCCCGAAACAAGGATATGTCTAGAAGGGATACAGCTTTTGTCAAAATTTACTTTTCGTAGCAGGTTTAGGAAAATTTACGCTGTAGGTTAGAATGAACAAAGCAGGTTAGGAGAATTAACGAAGCAGGTTAGGAGAATTAACGAAGCAGGTTAGGAGAATGAGGTTAAGCTGTATCCCATCTAGACATGACCCCGAAACAAGGCCAATGATAATACCCAGGGTGCTTTGCAGTTCATTTTGGTATGTTCATTTTCACTTATATACAGTATTTACATCTTGGTCATTTAGCAGACACTGTTATCCATAGTGAGTGACTTACAGTCAGTGTATTCAATTAAGTTAGATAATTAACAACATATCACAGTCATATCAAGTAAAACGTTTCTATAACCTTTACTGAGAATGTTGTTGCTGTTAGGGCCGGCTCCTTGCAAATGTATTTCTGTATTTTAAAATACAAAATACATGTATTTTAATTAAATACATTTGAAAATATTTAGTAGTTTATTTTGATACATTGATCTTTATGGTATTTTGTAACTGTATTTTGTAATTTTTGCACATCCTTGACCACGTCACATATAAGCAGTTAACATTTGATTGGCCGTTAATATATACAGTGGCTTGCGAAAGTATTCACCCCCTTGGCATTTTTCCTATTTTGTTGCCTTACAACCTGGAATTAAAATTGATTTTTGGGGGGATTGTATCATTTGATTTACACAACATGCCTACTACTTTGAAGATGCAAAATATTTTTTCTTGTGAAACAAACAAGAAATAAGACAAAAAAACAGAAAAACTTGAGCGTGCATAACTATTCACCCCCCCAAAGTCAATATTTTGTAGAGCCACCTTTTGCAGCAATTACAGCTGCAAGTCTCTTGGGCTATGTCTCTATACGCTTGGCACATCTAGCCACTGGGATTTGTGCCCATTCTTCAAGGCAAAACTGCTCCAGCTCTTTCAAGTTGGATGGGTTCCGCCGGTGTACAGCAATCTTTAAGTCATACCACAGATTCTCAATTGGATTGAGGTCTGGGCTTTGACAAGGCCATTCCAAGACATTTAAATGTTTCCACTTAAACCACTCGAGTGTTGCTTTAGCAGTATGCTTAGTGTCATTGTCCTGATGGAAGGTGAACCTCCGTTGCAGTCTCAAATCTCTGGAAGACTGAAATAGGTTTCCCTCAAGAATTTCCCTGTATTTAGCGCCATCCATCATTCTTTCAATTCTGACCAGTTTCCCAGTCCCTGCCGATGAAAAACATCCCCACAGCATGATGCTGCCACTACCATGCTTCACTGTGGGGATGGTGTTCTCGGGGTGATGAGAGGTGTTGGGTTTGCACCAGACATAGCGTTTTCCTTGATGGCCAAAAAGCTAAATTTTAGTCTCATCTGACCAGAGTACCTTCTTCCATATGTTTGGGGAGTCTCCCACATGCCTTTTGGCGAACACCAAACATTTTTGCTTATTTTTTTCTTAAAGCAATGGCTTTTTTCTGGCCACTCTTCCATAAAGCCCAGCTCTGTGGAGTGTACAGCTTAAAGTGGTCCTATGGACAGATACTCCAATCTCCGGTGTGGAGCTTTGCAGCTCCTTCAGGGTTATCTTTAGTCTCTTTTTTGGCTCTGATTAATGCCCTCCTTGCCTGGTCCATGAGTTTTGGTGGGCGGCCCTCTCTTGGCAGGTTTGTTGTGGTGCCATATTCCATTTTTTTATAATGGATTTAATGGTGCTCCGTGGGATGTTCAAAGTTTCGGATATTTTTTTATAACACAACCCTGATCTGTACTTCTCCACAACTTTGTCCCTGACCTGTTTGGAGAGCTCCTTGGTCTTCATGGTGCCGCTTGCTTGGTGGTGCCCCTTGCTTAGTGGTGTTGCAGACTCTGGGGCCTTTCAGAACAGGTGTATATATACTGAGATCATGTGACAGATCATGTGACACTTAGATTGCACACAGGTGGACTTTATTTAACTAATTATGTGACTTCTGAAGGTAATTGGTTGCACCAGATCTTATTTAGGGGCTTCATAGCCAAAGGGGTGAATAAATGTAAATGTACATATCCACGCACCACTTTTCCATTATAATTTTTTTGTCAATTTTTTTAAACAAGTAATTTTTTTAATTTCACTTCACCAATTTTGACTATTTTGTGTATGTCCATTACATGAAATCCAAATAAAAATCAATTTAAATTACAGGTTGTAATGCAACAAAATAGGAAAAACACCAAGGGGGATGAATACTTTTGCAAGGCACTGTAAGCCTTTGATTGGCAGTTAATATATACGCCTTTGATTGGCTGTTAGTATATAAGCCTAGGAAGGAGTGATGATGGTCTGACTCTAGTTTGATGGAAGAGTGGTATAAAGGAAAGAGCAGCAGCTCTACAGGAACAGTGGCAGACTTGTGGTAGGCCAGCTCCATCCATCACTCTCTGTTTACACCACTCTTTCTCCACCGACCAGGGGGAAAGGTGGACAGATGATTGAGGGATGGGTGATTAATAAGCTGAGCGGATGTTTGTGGGAGCAAGGGTGTCCTTGGTGATTCCTCCATAACGCCCAGCTTGCTACTCTTAAGAGTCTATTTAAAGGGCATTAGCTTGGCCCTGGTTGGTTGAATAGGATCTACAGTATAATGTGTGAAGAGGCTGGTCTGCTCTGACGTGGTAGTAGGGCTCATCTAGCGAACAGCTGTGGGCTCTTAGCGACTAAATAAACCTTGCAGCCGGTTCGATGGGCGTCACGGGCGACATGCGCTGTCAGGGGCCAACGTGCTTGATGCCATAATTCACGGGGCAACAGCCGTCCATGACGTTGAGGAGTGGGGAGGGGGGAGGATGAGGTAGTGGGTGCCAGTGTTTGTATGGGAGAGGGGTAGAGAGACACCCCTCTGCCTGTTTACCCTGCTCCTGATGGCCCCCTGCCTGCTGCCAGGGCAATTATCACCTTGGAGGAATGTGGAACCTGCGTGTTAAATTCCCACTGAACCTCCTTGGAAGAGGAGGTCAGGGGGTGGGATGTCCCACCAGGGGGCCAGCATGTCGGGGGAGTGGGGTGGCTTTGTGCAGGTAGGGAGGGCGGTCCAGGTCCAGGGGGGATTCCTAGATCTGTCAGTGCTTCTCTCCATCCTCCAGCTCCACATCAGCCCTCCAACCAACAAGCTAAACAGGATTTGCATCCATGGTGTATTTACAATGCAAATGGATTCCCTCCCTCTTCATTTGATTTGGAGACTTATCCCAGGGCAGGCCTCACACCTTGTAGATAGACAGGGCCAGTGTTTAGAGTGTACACGAGGCTAGAAGACATCTTGTTTAGCTGCTTCAGTTAGCCAGCTACCAGGCTGATGCGTTGGCTTTGTTTTGCACGGAAAAATGTAATGGTGTCAATTTTTGTCTCGCTATTAGGTTTAGGTCTACCTCAGTAAATTTGCCCAAAAACTGGCACACTTTGAAGGCCGAAGCCGTCTGCACTTTTAATGTGTCTGTTTGTGTCAAGCTGTTTTTAGTACACAAGTGTAAATCACAACTTTAAAAGTGTACCGTAAAGGCTGGCTGTTATTCGATTTGTGTGTGTGTGTGTGTGTGTGTGTGTGTGTGTGTGAGGGCTCCAACGTGGCACTAACAGAATACCACTTTTTCTAATCTTTCCCTTCCACCATGTCTAATGTAGAAAACAAGTGTGGTTGGCTGACATGGTATATCATGTGCTGGATGGACATACACTACCAGTCAAAAGTTTGGACACCTACTCATTCAAGGGTTTTTCTTAATTTTTACTATTTTTTACATTGTAGAATAATAGTGAAGACATCAAAACTATGAAATAACCCATATGGAATCATGTAGTAACCAAAAAAGTGTTAAACAAATCAAAATATATTTTATATTTGAGATTCTTCAAATAGCCACCCCTTTGCCTTGATGACAGCTTTGCACACTCTTGGCATTCTCTCAACCAGCTTCATGAGGTAGTCTCCTGGAATACATTTCAATTAACAGGCGTGCCTTCTTAAAAGTTAATTTGTAGAATTGATTTCCTTCTTAATGCATTTGAGCCAATCAGTTGTGTTGTGACAAGGTAGGGGGTGTATACAGAAGATGGCCCTATTTGGTAAAAGACTAAGTCCATATTATGGCAAGAACAGCTCAAATAAGCAAAGAGAAACGACAGTCCATCATTACTTTAAGACATGAAGGTCAGTCAATACGGAACATTTCAAGAACTTTGAAAGTTTCTTCAAGTGCAGTCGCAAAAACCATCAAGCGCTATGATGAAACTGGCTCTCATGAGGACTGCCACAGGAATGGAAGACCCAGAGTTACCTCTGCTGCAGAGGATAAGTTCATTAGAGTTACCAGCCTCAGAAATTACAGCCCAAATAAATGCTTCACAGAGTTCAAGTAAAAGACACATCTCAACATCAACTGTTCAGAGGAGACTGTGTGAATCAGGTCTTCATGGTCGATTTGCTGCAAAGAAACCACTACTAAAGGACACCAATAATAAGAAGAGACTTGCTTGGGTCAAGAAACACGAGCAATGGACATTAGACCGGTGGAAATGTGTCCTTTGGTCAAATTTGAGATTTTTGGTTTCAATCGGCGTGTCTTTGTGAGACGCGGTGTGGGTGAACGGATTATCACTGCATGTGTATTTCCCACCGTAAAGAATGGAGGAGGAGGTGTTATGGTGTGGGGGTGCTTTGCTTGTGACACTGTCTGTGATTTATTTAGAATTCAAGGCACACTTAACCAGCATGGTTACCACAGCATTCTGCAGCAATACCCCATCCCATCTGGTTTGGGCTTAGTGGGACTATCATTTGTTTTTCAACAGGACAATGACCCAACATACCTCCAGGCTGTGTTAGGGCTATTTTACCAAGAAGGAGAGTGATGGAGTGCTGCATCAGATGACCTGGCCTCCACAATCCCCTGACATCAACCCACTTGAGATGGTTTGGGATGAGTCGGACCGCAGAGTGAAGGAAAAGCAGCCAACGAGTGCTCAGCATATGTGGGAACTCCTTCAAGACTGTTGGAAAAGCATTCCAGGTGAAGCTGGTTGAGAGAATGCCAAGAGTGTGCAAAGCTTTCAAAAAGGCAAAGGGTGGCTATTTGAAGAATCTCAAACATAAAATATATTCTGATTTGTTTAACACTTTTTTGGTTACTACATGATTCCATATGTGTTATTTCATAGTTTTCATGTCTTCACTATTATTATACAATGTAGAAAATAGTAAAAATAAAGAAAAACCCTGGAATGAGTAGGTGTGTCCAAACTTTTGACTGCTACTGTACATGACACCCATGAAAATCAGCCCTGCTCTTTACCCTAATATTCAGACCAGGATTAATGCACCAAGCTCATACATGTTTATGTTCTCTTCTACAGCTACTCTATCAAGTGGTCTGCTAAAGGTAAGATCACGAGACAAACTTCAATTTGCATGTGCTTCATCTAGTCATGATGATAGCGTTGACTGATAGCTAGGCATGTAGCTCAGTTTGTGAGACCAGTGAACCTCAGTTCCCCTCTAGACCAGCCACTGCACTCCGCTGCGCTGTGTCCTGAGCACTCTGTGTTTAGCTGGGTCGTTCATTAACTCAGCTGTGAGGGCAGCCACGCTTGAACACCAAGCCCAAACACATTGTGACAAACCAGAGTATCCCCGCAGTGTCATCGGATGACCTCGCCACTTTCCATTAGTGCCAGTCCAACATCACCTCTCCTTTAAGACCATAGAGGGGCCTCATATAGTAGTAGGCCTGGTCTCCACCCACTGCCCTGTTCCCGTGGAGTAGGGTGAAGTTAACCCTAGACACTGATATAAGGTCACATTTATGTTTTTTGTTCACTATATAATGGTTAGGGTTGGATGGTAAGCTGATCCTAGGTCTGTGGGAGCTGTCCCGGAGGCACCCTGTTTTGATTATTTATTTACAGGCAGGCAGCCAACCCACCCTGTCTTATGAGGACCCCAGTCCATAACAATAGGAGTGACCATAGAGTGTGGGACCCTCCTGGGTTCAGTTAAGCCCCACCTACCCGCCAGGAGTTGAACTTCCCCGTTGTCATGGAAACACACTTCCCCCCTCCCCAATGCCCCTCCGACCATTGTGGCTTTCTCTGCTCTTCCCAAACTGCACAGTAACGGCCGTGGGCTGAGGGGCTTTTTAGGGACATGCAATGTAATGTAGTGAGTCTACAACCAGGAACACATTAGTACCAAATATGTTCCATATAATGAATGATTTCTTTAAGTGTTTTCTGTCTTTAAAACCAGGTCAGATTGTGGATTTGTTCATGTTATTGCAGAACATAGTTTATTACATCTGTTTACAGCATATTCCGTTTTGCTTCCTTAGGGATCTTTTTTTTGGTGGTTCAGAATAGCAGAAGTAGTAGTTTTGCTGTGGTTAAAGATGAATTGAAGTTGACATAACAGCTGTAGTTCTAAAGTGAACTCCTCATACTGATCTCGAACTGGTCTGTCTGATAGCCTGACTGGAGAGTCTGGCTTCGCACACCACTGTCTGCCTGTGTGCACACTGCACCCTCACTACACTAGAGCACTCATCCACACACTCGAACCGCACAATCTCTAATTCACACTAGCTCAGGGATGACTACATTTACATTTACATTTACGTCATTTAGCAGACGCTCTTATCCAGAGCGACTTACAGGAGCAATTAGGGTTAAGTGCCTTGCTTAAGGGCACATCGACAGATTTTTCACCTAGTCGGCTCGGGGATTAGAACCAGCGACCTTTCGGTTACTGGCACAACGCTCTTACCCACTAAGCTACCTGCCGCCCCACCCACACAAGGCTCCACGCACTATGACTACACGCACACCCACACAAGGCTCGTGCTTACTCGCACTGCTAGTATCACGGTCATTGTTAAAACGAGAGAATGAGAGATAGAGCTAGAGCGAGAGAGAGATTGCATGGAAGAGGATTAACGGGGAAATCCCAAACGCACATTTTAGAGCCTGCACTTAGCCATGGCCTAGACACCCTTTTACCCAAGGACAAGTCATTGCTTCTAGTTGCGTATAGACTGTTACACATGCTAAGGAGAATTGCTTTGGTGTGCTGTATTAATTGATGTTACTACATGGGCTATTTATTACAACAGTATGGAGTGTTTTCCTGTTAGGAGGCAGGGTCCCTGTCATCCTTCCACCTCTCCATCCATCCCTCGTCCACCAGGCCCGTGTGGTGTGTCGTCTCTGGTCTGCTGCCCAGGCACAAAGGGAAGACTAGGCCTGGCCCATTCATTGTACTGCTCTTAAAGGAAACCACCAGCAAATGTACTGTAGGCTGAATGGGGCTTCGCCGTTTTGTAAGGTCTGATAAAGTGTGGACTAAACGTCTAGGATCTGGGCTGGTCCGCCCGGGGTTGTGTCCTCCATTATGAAGGGAGCGGTTGTGTCTGTTGTGAATGTAGGTCTGTGTAATGCTTGGTTAGTGCTGAACACTGGGGTGGGAGTGGGGAAGGCCTGGGCGTTGGGACCATTGAGGACTGGTTAAAGATGTCACCCCAGTGTTTGGAGCTGCTGTCCACTGCTGTTAATTGTGACGAGGAATGATTGGGTGGCTCCTTAAGTGTCAAGGTAAGAAGGATGTCAAGATGATCAGAGTCATCAGGGTGTGTGTGGAGAGTCTCCCAGTGACTGTCCTCTTCTTTTGAATTACTTCCACGTGCATCATTTAGCAGTATTAAGAATGCATAACTTTGCATCTGAATTTCTCCTAACATTGAGGGAAGAAAGAAAGGAACAACACTTGTTACCAGTCACGTCTTGTTTTTCACGCCTTGTTTTTCACACCTTTCAAGTGACACTTCAAAAGATGCTCCCTGTCCCAACTTAGCATTTCCACAACACCTCTTGGGATGAGACGGAACAAATGGGAGGGCGAACAGGAGATCAAGTTCATTAAGCTAAGCAAAACAAACACATGGGCAGTGAGAAAGAGACATAGAGGCAGGGTCTTGTGAGTGCCGTGGCCCTTGTCTAAAGCCGTTAGGGGCCCCGTGTTGGTGTCTGGGTCTCCAGAGTCTGCTTGGGTAATTATTATCCCAGGGTGTGGGAGTGGGAGTGGGAAGAAGAGTGTGTGTAGAAGTCTGTCTGGCTGGCTGGCTAGTGCTGGCTGTCTGGCTAGTGCTGGCTGTCTGGCTAGTGCTGGCTGGCTGGCTAGTGCTGGCTGTCTGTCTGTCTGGCTAGTGCTGGCTGGCTGGCTAGTGCTGGCTGGCTGTCTGTCTAGCTGGCTCGCTGTCTGGCTAGTGCTGGCTGGCTGGCTTGTTGTCTGGCAGGCTGGCTGGCTGTCTGGCTAGCTGGCTAGTGCTGGCTAGTGCTGGCTTGCTGGCTGGCTGGCTGTCTGTCTGGCTAGTGCTGGCTGGCTGGCTAGTGCTGGCTTGCTGGCTTGTGCCGGCTGGCTGGCTAGTGCTGACTGGCTCTGTCTGGCTAGTGCTGGCTGGCTGGCTGGCTAGTGCTGGCTGGCTGGCTAGTGCTGGCTAGTGCTGGCTTGCTGGCTAGTGCTGGCTGGCTGTCTGGCTGTCTGGCTAGTGCTTGCTGTCTGGCTGGCTATCTGGCTGACTAGAGGTGTCTGTCTGGCTGTCTAGTGCTGGCTGGCTGGCTGGCTGGCTAGCTGGTTGTCTGTCTGTCTGTCTGTCTGTTTGCATTCTCACTGCATCATGCGAATGGATGAATGAACGGCCCAAAGTGAAGTGGGGAGGGATCTCCTATAAACTCAAACCTATATCCCGCTATGTATGAACTTACCCCTCCCAATACCACCCTCTCCTTCATACCCTGAGCAGGGAGAGAGGGGGTATCTGAAGAGGAGAGGAACCATCTTTGACATGTCTACGGGGGCCCGTCAGGACAAAGGCCCATTTCCTGCTCTTCCATGTGGAAACTATCTGGGGGAGAAGGAGGAGGAGGAGGAGGAGGGAGGAGACAATTAGTGGGATCTGCTAATCACCAGGGCAAAACACATTTAATTGACATGTGAAATGTTGTTTAATCTAACATGTCGATAGGCAGTATGACAATGGGCTGGCAATCAGGATTGGAAAGCCAGGGGACTTTGACAGCTGATTGCTGAGGGGGGGAGGTCGTTGTGAGAGCTGGTGTGTGTGTGTGTGCTGCGGTGGGGGAGACCCATGGGGATTAAACACCATTGTGCCTTTAACCCTTTTGGACAAATAACTAGGCTGCCTTTAAACACAGAGCAGCACTCTCAGCCTTAGTAAGAGAGTTGTTTGAGTGTTTTAGTATATCCTCTAAACCAGTGAAAACCAGTTATTTTTCATTGTGTGACCACAATAAAGATGAAGAAAGGGAGTACTCCAGCAACAAAAAAAACACAAATGAGGGTTGGAGTGTGAAAAAAAGTAAGCCCCTTTTGCTTTGACAGAAATCAATAAGTATTTAAGGTTCTAAAAAAACAGCAGCCCCATATTGTAAAGCCTCGGTTTGGATTGAAAGCAATGGAGTGGTGGTTTAGAGGCCAGACTTAGACAATCCACAACCTATTACAACATTTTTATTTGCCACTCATTCATTCAAAAAGCACATTGAACAGGTTCTATACATACTCAGTGCACTAAAAGCCCAACCTCTGGAACACTCCAATCCAGAGTGCAAATAAACAGGTACTTCATCAATAAAAATGTATTTCTATAATAAATAATTCTGAATAGTTTTCATATCAATGGCCAATCCATAATACATTTCAACATATCAGGACATAAGGACAAAAAATATTCAACTAATAAAGATACTAGGAAAACACCCCCATCCTCACCATTGAACATTGTAATGGGCGCACATTACTATGTGGACAAGATCGGTGTGCACTCGCCTAATCAGTCTTCAAACAATTCACGGTGGGGAGTACAGATCGTCGATTCAATGTAACTTAACTTATAAATAAATAAAACATTCTACGTTGTTCTCGCGTGTGATCTTATACATAACAACTGTGGGACATATTTAGCTATGGTAATATGAAAAAACATTTTTGCAAACAGGTGCAATATCTATTTGCCATCAAATAAGGGGATAGCAATGGAGTGGAATGTCCAATGTGAAGTTTAAAAAAAAGTATCAGGAAATTCACACTATTATGGTTAAAGTCGTTTTCACATGCAGCCATGATGATGTTTTATCACAAATTTACAGGAGAGAACCTTGTTGAGAAAGAACATGAAAGACCTATGGTGCCAACATAGGCCTATATGAAAAGTAGGCCTACTATTTGCTTATGATGTTAGCGGCAGGTAGCTTAGCTGTTAGAGCGTTGGGCCAGTAACCAAAACCTCACTGGTTCAAATCCTCGAGCTGACAAGGTGAAAAATCTGTTGATGTGCTCTTGAGCAAGGTACTTGACCCTAATTGCTCCAGTCCCTGAGGGTGTCTCAGGGAGTGTTGGAAAATGCAATAAACACATTTCTAATTCATGCATATTAATACGCACTTGTACATGTGTGAAATAGGAAAAATATAAGCACCCCCCAAATTATTAGTATTTTTCTTTGTTCCTATTTCAGAATGTCTCTTTCCTCTACCTCCTGGTTTGAGTATGACCCCTGGTTTGAGTATGACCCCTCACCTGGCTTGTGACCCTTCACCTGGATATCACTCCTGGCAGTTGGCTCTGGGATAGACGACTCATGTTGAACCACAGGTATGTCCCAAATGTGTTTCATTACCACTCGTACACTACCATTCAAAAGTTTGGGGTCACTTAGAAATGTCCTTGTTTTCTAAAGAAAAGCAATTTTGTTGTCCATTAAAATAACATCAAATTGATCAGAAATCGAGTATAGACATTGTTAATGTTGTAAATGGCTATTGTAGCTGGAAACGGCTGATTTTTTTATGGAATATCTACATAGGCATACAGGGTTTTCTAATGATCAATTAGCCTTTTAAATTGATAAACTTGGATTAGCAAACACAACGTGCCATTGGAACACAGGACTGATGGTTGCTGATAATGGGCCTCTGTAAGCCTATGTAGATATTCCATTAAAAATCAGCTGTTTCCAGCTACAATAGCCATTTACAACATTAACAATGTTTACACTGAATTTCTGATCAATTTGATGTTATTTTAATGGACAATTTTTTTTGCTTTTCTTTCGAAAACAAGGACATTTATAAGTGACCCCAAACTTTTGAACGGTAGTGTACATCAGCCTCATCTTAGAGGTGTGTGTACAGATGTGTGTGTTATATTGGAGCAGGACATCTATCCAACAAATAATCAAACTGCCATTGTCAAATCCAACCTCCTAGAACTTAGAACCTAGAATCTCAGATCAAAGTAGAATGTATCCCAGTCTACCTTTCTAGTCTCTCTAGCTCTGTGATCTGGGCCAAGAGATGTTTGTGAGCTGAGGATGATTAACCGGCTGGCTGCTCCTCTTCTCCTCTCCAGAGTCACGCTCCCTCCCCTCTCTCTCTCTCTCTCTCTCTCTCTCTCTCTCTCTCTCTCTCTCTCTCTCTCTCTCTCTCTCTCTCTCTCTCTCTCTCTCTCTCTCTCTCTCCGTCTCCGTCTGTCTCGCGTGCTGCTGAGGAGCTATCTACTACCAGAGTTCAGATGTGGTTCGATTTGTATCAGGGAATGCCATCCCACCCCCCACCAATCACACAGACACACACCTCCCTGCCATTCATGCCACACCCCGGCCAGAACGACAGCTTGGCTCCTGGCCAGTAATCACAGCTGGATTGAATGCTTTAAATGTGTGTGTGGCGATGGGGGGTGGGGAGGGGGCAGTGTCTGGTGCACCGGATTGGTCCACTTGTATGGGTTGGGCTAGGGAGGGCTGTGATTGAATAGAGGGTAGCGTGCAGGATTCACTGGGCTGTCTAGCATGGCCTCCCCGAGCGCTGCCTGACAGCTACGCATATTGGATGGGTTACAGCTTATCAGCCGTGCGGATCTGGCTGTGTGTGTGTGTGTGTGTGTGTGTCTGCAAGTGTGTGTGTCTGCGCAGCTCATCTGTGCGAGATAACTCTATCCTCTATTAACAAATCTGCATCCCCGAAGGTATCACGGAATGCATTTGCCTGGCCCAGACGAATCATTAAATATTAATCACCAATCGATTCACTGACTTCAGCACATTAGATTTGTGTGACTGTTCAGTTGTATCACAGTTGCAGTACAAACAGTGATTAGGGATATTATTGATGGAAACAGGATGCTAGAGTAGGCTAAAGAGGAACTTGTGATAATGTTTTGCCACTAAGATGATAAAGGTATTATGACAATGTATTATGACATTGGTTTACACGTGCTTCATTTTTACTAGAGGCAGGATAAAACACTACTCTCCTGAAGAGGTTTGGTTTAATCTTCCACCAAACCATCCGTTATTATGAATATAATAACACTGGAGCTTGATGCAGCTGCCCTTGTCACACAGAGCAGCAGGAGAGCTCACCGACGGAGGAGAAGGTGTTTGTGTGTGAGTGTGTGTGAATGTGTGTATGTCTCTATGTATACACACCTATTTGTGTGTTTGGTGGTGATTTACCCCCCTCCCATCCCCATCCCCTGCCTAGTGGTGTGCGCTGTTGCCTTTTGGCCACGTTAGATTTTCTTTTTGACTATTCAGCTAAACGTCCTAAAATCTCATAAGAAATTAGGTGGTGTATTTGGTGTAACAGTAACTTTATACTATACTATTATAATGTATTTGGTTATGTTATGTAGAATACTAATGAATCATAAATCTTCCAAGACATTGATTCAGCTTTGATCTAACTTTAATAAACAAGCACCATTGAGAGAAGTGGCAGAGTGAAGCTCTGTGCGCTCCGGGACACTGCTGTCCGCTGCACCGAAGCACACCTACCCAACTCTTTTTGCCTCCACTTAATTTGGTGATGTAGAAACGAGAGACCACATGTGGCCTTTTATGAAAATCTGGGACTATTTGGCCAAGGAAACATTTCTGGTTGATCTCAGGGAATGTAAAACAGTTAGGAAGGGAAACTGTTAAAATGGGATTGAGTGAAGTAGCAGCAAATACTGTATGTTGAATGAGTAACTAATAAGCACGGAGAGCCTCACACGTTTGGCGAAATGACCTTATATCCTTATACTGCCATTTACTTACTTAATCAGAACAACACAATTCACTGCATCAACAGTATCTGGTGACAATAAAAACATGTCTATTTTTTCAACACGCTCTCTGCCCTAACGATGTAGCCAGCGCTACAGAGGGCTATATCAGTCCGCTAATACAGGATTGATTTTTCAGCAGCACCCTCAGCACCCCTATTTCCAGAGGCTCTGGTCAGAGTGCTAACGTGTTTCAGTGAAGCTGAAATAGGTGCCTTGCTGATCTCCATGACAGAGCCGTTGGGTAATCACACTTACAGCACAGTAATTACAGCTGTCACCGTCATCCGCTGTTATTGATGCAAGTGCAGGGCCGCGCCACCACCAGAGAGGGCTTACCCTACACGCCACACACACCACGGCTCACACACACTACCCCAAACATGACACACACTATGACACACACACAGACACAGAGGCAAGCAAATAGGCACACACACACACACCACACACACATACACACACACACACACACACACACACACACACAACACACACACATACACACACACACGGCAGCACCAGAGCGGCACAAGACGGCTGTCTTTTGGCAGCTCAATCTTTACTGCTTAGCTTAGCTTAGTTTAGGACGACCATCTGGCTCAGCAACTCTGTCTCCCTCACTACTTACTCTCTCTCTCCTACTCTCTGTCTCAGTCTTTTTGAATGCCTGTCAGCAGTCAGCAGAGCTGCGGTCTTAGCCATGATGCTAACGTGGCTCCCCGTTTTTCTACCGCTGCTGGTTGGTGGGTGATGCTGGTGCTGTGTGTGTGTGTGTGTTCACAGATGGCAGAAGGAGGGTGGAGGGAGTGTGTGTGTGGTGATGGAGAGCGCTGTCGGAAGCCCCAGACAGCTCGGGCGTCTCTCAGGCAAGGTGGTCCGTCGGCGGGCATCTGGACTGGCTCAGCCCCCCTTCGCTGCTTCTCCACTAGAGCACCACTTCATGACACTACTGCCAAGATGGTGTACAGGGTACACTGTAGCAGCTCTCTCTCTCTACTAAAACAATGACTACTTCCTTAACCCTTAGCTGTGTCTGTTTCAAGTTGATTGTTTGTGCTGATAGAGGATTAGTGGCAACACTATATGTGTTTATAAATGACAGGGACAAGAACAATGTTGAGCCATGGAGAAAGCACAGCAATTCTATGTATTTGATGAACCCTTTGATCTGAGTTGATCTTTGGGCTCGTAGAGAAACTTTGAAGATGATTAGTTGTGTTTGGAGCCAGTTTGAACAATCGTTTGGCTCTCTTTGTTGGTGGTTATTGATCAGAGATTGAGGAGTTGGCTATGATTGGCTAGAGAACCCTCTAGATGCTGTGTGGTATTAAATGCTGTGTGGTTGTCATTAGGGTTGGGCAAGAGGATGATTGACAGCCGTCGTTGATGGTGACGACATCGTGATGTGACAGACGATACCTAACCTGTTTCAACTTGACTGGCACAGCGCAGTAAACAGGAGTCAGGACTCATATACTGTACTTTTTTATTTTGTATTCCTACCCCCTTGCCTGTCTCATCTCTCCATTTGACATTTGGCTATGTTTTTGTTCTTGTGCATGTGCTTTCCCACCCCCATTAATATGAGATTGTAGGCAATTAAATGGGAATTCATAATGTCTGCTGCAAACCTTCAAACCTAGAAAAAAGAATGAGTGCTGATGGTCTTTTGTTTCTATAAGTGAGTGACAGGGAAGGAGGACATGGCTTTTGACATTTGCGCTGATGAGAACAGTATGGTTGTGTGTGAATCGTCCTTCATTGTGCCTCTCCTATTCTCACACGCACGGTCTGAGACACTAGAAAAGTGTGGTGGTTCTCCTTACACAGACACACACAGACTTGGAGTATCCCTGGTACCCCTCCAGTGAGTGGCAGTCATTTGGTCGGTGGGCACACGTGGCGGCAGGAGACCCAGCTGTTTGTGTTTTGTAGCAGGCATGGCACAGCTTTAGGGAGGCAGAGAGTTTAAACTCCACAGAGTTGACAAACACATCTGTTCCAGACCATCACATGGACCTTGTTGTGGAGGTGTTGGTATATTCTGGTTATATTAGTGGGAGGCTGACATACCAAACCATTTTGGTTCCTACTGTGCTTCGGGCCTCAATAAACTATTTAGAAAAAGAGGCTGTTGCCATGGTATTCAGCCTTTTTCTCATCAGTGTATTTAGGCCATTCAGCTTTATTTATTCCCATTAAACCCATGCCTTCTGTAGGAACCAACTGTTACAGAGAGCCGACCAATTGTTCTCCGAACAGAATGGCCAGTATTTTTTCCCTTTGTTTGTAACCCGTTTTGCATAAAGCTTTACAACCAAGGATATGGGGCTCGCTGGTGTTTGCAAAGTAAAAGGCTTTGTTGAAAGTCGACCAGATCTCTATCGTTATAATCGAATAACAACCTATTTGTGTTGTTTTGCAGTTGAAAACACGTTAGTCACACTTTCTTGATCTTCCTTGAAAATGTAATTTCTAAAAACACACCTTAATAGCACCTCCGGGCTAAGATAAGAACAAATGTTTGATAAGATAAGAAGCTTTTATGTCAAAATGAGCTTTACTTTAGCTCCCAACCCGTGCTCTCTCTCTCCCTCCCTCTCCCTCTCCTTCCCTCTCCTACTCTGATGCTTTTAGTAAGAGCAAACTCCTTCATATCACTCCTAAAGTGCACTGCAGCTGCAACCAAGGCCTATTACCTACCACTCTAGCAGAGGACACACACTTTGACAATGTTGTTGTTGGTGGAATGGGCTGTAGTGGGCTGTAGACTGGCTAGTGTTTAATTGTCCTGTAACCTGTTTATTTAGGCCCTTTGCACCTCGCTTAACAGGAAGCCGTCTCCCTCAATTGGATTACAGCTAATCAAATATCTAGACGTGTAGAGTCAACACACACAGGTCTGGTACGGCCCTCTCTCCCCCCAGCACCAAGGCCCACTTCTCCTTCCCCTAGCTCAAACTAGAAGGCTCTTTAATACAGATCTAGGATCATATTAGGGCGGCAGGTAGCTTAGTGGTTAAGAGCGTTGTGCCAGTAACCGAAAGGTTGCTGGTTCTAATCCCCGAGCCGACTAGGTGAAAAATCTGTCGATGTGCCCTTGAGCAAGGCACTTAACCCTAATTGCTCCTGTAAGTCGCTCTGGATAAGAGCGTCTGCTAAATGACCAATTATTATTATATTACACTACCTCCGATCATATCAGTAACCATTAGAGTAGGGTTCCCCAACTGGCGGTCCGTCGACCAAAGTTGGCTGGCGGGTGGTTTTATTTGGCCCCCCAAGTTTTCTGAGTAAAAATTATTATTATTTCCATTGTTGGACATAAAAGACTGTAAAAACATCAGGAAATCAGCTCCAAGGGATTTTAAGAAATCTGTTCCAAAGTATTCCAATGCATAATAGAGAGACAGGTGATTGTATACAAATGTAAGCAAGGTTTGAAATGATTATGTTTTAGTCAAACATTGTATCTGTTTGTACTTCTTGCGGTCAATTTGCAGTCTACAAATGATTTGTAATTGTGTTCCGGTCCCCCGACCATCCGCTCAAGAAGAAAATCGGCCCGCGGCTGAATCTAGTTGATCATCCCTGCATTAGAGGATGGTACAACATCTGACATGGGATCAGTGGTTAGGGTGACCTTTTTTTCTACTCCCCAGTCTAAGGGATGGGGTTAGGGCCTTCCCAGTCTGCTGTCAGTCTAAGGGATGGGGTTAGGGCCTTCCCAGTCTGCTGTCAGTCTAGGAGATGGGGTTAGAGCCTTCCCAGTCTGCTGTCAGTCTAGGGGATGGGGTTAAGGCCTTTCCCAGTCTGATGTCAGTCTAGGGGATGGGGTTAGGGCCTTCCCAGTCTGCTGTCAGTCAAGGGGATGGGGTTAGGGCCTTTCCCAGTCTGCTGTCAGTCTAGGGGATGGGGTTATGGCCTTTCCCAGTCTGCTGTCAGTCTAGGGGATGGGGTTAGGGCCTTTCCCAGTCTGATGTCAGTCTAGGGGATGGGGTTAGGGCCTTTCCCAGTCTAATGTCAATCTAGGGGATGGGGTTAGGGCCTTTCCCAGTCTGATGTCAGTCTAGGGGATGGGGTTAGGGCCTTTCCCAGTCTGTTGTCAGTCTAGGGGATGGGGTTAGGGCCTTTCCAGTTTGCTGTTAGTCTAGGGGATGGGTTTAGGGCTTTCCCAGTCTGCTGTCAGTCTAGGGGATGGGGTTAGGGCCTTTCCCAGTCTGCTGTCAGTGTAGGGGATGGGGTTAGGGCTTACCCAGTCTGCTGTCAGTCTAGGGGATGGGATTAGGGCCTTCCCAGTCCGCTGTCAGTCTAGGGGATGGGGTTAGGGCTTACCCAGTCTGCTGTCAGTCTAGGGGATGGGGTTAGGGCCTTCCCAGTCTGCTGTCAGTCTAAGGGATGGGGTTAGGGCCTTCCCAGTCTGCTGTCAGTCTAGGGGATGGGGTTAGGGCCTTCCCAGTCTGCTGTCAGTCTAAGGGATGGGGTTAGGGCCTTCCCAGTCTGCTGTCAGTCTAGGGGATGAGGTTAGGGCCTTTCCCAGTCTGCTGTCAGTCTAGGGGATGGGGTTAGGGCCTTCCCAGTCCGCTGTCAGTCTAGGGGATGGGGTTAGGGCCTTCCCAGTCTGCTGTCAGTCTAAGGGATGGGGTTAGGGCCTTCCCAGTCTGCTGTCAGTCTAGGGGATGGGGTTAAGGCCTTTCCCAGTCTGATGTCAGTCTAGGGGATGGGGTTAGGGCCTTCCCAGTCTGCTGTCAGTCAAGGGGATGGGGTTAGGGCCTTCCCAGTCTGCTGTCAGTCTAGGGGATGAGGTTAGGGCCTTTCCCAGTCTGCTGTCAGTCTAGGGGATGGGGTTAGGGCCTTCCCAGTCCGCTGTCAGTCTAGGGGATGGGGTTAGGGCCTTCCCAGTCTGCTGTCAGTCTAAGGGATGGGGTTAGGGCCTTCCCAGTCTGCTGTCAGTCTAGGGGATGGGGTTAAGGCCTTTCCCAGTCTGATGTCAGTCTAGGGGATGGGGTTAGGGCCTTCCCAGTCTGCTGTCAGTCAAGGGGATGGGGTTAGGGCCTTCCCAGTCTGCTGTCAGTCTAGGGGATGAGGTTAGGGCCTTTCCCAGTCTGCTGTCAGTCTAGGGGATGGGGTTAGGGCCTTCCCAGTCTGCTGTCAGTCTAGGGGATGGGTTTAGGGCTTTCCCAGTCTGCTGTCAGTCAAGGGGTTGGGTTTAGGGCCTTTCCCAGTCTGCTGTCTGTCTAGGGGAAGGGGTTATGGCCTTTCCCAGTCTGCTGTCAGTCTAGGGGATGGGT
Organism: Coregonus lavaretus; assembly: GCF_964263955.1. NCBI lineage: Eukaryota > Metazoa > Chordata > Actinopteri > Salmoniformes > Salmonidae > Coregonus > Coregonus lavaretus. The sequence goes on from NC_140016.1 coordinate 21,378,610, forward strand.
TTAGGGCTTTCCCAGTCTGCTGTCAGTCAAGGGGATGGGTTTAGGGCCTTTCCCAGTCTGCTGTCAGTCTAGGGGATGGGGTTATGGCCTTTCCCAGTCTGCTGTCAGTCTAGGGGATGGGTTTAGGGCTTTCCCAGTCTGCTGTCAGTCAAGGGGATGGGTGTAGGGCCTTCCCAGTCTGCTGTCAGTCTAGGAGATGGGGTTAGGGCTTTCCCAGTCTGCTGTTAGTCAAGGGGATGGGTTTAGGGCCTTTCCCAGTCTGCTGTCAGTCTAGGGGATGGGGTTAGGGCCTTTCCCAGTCTGCTGTCAGTCTAGGGGATGGGTTTAGGGCTTTCCCAGTCTGCTGTCAGTCAAGGGGACGGGTGTAGGGCCTTTCCCAGTCTGCTGTCAGTCTAGGGGATGGGTTTAGGGCTTTCCCAGTCTGCTGTCAGTCTAGGGGATGGGGTTAGGGCCTTCCCAGTCTGCTGTCAGTCTAGGGGATGGGGTTAGGGCCTTCCCAGTCTGCTGTCAGTCTAGGGGATGGGGTTAGGGCCTTTCCCAGTCTGCTGTCAGTCTAGGGGATGGGGTTAGAGCCTTCCCAGTCTGCTGTCAGTCTAGGGGATGGGGTTAGGGCCTTTCCCAGTCCGCTGTCAGTCTAGGGGATGGGGTTAGGACCTTTCCCAGTCTGCTGTCAGTCTAGGGGATGGGTTTAGGGCTTTCCCAGTCTGCTGTCAGTCAAGGGGATGGGTGTAAGGCCTTTCCCAGTCTGCTGTCAGTCTAGGGGATGGGGTTTGGGCCTTCCCAGTCTGCTGTCAGTCTAGGGGATGGGGTTAGGGCCTTCCCAGTCTGCTGTCAGTCTAGGAGATGGGGTTAGGGCCTTCCCAGTCTGCTGTCAGTCTAGGGGATGGGGTTAGGGCCTTTCCCAGTCTGCTGTCAGTCTAGGGGATGGGGTTAGGGCCTTTCCCAGTCTGCTGTCAGTCTAGGGGATGGGGTTAGGGCCTTCCCAGTCTGCTGTCAGTCTAGGGGATGGGGTTAGGGCCTTTCCCAGTCTGCTGTCAGTCTAGGGGATGGGGTTAGAGCCTTCCCAGTCTGCTGTCAGTCTAGGGGATGGGGTTAGGGCCTTCCCAGTCTGCTGTCAGTCTAGGGGATGGGATTAGGGCCTTTCCCAGTCTGCTGTCAGTCTAGGGGATGGGGATAGGGCCTTCCCAGTCTGCTGTCAGTCTAGGGGATGGGGTTAGGGCCTTTCCCAGTCTGCTGTCAGTCTAGGGGATGAGGTTAGGGCCTTCCCAGTCTGCTGTCAGTCTAGGGGATGGGGTTAGGGCCTTCCCAGTCTGCTGTCAGTCTAGGGGATGGGGTTAGGGCCTTCCCAGTCTGCTGTCAGTCTAGGGGATGGGGTTAGGGCCTTCCCAGTCTGCTGTCAGTCTAGGGGATGGGGTTAGGGCCTTCCCAGTCTGCTGTCAGTCTAGGGGATGGGGTTAGGGCCTTTCCCAGGTCGCTGTCAGCCAGCGGGACACAAGGCAACGTGTGACTGTTTGAAGAACATAAAGATCATCATTGGGCAATTAATGGGCACCAAAAGGGCACCATTTGTGAAGTGCAAACTGCCGATTGGACAGCTGGAGATAAGGGGCGGCGACTGAGGGT
>NC_140016.1:21382732-21502651 GCF_964263955.1 Coregonus lavaretus
ACAGAAGGAAATAGTTATTTCTGTTTACGAATGTTGATTTCCATCTTTTAAACACTGCCTCTAAAATATGACGTGTTTCGTCAAGGACAATGGTTGCTGTGGTGGCAAAGTCAATTCAGTAAGATTGAGCAATAGATACAAAAATATCACAGAACTTATGCAAATACTTCCTCTTTCAATTGTCTTTTTGATTAGACTCATAATTTATACAAATTAATAAATGCCAGACAGTCATAAGTGTTTTTGTGTTAACAAAATGGGAATCTTAATTTTTGTGTCCCTAAAAATAAATAATGGCACGTTGCTAGGCAACATAATGACACAGAGCAGCAGGGAGTCAAAAATGAACCTTTCGCTGGAATTAGTCAAGAGGTGACAACTGAGTCCCGTTCCCATTGGACAGTATGTGCTTTAACCTCTTTTGCCAACCATGTCCTAGTGGTTCATGGAAAGCAGGTCATGGACGTTGAAAGGACAGAACATGCAACCAACATCAGCCATGTTCAGTGATTGGCTTGGCAATCCAGTGCGGTGTGCGATTTTATGAGTCACAAATTCCGGGCCTATTTACAGTATGTTACGTGGACTTAGTCTGTCCACTTCCACGTGAACAGAACCATTCAACAGAGGACACAGAACACACATCTATTTCGTTTGGATGGATGAATAGAGTTCCATTTAAAGCTTTTAAAAATCTTGAATGAAATGTATTGATTAACCTCCGTCCGCAGTGAAAGATTACTTTGGTCTTTGCGATCGCTTCACTTGTCTGTTGGTCATAATGGACCTGCTACATTTCTAAAAGGTTATGTCATGATGTTTGAACAATAGTCTGGCCTTTTCTTAGAGCTTTCTATGGGTTAAAAAAGCATTTTGTGCCCTATGTTAGTTTGTTTATATATATATATGTCTTAGCTCTCTTTGGCATAGACAGTTTAGATTCTCCCTAGCTTGTTGTGATTGGCAGATCTTTTGCTCTTATCAGGGTCTGGGGTGGGGGTGTGTGTGGGGGGGGGGCAGTCGGCGGATGAGCTCCAAAGTAGTTTTGAAGTGTCTGTGAAAAGACTCCCCTTAATCCGTTTTATTTGCTCTGCTACCTCCGAAACCATTTGTCCACAGAGCTCCCCCTCCTCTCCTCTCCTCCCCTCCACTCTCCTCCCCTCCCCTCCCCTCCCCTCCCCACCCTCCCTCCAGCTCCTCTACCCACCAGCCCAGCCCAGAGCCCAGGGATTTAGTATGGAGGTGCAAGAGCCCGCAGACAGTTAAAAAGAGCCATCTGGCCGAGGGGTGGGGGTGTGGTGGGGGAGCCGTGCTGGGCAATCAAAATGACGGACAGCAGTGAAAAGAGTTTTGCAGGCTCCCACATACATGTGAAGTAGCCCGACTTGTGAGCTTTCACAGCTCCCCCTGGTCTTCAGGTAAACACTAGCCGCCATGGTATGCGTCTTGCCGCTTCAATCTGTGTGTGTGAGTGTGTGTGTATTGTGTTAGAACAACTGCCGACTTTATTTGGTTGTGTGTGTTTGCGAGCAAGCAGAGTTGGGCGTGGGGCGGTGAGGTGGGTTAGCAGAGGAAGTAACACAGCATTTATATTTCATAAAACACGTTTGAAAAAACCCTGGCATTCGACACAGACCGATTTCTAAGCCCCGATGCAAAATGTGGCGCACAATCGTTGCTCACCCCTCTCTGAACCAATATTATAATCCCATTCTCTTATGCTTCCATCTCTCCCCTTCAACCTCCCCCCATCGGCGGCCCCTGCTAATGTGGGAAGCTAGGCTTCATTTTTCACTATGCCTTTGGGGCTCTGTTGTCAGAGAGCAGCCCTTAGGAAGTCTTTATTTCTGCCAGGCAGGGCCTCTCACGTTCCTCCACCCGCTCCCTCCGTTCTCATGGCTGTCCCCCCCACCTGCTGAGAGCCTGATCCCAGCCAGGGCAGCGCTTCAGCGGGGGACAATTACCAACGCTCCCAAGCTTTGATCATCTGACCACATGGAAGCACAACAGCTGACCACATGTTTCAACAGACAAGAAGAAGGAGATGGAGGAGTAGGGAGAAAATAGAAGAAGAAGAAGAAGAAGAAGAAGAAGAAGAAGAAGAAGAAGAAGAAGCAGAAGCAGAAGAAGAAGCAGCAGCGTTGTCTTTGAATTCAGTCAAGCCCTATAAGTCCCATTCCAGTTCGGGAGCTGCCAGAGAGAGAGAGCTAGCTAGTATAATTATTTAATTTGTGTTGTAAACAGTTTTCCTTTTTGATCATGGTTATGGATATGGATCCCGGCAACCTCTACTTATTACCAACATTGTCTGGCCTCTGCAGCCTCTTATAAAGTTCAGTTTCAACTTGCTTTCTTTCTCTTTTGTGAGTGTGGCAGAGAAAGAGAGAGAAGTAATTTGAGGTGGTGCTTGTAAACGTGAGTGCTAATTCTGCTGCCATTGTCAGCCAAATTGTCACTAGGCCAGCTGGGCAGCTGGGCTGCTACTGCTCAGGCTCTCTCCTCCTCCCAGCCTCAGCCTCAGCCTCTGCCTGGTAAGATGGATTCAAAGGCCTCTCTGCTCCACAAAATAACCATGGCCCCATGTGGACCCACAGAGGTCACCCCAGTGAACCAGGTCACTGTGTGGAACAGGAAGACTAGGCCTTATCAAAGAGCGAAGGAGAAGCTACTCTTCTAAATGATATAGTTATGTTGTGCCCTGACTGTAGACAGAGAGGTTAGAGTGAAAGGTGGATGGATAAGTTAGATGTTGATTTAAGACCATAGCCAGGAATATGCCATGCGTAGTAATGTAGTTGTAACAGCAATGGCGTATCAGTGTACGCAGAAAGTTGGGTTAGTGGGGAAAGTAAATGTTGACACTGGGAAGATCTGTATGAATTCGGAGGGGTGCGGTTTTGGAGCAGATCGCAATGCATTTAATATCTCCTGTAAACCACACCACACTGCTAACTTTCATAACCATGTAGCTAACATTTCGCAGTGCTATCAGAAATCTTTATTTTGAGTAGAACATCTCTCATATCAGTTTGAAAGTGTTGCGAAGTTGTGAGGAGACAGTGTTTCATGTGGGATCACCTGGGTCTGTCTGCCGGCGGCTGGGCCTCCAGTGGTGCACACTGGGACATGAGGTCTGAATTAGGGGGCTGGGTGGAGGCTGGAGGGGTGGTGGTGGTGGGAGGTGTTTGTTTTTGCCTGTTTGCCGGGGATGGCCTCTTGGAGTGTCCCAATTGTGAAGGAGATCACTTTACCACATTAAGGGTGCCTGAAAAGAGCCTCTTCACCACCACTTGGGCCCAGGCTGGAATAACAGGCACTGTTTTGACTGGCTGACACCTTTTATTGTGACCCACTGCTCTGCTCTGTCAACCAACAGCCTGCTCCTGCCTCTACTCAGCCCAGTATGACCTTCAGAGAATATCTGCATGCATATGTACAAACACACATAGGCCTACTCAGGCACATGCGTACATGCGCTCACGCACGTATGTGCACACAGACTTATACATGCATGCATGCATGAACACGCATATAAATGATCTAAATTGTAATTATATCTACTGTATTTCCGTGTTTATATACCAGTGAACATTAGAAATATAATTAATCTGTTTGTGTCTGTGTGATGAGAAAATCATGAAATATCTCTACTTTTCGCCTTTGTAATAATTTTGAAATCATTTTTCTCTGCGCAGCAATACATACTAATTACTTTTCATTTTTGTTATTGATAAATAATGTTATATATCACAATACAAATATTATTTTTACTATTACAATTTAGATTTATATTACCATTATCTTCATTATTGAATATCTAGTGTTGTTGAATTTTAAGTATCCATTGAAAGGATTGTATTTTACATTATTGTCCTCATCTTAAAGGAAATTATGCCTCATAAATCAATGTTGAACCATAATTAAACGTAATTGTTTTTTTATTTGTTTAATAAAGTAAGTTGGAAAACTTCTCCCATGCAAAAATAATTATACATACTATTTAGTCTGTTATGTACATGTTTCATTTGTGTTGTTTTGAGAAGGAAATCAGTTATAGTCTCAACTGTAACATTGTTCCTCTAAGACTACATGTTATTTTCCCAAAGAAGAAGTCATTTTATTATGTAACATTTCTGGGACTGGTCATTTGTGTATCCTACCTAGTTCATAATCATTTTATCTGGCTGTTAAAAATAATTAACAAGTCATGCTCTTTTGTCGTCCACCATTTTAAGTCCTCGGTCCAGCAATGAAAGGCTTTCCCATAAGCACGGTCACATAATAGTGTCAGGATCCATTTTAAAGTGCTGTAATTCAGGGGTTTACAAGGCCTCATAAAACCCCAACATGCCCCGATAATGAGAAGCATGAATGGAAACTTGGAGTTCCTTGTGGCCCCTGAGAGAGAGAGAGAGAGAGAGAGAGAGAGAGAGAGAGAGAGAGAGAGAGAGAGAGAGAGAGAGAGAGAGAGAGAGAGAGAGAGAGAGAGAGAGAGAGAGAGAGAGAGAGAGAGAGAGAGAGAGAGAGAGAGAGAGAGAGAGAGAGAGAGAGAGAGAGAGAGAGAGAGACGGAGAGAGAGAGAGAGAGGGGGGGAGAGAGAGAGACAGAGACACAGGCACAAAGCGGTGTTGCTAACAAAGGCAGCTAGTCTGGGCTCTCATAGCAGCTAACCAGCTATAACTACAGTAAAAAGGTGAGAGAGAGATAGAAAGAAAGAGAAAGGGAGGAAAAAGCCAGAGATAAAGAGAGGGGGGTGGGAATGGGAGGAGAGGGGCGGGGCGGGGGAGATTGTAATAGACATTGTACACCAGGCAGCTGAAAGGACTGCTGTGATTGGTACCACTGTCTTATCCAGGTTTACAAAGGTGTTATCCAGGTTTAAACTGGTGTTATCCAGGTTTAAACTGGTGTTATCCAGGTTTAAACTGGTGTTATCCAGGTTTAAAACAGTGTTATCCAGGTTTAAAGTGGTGTTATCCAGGTTTAAAATGGTGTTATCCAGGTTTAAAACGGTGTTGTCCAGGTTTAAAATGGTGTTATCCAGGTTTAAAATGGTGTTATCCAGGTTTAAAACGGTGTTGTCCAGGTTTAAAATGGTGTTATCCAGGTTTAAAATTGTGTTATCCAAGTTTACAAAGGTGTTATCCAAGTTTACAAAGGTGTTATCCAGGTTTAAAACAGTGTTATCCAGGTTTAAAATGGTGTTATCCAAGTTTACAAAGGCGTTATCCAGGTTTAAAACAGTGTTATCCAGGTTTAAAACTGTGTTATCCAGGTTTACATTGGTGTTATCCAGGTTTTAAATGGTGTTATCCAAGTTTACAAAGGTGTTCTCCAGGTTTACAAAGGTGTTCTCCAGGTTTACAGTGGAATGGACAGGAATTAACAGCCCCATAGGGTTTTTCCAGTCAGTGATATCACATGGACTAGTGTCAAAGGTCACAGGCAACTCAAGCACATAGCTCATCTTCCTTTAGTCCTCCCTGACAGGCTCTTTATGGTGCCCTGACCTGTGTGTGTGTGTGTGTGTGTGCTTCTGTGTGTGCATTTGTGCATGTACTTGTGTTATTGCGTATGAGTGTGCATGTGTGTGTGTGTGTGTGTGTGTGTGTGTGTGTGTGTGTGTGTGCTTTTGTGCATGTGTTTATGTCCGGTGTGTGTTGCATATGTTTGACGTGTATCCACTGTTAGACAGCTCACTAAAAATATCTTAGTCATCCGTACAAAGATCTTTCTGTTTTAGATCAAATAAATAACGTATAAAGTAATGTGATGGCAGGCCTGAAGTCAGTGGAGCCTCCTCACTGAGCACACAAACTCTATTTCAAAGCACACAGAATGTCAACTGACTAGTGAAAAGGTCATGATGTTACAACAAAGCTTCTGTGTGTGTGTGTTAGAAGGTTATAGGGTGGGATATTCTCACTAAGTCATGTCAGTAAATCCTGTCACCAGCCTCGGGCCCTGCCATGAGGCCACCATAGTAGGTTGCGCTGCATGCCTAGTGTTTGTGAGAGGTCTAGAGATTTACCTGCAGAGTTGCTATACTCCCTTTCCTTCTCAACTCAAGGCGGACCTGAGGCCATATCAGGAGACTTAGATCAACTAGATGGGGTGGCAGGTAGCCTGGGCCAGTAACCCAAAGGTTTCTGGTTCGAATCCCTGAGCCGACAAGGTGAAAAATCTGTTGATGTGCCTTTTAGCAAGGCACTTAACCCTAATTGCTCCGGGTTGCCGCTGATAACGGCTGACCCTGGCTGTGACCCCACTCTCCGAGGTTGTCTCGGGGAGTTGGGATATGCAAAAAACACATTTCCAATTCACACTTGCGTATAATACACGCTTGTACATATAAGCACCCATCAAATGTTTCCTTTTTTAGTAGCTTCTCAACAATGGTTTGATAGTTTTTTCAAAGTTAGAAACTCTTCTGAAGTTAAAGGCATACAGTATGAAAAGCAGGCAGCCGCTGGGTCCTGTGTCAGCGAGTGTGGTTGTGTGTGATTTACACCCATGTGTAAAGCTGGGCTTGTGTACTCTCAGCCAAGAGCGCCAGGGAGGCTGGAAACAACTATAAATCACCTAGCACTCGGCAGAAGAAATCATATGAAATCTGGGATTGCACTGCAACATTTAAAGTTATTACTGGAGATCATAAATGTTACTCTCATAAAGAAGCTTGGCCCAGAGTAGTGGAGCGTAGTGGTCCCTGGGTTCTTGTTCTGACCACAATGATCCTGGGTTGAAGGAGGTAGGATTAAGTTGTGCTTAAACACTGATCCTAGGTCAGTTTTGAGTTTTTCTCCTCTACATTGCATGTTAGATTTTGGGAAAGGTAAACTGATCATAGATCTGTACCCAATGGAGTGAGCTGGAGTGGACCGGATGGTGGAGTGAGGTGACGTACGGGTCAGTCTCTCTATCTTTCTCACTCTCTCTCTTTCTGTATCTCTCACTCTCTCTCCGTCCCACCCCAGCACTAATAAACAGTGGCCACAGCTGATGCCAGCCACTGAAAATGAATTATTCATTAACATGTCAAATCAATAATGACACAGGGCTCCCAGACCTCTCTCGGTGGCCTAGTTATCTGTTTTAGGGACAGATCATTTTGATGAAGGCTTGCTAAATTCAGGATGGTTTTTAGGGGGCTATGTTCACAGTACTGGATGTTTCTGGGCTCATGCTGAGGTGAATTGATTGTCATTTTAGCTTGAGACTTGACTATTAGGATGGCAACAATAACAGAGTGAGAGGTGGAGAGAAACGGGCGCCCATGATTAATATGACACTTTTGTTCAGGGGAAATGTTAGGAAATACAAGCAGAGGCCTGGTTGGGGAGGCGCCGTTGCTGTGGCATTAAGGGCATGGGCACATTTGGATGGTTCAGTGGGCATGGCCCACCCCCTGCCCCGACACTTCTGTTCAGATGTCACTCACTGTCGCACCAGCCTGTAATTTTCCATCAACTGGAACAGTGAGGGAACATCACCACCCAGCAACTTTTAAAATAATAAATAATTCATTAAATAATCAGTATCTCCACAACAATCTATTTCTTCTGTCAATCTAGCAGCACTCAAAAATCATTCTGAAAGATAGAGCCATGGCGAGAGAGTGGGAAAGAGAGAGAATGGGGAAAAAAATGATGAAAGCCAAATGAAAATAATTAAAAGCATGGGACATTAAAATGCTCTTTACTTCTCCGCCTTCGATTTACTTTTAATTGGGTCCAATTTTCTGTCAGAATAGCCGGTGTGGGTGGATTTGTGTGTGTGTGTAGTGTGTGTATTTGTGCACGTGTGTGTCTGTGTGGGACGTGACTGATGTCTGAAGGCTGAATGTATGGTAAATGACCAAGCAGTGGATGCCGAGATAGAGAGATATGAAAGGCCGTCATGCTGACAAAGACAGCCATAATGAGAAGCAGACATCGGGCCATGTTGGGAGGTAAAGGGGGAGAGGGGAAGGGAGGAGTTATGCTACAGGATCCGCCATGTTCACTCATCCATGTCACACGAACCCCCACCCTCCAACTCATCACCATTCATACCTGCGTTGCTCGGCCCGAAGGTCCATATATTGTCCAAGAATGAGCCCTACGGGTATATGAGGTGAGAAAGTCAGAGGTGTCTACAATATTCACAGTGCATTCGAAAAGTATTCAGACCCCTTAACTTTTTCCACATTTTGTTACGTTACAGCCTTATTCTAAAATGGATTAAATTGTTTCCCCCCCTCATCAATCTACACACAATACCCCATAATGACAAAGCAAAAACAGGTTTTTAGAAATGTTTGCACATGTATAAAGAAATCCAAACTGAAATATCACATTTACATAAGTATTCAGACCCTTTACTCATTACTTTGTTGAAGCACCTTTGGCAGCGATTACAGCCTCAAGTCTATTTGGTTATGACGCTACAAGCTTGGCACACCTGTATTTGGGGAGTTTATCCCATTCTTCTCTGCAGATCATCTCAAGTGCTGTCAGGTTGGATGGGGAGCATCGCTGCACAGCTATTTTCAGGTCTCTCCAGAGATGTTCGATCGTGTTCAAGTCCGGGCTCTGGCTGGGCCACTCAAGGACATTCAGAGACTTGTCCAGAAGCCATTCCTGCATTGTCTTGGCTGTGTGCTTAGGGTCGTTGTCCTGTTGGAAGGTGAACCTTCGCCCCAGTCTGAGGTCCTGAGCACTGAAGCAGGTTTTCATCAAGGATCTCTCTGTACTTTGCTCCGTTCATCTCTTCCTCGATCCTGACTAGTCTCCCAGTCCCTGCCACTGAAAAACATCCCCACAGCATGATGCTGCCACCACCATGCTTCCCCGTAGGGATGGTGCCAGGTTTCCTCCAGACATGACGCTTGGCATGCAGGCCAAAGAGTTCAATCTTGGTTTCATCAGACCTGAGAATCTTGTTACTCATGGTCTGAGAGTCCTTTAGGTGCCATTTGGCAAACTCCAAGAGGGCTGTCATGTTCCTTTTACTGAGGAGTGGCTTCCGTCTGGCCACTCTACCATAAAGGCCTGATTGGTTGAGTGCTGCAGGAAGGTGTCCTTCTGGAAGGTACTCCCATCTCCACAGAGGAACTCTGGAGCTCTGTCAGAGTGACCATCAGGTTCTTGGTCACCTCTCTGTCCAAGGCCTTTCTCCCCCGATTGCTCAGTTTGGCCGGGCGGACAGCTCTAGGAAGAGTCTTGGTGGCTCCAAACTTATTCCATTTCAGAATTATGGAGGCCACTGTGTTCTTGGGGACCTTCAATGCTGCTGACATTTTTTGGTACCCTTCCCCAGATCTGTGCCGCGACACTATCCTGTCTTGGAGCTCTACGGACAATTCCTTTGACCTCATGGCTTGGTTTTTGCTCTGACATGCACTGTCAACCATGGGACCTTAGATAGACAGATGTGTGCCTTTCCAAATCATGTCCAATCAATTGAATTTACCACAGGTGGACTCCAATCAAGTTGTAGAAACATCTCAAGGATGATCAATTGAAACAGGATGCACCTGAGCTCAATTTGGAGTCTCATAGAAAAGGTTCTAAATACTTATGTAAATAAAGTATTTCTGTTTTTTATTTGTAATACATTTGAAAAAAAAAATCTAAAAACCTGTTTTCGCTTTGTCATTATGGGGTATTGTGTGTAGATTGATGAGGAAAAAAATAATTTTATCAATTTTATAATAAGGATGTAAGGTAACAAAATGTGGAAAAAGTCAAGGGGTCTGAATACCTTCCGAATGCACTGTATATATTGTGTCATATTTACATTGGAAGTGACAGTGTGGGATCCCCCTCAGAGGTTAGGGCGGCAGGTAGCTTAGTGGGTAAGAGCGTTGTGCCAGTAACTGAAAGGTCGCTGGTTCTAATCCCAGAGCCGACTAGGTGAAAAATCTGTCGATGTGCCCTTGAGCAAGGCACTTAACCCTAATTGCTCCTGTAAGTCGCTCTGGATAAGAGCGTCTGCTAAATGACCAAAAAAAAAAAAAAAAAAAAGGTTAGCCGTAGTTCCCTCAGACTGGGGAACGGGGGTGCATAGTGAGGGGTATGGTAACTCTGTGAGGTTGGCAGTTAGCTGTGGTAGCCCTTTTAAATGATGATTGTTGGTTGTAGCTGCCTGGAGTTGGGTTGTTGGATTGGGGAACTGACTGACTGCTCTGTTCACAGGCAGAGGTGTCTTTATCATTGCCAGATGCAGGAAGCTTGTAAAAGACGCTTGTATCAGTCTACAGCTTCAATCAAATTCTCTTCTACTTTGCCCTTACAGTGTTTTGTCTCGCACAATCAGTCGAGATATCACTTCCAATCACTTCTAAGCTGCTAGATTAAGAGCACCCATGTGTGCCCGACATTAACAGTTTAAATTCTGGGATGCAGAAATACTTGTCACTTCATACTTGTTGCTTCTGTCTCATGCTCTTATTTATGGCTCTGGGTTGAGTTGGTATTTATTTTATTTAGGAAATGAATGGAGAATTAATGATTCTGTTACTTCCCCCGTCGAGCCAAGGCTTGGGCTTCTTTTTTAAATCTCTGGACAACTAGAAACTGATTGGAGCAGAAAAAATACGCCCAGTCGCCCCCTTCTGCCAGACCTCACAATGAATGGGCTGATTTTTTGGATAGGGGTCCCTCTCTCAAGGGGCCAGCTGGAATTAGAAGTGGATTAATAATTTTAAACAAGGCTAAACCGCTTGGGCTGTCTGTCTGTCTACTATCCTCCTATACTTAGCCAAAAGTCTGTCTGCCGCTGCTGCCAATGGAAGCCTTCATCAAAACAATATATAACCCGAATGTCTCGTGATTAGCAATGTTGTATTAACTCGGAAATGTCTCCTTATCGAGATTGCTTATCTGCATTGTAACTTTTGGAGAAGCCAATAGAAGGCCTCTCATTAGGTTAAAGCACTCTGCGACTTTAGTTTCAGGCGTAGTTTGGACACATATCGTGTTTGTCTTTGTCTTGCATCATCTTTAGACCAGCAAACATTCTCTATGACTCTGTATAGTTTATGAAAACATTGGATGTGTTTCTGCCCCAGAGGTTACATTCTCTCTGCTCTATGACCGGGTGTTTTGGATTAATCTAGTCCAGGTCACAGTTGGACTCTTCAGCTCCACATCAAGTTTTTTCTTGGCTGACATTCAACTCTTTCCTAAAAAGGTGAATGATTCTGATTGGGCCGTGAAACATGCCAATCAATCACGCTGTTTTTTATTTTTTTATTTTATTTAACCTTTATTTAACCAGGTAAGCCAGTTGAGAACAAGTTCTCATTTACAACTGCGACCTGGCCAAGATAAAGCAAAGCAGTGCGATAAAAACAACAACACAGAGTTACATATGGGGTAAAAAAAACATAAAGTCAAAAAATACAACAGAAAATATATATACAGTGTGTGCAAATTTAGCAAGTTATGGAGGTAAGGCAATAAATAGGCTATAGTGCAAAATAATTACAATTAGTATTAACACTGGAATGCTAGATGTGCAAGAGATTATGTGCAAATACAGATACTGGGGTGCAAAAGAGCAAAATAAATAACAATATAGAGGATGAGGTAGTTGGGTGTGCTAATTTCAGATGGGCTGTGTACAGGTGCAGTGATCGGTAAGGTGCTCTGACAACTGATGCTTAAAGTTAGTGAGGGAGATAGGAGTCTCCAGCTTCAGAGATTTTTGCAATTCGTTCCAGTCATTGGCAGCAGAGAACTGGAAGGAATGGCGGCCAAAGGAGGTGTTGGCTTTGGGAATGACCAGTGAGATATACCTGTTGGAGCGCAGACTACGGGTGGGTGCTGCTATGGTGACCAATGAGCTAAGATAAGGCGGGGATTTGCCTAGCAGTGATTTATAGATGGCCTGGAGCCAGTGGGTTTGACGACGAACATGTAGTGAGGACCAGCCAACAAGAGCGTACAGGTCACAGTGGTGGGTAGTGTATGGGGCTTTGGAGACAAAACGGATGGCACTGTGATAGACTACATTCAATTTGCTGAGTAGAGTGTTGGAGGCTATTTTGTAAATGACATCGCCGAAGTCAAGGATCGGTAGGATAGTCAGTTTTACGAGGGCATGTTTGGCAGCATGAGTGAAGGAGGCTTTGTTGCGAAATAGGAAGCCGATTCTAGATTTAACTTTGGATTGGAGATTCCTAATGTGAGTCTGGAAGGAGAGTTTACAGTCTAACCAGACACCTAGGTATTTGTAGTTGTCCACATACTCTAGGTCAGACCCGTCGAAAGTGGTGATTCTAGTCGGGCGGGCGGGTGCCAGCAGCGTTCGATTGAAGAGCATGCATTTAGTTTTACTAGTGTTTAAGAGCAGTTGGAGGCTACTGAAGGAGTGTTGTATGGCATTGAAGCTCGTTTGGAGGTTTGTTAACACAGTGTCCAATGAAGGGCCAGATGTATACAAAATGGTGTCGTCTGCGTAGAGGTGGATCTGAGAGTCACCAGCAGCAAGAGCGACATCATTGATATACACGGAGAAAAGAGTCGGTCCAAGAATTGAACCCTGTGGCACCCCCATAGAGACTGCCATAGGTCCATACAACAGGCCCTCCGATTTGACACATTGAACTCTATCTGAGAAGTAGTTGGTGAACCAGGCGAGGCAGTCATGTGATCAACATGTTTCCAGCATTGAACAGACCCCTCCAAAAAAAACGTATTTCTTTGAAAAATAGAAGGCCTTTGAAGTGGACTATAGAGATGATAAAGTCCAAGCTGTTAGGGAGTTGTGTTGGTAGGAGGAACTGGTCCAGTGACTGGGGAGTCCAGACCACCAGAACAGTGACCTCAGCTCTGAGAGAGGTTACGTTTTGCACCAGAGGGAGTGTTAAGGGAAGAGTCAGAGATATTTGGTGCCTCTTTGGTGTGTAATGATACTAGAATGATCTGAAAGAAGTGATACCACCTAGAATGAACTTCGGAATGGCCAAGGCCAACAAACCAAACGCTTCTGTTGATTTTTCTCTTAGAACATGGTTCCTTCAACACCTGTCTGTACGTGTGTGTGTGTGTGTGTGTGTGTGTGTGTGTGTGTGTGTGTGTGTGTGTGTGTGTGTGTGTGTGTGTGTGTGTGTGCACAAGCCACATGCATGTGTGCAGTGTGTGATTGGGTGTGTTAGCTGGGTGGGGTGAAGTGGAAACAGAGCTGCTCACAGTTATTAATTGTAATTGTTCTGTCTCTTCCTTCTGTGACATTTCAGGCTGCTGGTGGCTGATGGGGGGTGGGGGGCTGGGGGGGGGGGGGGGGGGGGTGTATATGGGCCCAAATGGGTCTATCCACTCCTCATAGTATTTCCCCTTAACAAAGAGAACTCAGGGTCATCATCTCGTTAGTGAATCTTAATGAAATAACAAAATTGACATATAGAAAGCACCAAAACCTGAGAAAGACAGACATAAAATCTGGGAAAACAATGACAAAACTGACTAGTGCATAAATCATTAGAAAAAATGTCTGTGAATGTAGCAGGGACATTAGCCCCCTTCGGAGCTTTTATGCCGGCTGTCTGGTGTTGCAATTTCACACTTCAATGACTCTGACAACCAGTCTACTAGTGTCTGCATGCCCCAGATTTCACCTTATTTAGGTAATACACTAAAAAATCATTTTCTAGACAAGGTATATTAAACGGAGTATTCGGCAGGCACACTATCAGAAATTTGGACAGACACACATAGACCTATTATTTTTCAAGCAATGGTTAGGGAGCTGTTTGCCGTGTAGACTACAGTTTTATCACAATGCATGGTGTACAGTTGTCTTATGTTGTGTTAGCTGGTGTACATTTGGAGTGTGTCATTCGTTAAGTATTGTACAAACAAAGCATCACATTTGTGTGATATACCATTTGGTTGTTGCAGAGATTCATTTTCATTGGTCATATCCATTGAACCATGCATGTCAAACCACATTTTCTGGAGAGGTGTGAACATGGCCCTTAATGTTTAGTACAGTAGGGCCACATAAGACAAAGTAAGGTCTTACAATATCACTTTTACACCAGCAGAAGTTTGCCTCCCCCTTCATCTCTGTCAACGTATCATTTCTAATGCATGAACGACGGCATATTAAATGTAATAGGCAGACAGGAGAGGCGATACATTATTGATATCAGGCAAGAATGAATACAAACTGTGCAGACGGCACTACATTTCTCACTCTAAACTGCAGCACTGTTCTGGGTGTTATACATACTAGGGTAAAATGAATACGATACATTCTGTTTATTTTTTCAGAGAAATGAATTAACAGCAATCCTTCATTGGATCGGGAATGCGCAATGATGTTGCCTCATTCCTCTTCTTTGGGCCTATTGAAACGCTGAATAGCCCACATTGCCAACATTTTGACTAGTTAAACAACACGTAAGGAAGAGTTTTATGTGATATTTGTATAATTTGTAGTAACGGGCGACATGGATCTTATTGTCAACATGCGGCCATTTTTATCTCATGTAAAACTAAGTGCGCAAATTCTTTAAGCTTATCAACTTGAAATGACTGGAGTTGTATACAATTTGCCCACAGCTGCACACTACCAGGCTGCACATGAGTAGTTTTTAACGGGAAATTGGGGTTTCCTAGACATTCATTTCGCCTGAGCCTTTCAGGGACATGCCAAGTGAATCGTTAATAACACAAAGCACTGGCTGCACAGTTTCTTTTTGTGAGTATTGTTCGGCTGCATTAGGGAGCTATCATCTGAAACATTGACAGCCTATATTTTGACATTAAACTTTCCTGTGCTTTTATTGCACATTATTGAGAACATATACGACCAATGGTAATACCGTTTAGTTTTTGTAATTGTGTTTTTATGCCTACTTATTTTGTTCGGGAAGAGCAGTAAAAACCCATGTATTTGATTTATTATAGGCCTATCCAGCCTTGATTGATATAGCTCTAATTAATAAGACAATAATAATATAAATAATAATATAAATAATACATCGCCTTCTTTTAATGAGAATATATTTCAAACTCATGGTTATTATGATAACATAACAACCCATATGTAAATAATAAAATCACAAAGGGAAAAACAAAAACTAATTTCAACCATTTCAGACTGTCAAATGCTATTTTATTGTTATGAGGTACTTTCAAGGCGAGAAGTGGAACATTTGGAGAGAGAAGCTCCCAAAATATATATGTCATAGGTAGTCATACCTAGGTATGGATAGAATTTCTCTAAGACATATATGGAAATATTTGGAAATATTGCTTTTTAACTGAGGGAATATCATGTACATATTTCAAAGGTGTCCCTTGTCTCAGAATCAGTGAATAGGCAAGTGTATAATATGTAGGAAATGAGAAATGTTGCCGATCACAAAGCCATTTTTAAGTAAAAAATGTCACTTTCAGTCAAACCTATTGAGTAAAGTAGTATCTGAATAAAATATAAACTTCATAATGTTGTTGGTTATTTTATCACAATTACATATATGATATATTCCAGGTTTACATTTAGCCTCACATTTTTTTAGTTGCACAACAACAACAAATACACTCTAAATGTTCGTGACCAATAATCCAAGTGAGAACCACAATTTGCACTTTCCAATAAATAAGAAATGCTAAAACATGCCATGTAACGGCTGTGCATTGAAAAGCTGAAAACAAAAGATGTCCTCTCTTTTTTTCTCCCAGGGCTTGTCCAGAGGAGAATTGAAACAGGGAAAAGTAATTACTGGAGAGGCATTGAAAGACTATCAGCATGAGGGTTTGGATTGACTCGGGGACACCTATGGCCCTTGCATTATCCTGGCATGAGGTCGCTTCAGCAATAGTCTGGCATTTTCCACCAGCACCTGGCTCCCCAACCCCCACATCCCCCTCTCACCAGGCCCTACTACCTGTCCCCCCTCCCTCTCCAAGCCTAGTACCACACCTGTCTTTATCATGGTGCTGCCGTAGTGGCAACTAAGACCATAACATATAATAACCATAGTGTCCAGTAGACGTTAATGGCAATAGCACAAATGCTTTTCCATCATAGCGTGGAGGTTCCCAGGTGAAAATTGATTTTGAATA
The DNA here is from genome assembly GCF_964263955.1 of Coregonus lavaretus. Lineage (NCBI taxonomy): Eukaryota > Metazoa > Chordata > Actinopteri > Salmoniformes > Salmonidae > Coregonus > Coregonus lavaretus. The sequence continues at coordinate 21,398,794 of NC_140016.1, forward strand.
CTGTATGCTCGGTTGTAGCGAGGGGACCTGAAGTCTGGAACGACATGGGAACAGTGATAATTCACTAAGATACTAAACCGACAGACAATGAAATAATAGGTGTTATTTATTTACAGGGAAAATATAACCCTGGCCTTATTGTTTGGGCCGAAAGGCGCAGTGGGAGAATCAAATTTGGAGATGTGGAAAGCAGTGTTATATCAGCTGCAATCATAAGGAGCAGAATGTCTCACTACCATATACATTTGTTGAATATTTGAGTGCTTTAGCCCTGACATCTGTACTGCAGGTTGGCATTTATTGTCACGAATCTTGCCCTGGAGACAGCTCTGCAGAGTCGTCACTAGCTGGCACAGCCACAAAGTCATAAAATCGGATTTTAAACCTAACCTTAACCCTAACCTTAACCACACTGCTAATCCTCATGCTTAACCCTAACCTTAAATTAAGACCGAAAAGCACATGTTTGTTTTCATCAATTGTAATGATATATACAATTTTGACTTTGCAGCTGGCCCATCTAGTGGAAATCGCTCAGTTCTGCCTCCAGGGCAAGATTCATGACAATACATGTCAACCTGCGTCTGTATTGCAGGCATCAACACTTGTGTAAAGATATCCGTTCTCCTACTCCTTAAATACAGGTTCTGCACCAGAGCTGTGATGATGCTCCCTGAGGCCTCGTCTCTTACCCCATGTTCTGACTCCCTGGGATGTGTGGAGCTGTGAGGTACTGTTTTACTCATTGAGGTCTTTTCCCTTCTGGCCTTCTCATGTACTGGTGCAAGGGGTCCGATGCCCATGGCAAGACTTTAGCCCCAACTGTGATCATATGATGTTGCCACTTTGTCATGCTCTCTCTAGTCCACTGTTACCACCCATGGCCCTGGAAGAGAAGAGGTGATGGAACAGTTTGTCTGTTGACCTTTCCCCTCTCTGTCAGCTAGTCCTTGTCTCTGTTCCATCCCCTTTGGCTACACCTCTCTCTCTGTGGCCTTCATGTATTTGCTTATGGTGATGCCTCAATGTATACATGGTGTGTTACCTATGTTTTCCTGGACATTTAAAGTTCAAGTGGAACATTTGTTGGCTATGCAATAGCATTCTGTTATTTGGTATTATGGTATTATAAAGGGGGGGTTCATCCATGTGGATCATGGGTCATAAAAGTTCACATTATACTAATTTCCCCTGATCATACAATTAATTTAATTTTAAGGAAATAATGTAATTAAATGTATGATCCAAGTGTGAAGTAGGCTATGGTATTTGGATAACGGATTTGTGTGGGTGAAATGGAGATCACTGTTTTCACTGTAAAATGATATGAGTTATGGACAAATGTGTTTTTATTATCTCATTTTATACATATAAACATATTACTGCCTTGCAGGGAAACTGAAAACTGCCACAGGGGATAATTTTACAAATGTCAGGCATGATTCTTATATTTGGGATTTCTAGAGCCGATACATAAGCAAAGTCTGCTGAATTATTTGACTTAAGCTAACCTGTGTCAGACATATTGTAGAGGTTTAAAGTTCTTAAATGATGTTTGTTTTCATAGAAGACGACAGTATTGCATGTTGAAAGAACGATAGGGAATATTAACAACTGATTCAACCTTTGTTCATAACTTGCCAGTTTGCGGAGATAACTATCTAAGCCATCCCAGAAATATTTTAAGGTGATTAGATATTCCACAACAACCAGAGTATGCCTAAACAAATTCAAACCAAAATAATTTGTTTACAGTGTGTTGTGTTATGTGATAGGAATTGTACAGGGGGGAAAGGCTGTCGAGAAGAGCAGACATACGCATCTACTGGATTAACCGGATGGAGATGCAGGGGGCAACTGTATGGAATGCGCAAAAACTATTGAGCATATTGCACGAAACTATTATGCAACCATAGTTCCAGCTGTCTTGAAACAGTTTTGCTCTGATTGACAGCTCCATGACAGAAATGTAAATGGTATTAGATCGGTGGTTATTTCTCACATTCCTAGATATTCTGTGTCATAGTTTGGATACATCTGTGAAAATATTATTATATTCGTAGATTCATATGCTCATTATTTTGTGAATTGAAATTGAGTTAACTCATTAGTCAGTTCGTGGAGAGCGAATTGTGCCGCCTCATCATGTTCATAATCATAAAACCCCGCGGGAATTTGCGTTGATCATGTGGCGCGCCACATTGTGTAACTGGAACGTTGGTGGGCACGCGCTAGTAGGCATGTTGACAGCTATGTCATACGTTTCCATTGCCCAAATTGTTAACTTTTATCTTCCCATTCAAACATCCTCTAACTCGCGTGCAAGTTACGTTGGGCCGTTGGCAGTATTTCCAGGTCTTAATGGAAAGACTTTGGAACCCCCACTTCCAATTCACCGTTTCAAATGAAAGACATTAACAAGCATTGTCCTAGATATTCATTTTTAAAAGCTGAGGTAGGCGGGAGTGCAGAGATCTGCTGTTACCCATTCCCCCAGGCGGGACACTGCCACAGTGGGGTATCCTTGCTGCCCAATTACAAAAGACGGGCGGCTTTCAGGTGCAAACTTTGTTGAAACACAACTTTGTCCCATGCGGGTTGAGACAACAGCTGAAAACTATCATGTTTGCAAAGAGCAGACCTGCGTTACAACCTGAGCTAAACTCAATTAAATACACGACATTAATTTAAGAAAACTGGCAAGATCCGACACATGCGTAAAGATATGGGAGATTGATGGAGATGCGGTTATGGCATTTTCAACAGGGCATAATGATTAGGCCTGTAGGCTATCTTTAGCTTGTTGTTAGGCTTATTGATTGTATAGGCTCATGCATAGAAAAAAACGTGTGATGTGTACAACCATATTCAAGAATTAAATATAAATACCATTGTCTATTTGAAATCATATGAGAGACCAGGCAGAAAGTTGGCCTCTCTCCCACCAGAGACGTCTTCAGGTGATGAGTTACGGGGGCACGGGGGTAATTCGGCTTGGAGTGGTTTTCGGCGATGGCATGGCACGTATAAAAATGGTGAATTGCTCACTTAACACCTCTCACAAGTGTTGAAAATATATCTGTCAAAAGACAAACGCACTTCACCATATACATAGCTGAACATCTGCTTTGCCGAGTAGAGCACGTCAACTTCCACTCCGGGGACCTGTTAGCGGTGACTGCCAGGCCTGCGCGGAAGAGGAAGTCATCAAGACACTGACACCCTCCCAGATGTTCGGGAATTAAGACTGTCTCTTGTTGGACAACCTAATTGATAATCATACGTTTGCGCCCGTTTTGCAATGGAAACATTCTTTTGGGGCTTAATTGAAATATTGAATTAATGACAGTATGATGACACCATGAGCTGGAATCTTGAGAACAGTCTACTATGCTATTGAGTTTAAATCTTTGTGTGCCATTGCATAATGACGTGTTATGTCCAGTTGGCCTAACACGAGAAGCAATGAGAGGATCAACAAAACGTTTAATGAGGTTTTTCTTTATTTTGTTTATCAGTTTTATATGGAGCTTGTCAAGCTAAATTATCTGAAAATGTCCAAACAAAATCTTATCTGCATGAACTTCAAGCGTTGATGTAGGCCTATCTTAAATGTGGTTGTATGTGCGTGTGAAAGTATAGACCTAGTGTTGTTGTGTTTGTTGTGCTGAATCGTTTATGAATGATTTCAAGTGACAGAGTTTGCTTTCAATAATACCTGTATCGAGTTAATTCATGTTTTGTAACATGCAAATAGTTTCCCATTACTAAAGGCACTGACTTAACATTGCAAATTAAATGTTTTCCGATAACTTAAATAGATTGGAAATTTAAATATTTCTAAATAGTCAACGAATCATTGAAGTACATAACAATGCCATTGTGCCACGTCGTTACCATCACAAAAGCCATGTAACACGTCCGAGAAAATATTTAACGGCACACATCCTGGATTACCGTGCTCAGTGAATACCTATGCATATTCAACAGGCTTCGATCTGCAGGTGAAATAAGCATCGGTAATTGATAAACAGGTTATAATGATGGTCGTGCATAGTTAGGTAATTCGCTGATGATTGTTAGTCTGTATGCAAATGCTAAGGATATTATGAAGTGTTACTTTGATTGTTGCAATGCGTAGCATTTAAAACTAGTACTAAACCCGTCTGAGGTTATAAGGAGCTAATTACGCATGTGCGTAATAGTGTCCAAAGATATCAAGTCATTCCACTGACTTGAGAAGTTTAAGAAACTATATGAACAGTTTATTTTATTTTTATTATAAACGGCAGACTATTCAAAGTTTTAACACTACATTTTGTTGTGTTATTGTGAAGGGGCCTCTCTTACTGGTTTTTATTCATGTTCACAGCATCACTCAATAAGAGCTTAGTAGGCCTAATCAATAATTTACAACTTAGTGGCCAATTACATTATTATTTTTGTTAAATTTAATTTTGTCAGAAGAAAACATAGGCCTTGAGTGCCTTGCGTAATTTTAGATTTGAATTGAGTTAAGAAAAATACCAGTTTAAAATTTGGCCCAACTAGCCTACATAGCAGGCCTATTGTTTTGACCACTTGAACTATGTTATTGTATCACTCAGAGACCCCAACACCAACGGTTACATGCACGCAATAATGCCATTATTGTGGATAGTCAGATTAATATAATAGTTGGATTAAAACGTTTACATGCTTTGCAAGAAGAACTTCCGAAATCAGGCCACCTGATAAATGCAGAAAATCGCCAATCAAAATAAACGTTCTACCACAGTGACCATGTCATTTTTGGAAAGCATATTTGATGCTGAGTTCTGACATATAAAGTTTGTATGTGAAAACTACTTCTAAAACGCATACATTCAGTTGTTTCGAACTCACTTCACTCGCGCTAAAGAGGGAGTCTCGCTCCGCTGGTGCTAGCACATGCGTAGATCAATTACACCGCTGGAACATTATCTAATAATTCGAAAGATTGCTCAGAAAACCAGGTGTTTTAATCGGCGTATGCTTACTTCGATTTTGACTTTACGCCTATTAAGATAAGCAAAGTAAGGTGACTATTGCCATACATGACTATTGCCGTACTCGGTCTTCTGCCATAATCAGTTTAATATCGAATTATTAGTATGCATGTAAACGTACTATACCCGTAACAGTTTGTGCAGACTTTGCCAGTTGGGAAGAGGTTTGATTATAGATGATGATATAGGTTTGAGTATAGATGACTATAGGCTACTCCAGATATGATGAGAGCACATCTGTGACTGTGAGCGCTAGTCGTGGATAGATTGTTTTGTGCGGTGCCAAAGCTGTTCTATAGTTCCAAATATATTCCCGTCCATATGTCAAGATGAATGAACACTTCATATTAATGCTATTCACATACATAGAGCCTACTACTGTATTCACAAACACCACTGTCAGACAACCGCTACACATCTCCTACCACGTGACTGCCAGTGCTTTCTAATCCCATTGAGAATCCTCAGAAAGGAGCCTTTCATGTTTTTCTTGTGGATATAGGCCTACACTTCGTTTTCTCATCTCAAAACACGATTATGCTAGGAGTTATCGGCTTGTATTAGGTTGTATTCGTCTGAATAATGTATTATTTAGGCTTTTCTTCCGATATGCCATCATCAATGCGTGGCTCAGCTTTCGTGAGCGTTGTTTCACAGAGCCACTCGTAGGGAAAGCCTATCCCATTTTTTGACGTCATGGGGTCCGCTAGAACTTGAACTGCATGGGTAAGAAAAAAAATGTCCTGGCATGGGTAAGAAAACAAATGTCCTGGTGAAATACAAGAGCGCGTTTGTGCAAGAGGAGGGTAAACGGAATTTAAATACAGTCTTAAATCTGTTTATATGTGAAGATGGGGGTAGGGCAGGGCTGGAAGTGGGGGTAGAGTATGTGGGGGTAGGTCCCAAAATACTGTGTTGTAAATATGAAGTCTTATAGCTATACAGCATTCATTTACAATCATAGCCTACAATCATCACTGAGTAAAGTTAAATCATGATTCAAACATGATAGGCTTCTATGTCTCCCCCATGATTACTGAGGATTAGGCGACCAGTTGGTAAACATATATTTTTTCAAGGGTTTTTGCTAGGCTAATGCATATCAATTGTTTAGCATTATGACTTATTTTAATTCACTTATATTTTAGTTTAATAGATTGATATTATTTAATATTTGTAGAGTAGCCTACTTACAATTAATATTTCATGAGACTCCTCGATTATAGGCTACAACAACGTTTCTCAAAACGATTTTCCGCTGTAGTTGTCCATACATTGGCAGCAGCACTCAGCACGCATGCGTAAAACGACTGACGTGGTGCTCAGTGGTTACTTTTGGCAGCCTGAGTAGCCTAATAGGCTGAATGACGATACTTTCCTGCTAACTCATGTCCTCATTTGCCTCACTCTCTTGGCTTACTTTTTAGTAGTTGTTAGTTTGTTAGTTCTCACGTTGTGATCCCATTTAAGTGGCACTTTCATTCACACATGGCGTATGTTTTGTCCAATCGCACCTCCTAGAAAGCACCAAGTAGCCTACAGTCGATAACTTTTCCAGTCCATCTTCCCAGAAACAAGATGCTAAAATGGCGCCTTCCTCAGTGTCAAGTTCAAGTGAAGTGCCGACTCTCAAAGACAAATGTAATTTCTGTATGATCTTAGCAGAGAGTATAGGCTAATACAACAATGACAAAGAATGATAAACGTCGCAGTTCGTTAGTTTTCATAATTTTTTAATTTCAGTCAAAAATTTATTTTCACATTTCTTCATAAATAGTTGGTAAAACAAACAATCCAACGAACGATAGCCTACTTTAAGTTGTACAAGGAACCTTTGTCTCTTCCCGCTAAATAAGGAATAGGCTTGCTGTTGTATCATCGTTTGCCTCGATTGTGGCACAGTGACACAGTTCATCAGTAAAACATTTTGCTTTTCAGGAATAACTTGGAGTGTGACCCATTTCTCCCAGAAAGTGTTACAACATCACATTCTAGCTGCGTTTCTACATCAGAAATGTGCTCCGACTTCAGGCCATGGGGCATAAGGGTTGTGGGAATTAGAAAAAAGTATTTATTTTAAATTAATGTATAGAAAATAGTATATAAAACATATATTCCTTAAATTATTTAAATAAACGTATTTTATATATCACTGTCACGTACGAGGTACTGTTTTTACACTTTGTTTTAAAAGTAGTGCTGGTGGTCTGAAATCGTTCTCATAAGCACAATATATTTTGTGGTATGCATAAGATTAAATTCTTGAAAATAGGTTACAATGAAATGCTGTAACTCTTTGTGCCACTGAACATATTTTCCCCAACCCACATAGCCTATATCTATTAGTATTCCTTAGACTTAATTCACACAAAAATGTTTTCTCGACAGGTTATTCACACAAAACAAGCAAATGTGTAATCAAACTGCTCTATATGCAACACCACAGTACTTATAACAAATAACACGCTTAGTTACACAGAATAATTACATTTAAAACAATGCAAGCTGACAGACAAAAAAACTTTTATTTTGAAGATACTGTGTTGTGACAGTTCCATTGTTGCCGATGCACACATTTAAACATACTTGCACATAGACATTGTTGGAACTATAAAGGACTGCCAATACTGGCTCATATGTTTGGGTATTTGACCCGAATTTGAAATACTCAAAATACTGTCACCTTGGTTTGGAAGTCATGAATGAACTAGGTATAACATCTGTCAATGGCTGATGGATCTTTCGAATCTGAAATTATGCTACAAATGAACTCTACTCTCTGATTCTATAAAAGTCAAATACACAAAAAAGTTAATTTGACCAAAAGGATATCGACAGAACCGTTTTATATAGTTTGCCACCTCAATTGATTACAATTCAGATTTACAGAATAGATGATTGACATGTCAATGGTCTCTCTCACAAGCTAAACAATAAGTGATGGAAAAATCAGCATCATATAGACTAATCCATAATATTTATATAGACTATATCGTAGATCCAAATAAGACACATGTATTGGTTAAAAAAAAGATACAATCGCAATATTGGAGCTTTATAGTTGATCATAGTTGTTTAATGCTAGCTGGTTATGACCCAAAACTGTACAGTCTTGTTAGAAAACATTTCCATAAATATCATTTAAGTTTCAGAACTTATACCCATAATTAAATTACAAATTGATAAATATGGCATCATGGATATGTATTTACAATGTTATTAACAAAAGGCAACGTTATATTTAACGGTAACAATCGTAACCTAATACCACATTTCTCCACCTGAAAACAGACATTGACAACAGATTCGACCCCATCAAACAAGGAAATACATTCACGAGTATATATTTATTTATGATTTATTTTTTGTTCAAGTTCAAGACAAAGACTTTGGCACGTTTCTTAAGACTGTCTGAAGTTTTAACAATCAATTGAAAGGCGACAGTAGTGTGTCACCGTTATACAAAACACCGTGAAATATTCTTAATTTTCCTTTATTTTTTAAATAAAAATTTGAGAAAATACATAAAATGAAAAATAAAATAATTATCTGAAATCTGTAAACTAAAAAAGGAAAAAAACATGTTTTTTTAATTCTTAGAAAGTATTATTTCATTATTTATGATTTATTTGTTTTCTTCGAACTCGGAATAAAAGTCAAATTTCGAATCCTGAGAAAGGACGAGGCCTGCTACTGGCTTGCTCTCATCTCCTCGTGTTGTTCCAATCCCATTTTGTGTACACCTTGGTGTGAGTACTTTTTAAGGTTTCCTTAAAACCTAAAACCTCTTGGTCCACATGAGAGCTTGCTTCTGACTTCAAACGTACCATTCATTAAAGTTGGGTGGCAGTCCTGCATCGCTGTGCCCAGATGTGTTTTGCACGGCTGACGGTGGTGTTTTTGTTGGGTCTTCAGTGTTCGCTGACACCAGAACTGGTGGTGTGGACGACTCATATCCAGAACTTGCTGCTGGAGAGGACTCAGAACCTTGAGACTCGTGTACCTGTAATAATAATAATAATAATAATAATAATAATAATAATAATAATAATAATAATAATAATAATAAATACATGAGGAGTTACCTATGATATATTGATATATATATATATATATATATATATATATATATATATATATATATATATATATATATATATATAGGCCTATAGCTTGGAGAAGAACGTTGAATATGTTACCCACTGATACACACTCAACACAAGCTATTTACAATTGACCCTTTGATCTATCAAATTGCTATTATATTGCAGGCTTGCAGCGTAATTTGCTTATCAAACTTAGCCTCCTAGTAAGTAGTAATATTTGGGAAATTAACATTATACTACACTCCAACCTAGTGAAATAGCAGTGAAAACTTTCAGCTGAGTATGATGCTGTTTTGGGGCTGATGCTTTGATTAGCCAGGCTGGGTCAATTGATTAATGTGTTTAAGGTGTAATTAACACGTTAATTACCTTCATGTGTTTCCTGAGAGAGCTGGGGTGCGTGTAGGACTTGTCGCACACTTTGCAGATGTATGGCTTGTCAGAAGTGTGCACGTGCATGTGCTTTTTCCTGTCACTGCTGTTGGCGAAGCGTCTATCACAGCCGTCAAATTCGCACTTAAACGGCTTCTCACCTGCAAGATGGAAGAAACACAATGAATTAACCCCTATACACAGTAGATTGATTAGCCTACCACCACGACATATGCAAACTCAACATGCTCTTGAGGAGAGATGTTCTGCTGGCTTGTTCACCATTGATGAAGTCTGCCCTGTGAATAGCAATAGCATGCATGTGTTCAATACAGGCCTACATTTGTTAAGCTACACAACAACGTGCAGTGAATGCTATTGTAGGGTTTGATGTAGTATGTACTTTGATATTAGACAATGGTTGTATGCTTTGTCGAAGTGTGTTTGCCTAGGCTACAATGCTACTACCCAACTGCTGCACTGATTTGTAGGATGGAGTAGCCTATAGCCCATCAAAAAAAGGGAGTCCATCCTAATGTAGTTAGGCTACTTCACTCACACTTTAGTTTTGAGAAAGTATGTGTCCGTCTCTCTCTTAATACACACACAACTCGATCAACACCTCGAGCGCGTGCAGAATAGCTTCTCTAATAGAGAAATATGTCCACACATGCCAACGTCAAAATATGCACATTTAATATATATTGAGATAGGCCTAAATGAGGCTATCAATTCCTTCAACAAATGCAATCTTCATTGCATAAAATAATATTATGGATATTTTCGTTCCAACATATTTGTTATCTATCCCAGTCTAAACTAGAAACCAAATTGCGGCCTTCACTCTTGCATTAAGCTATAAAATGCAACAATCTCTCCACAATATGCCTATTCTCTTTCCAATGCAATAGGCCTACTGCAAAACGAAAATAGTGGTATATGGATAGGCAACGTAAACGTGTGGCTTTTTGTCAGCAAACATGAGAAAAGTAAATTACCTGTGTGTGTTCTTTTGTGAATTTTCAAATTTTCCGACCTGGCGAATATTTTTCCACAACCAGGGAATGGACAGGGGAATGGTTTCTCTCCAGTGTGCACTCGAATGTGGTTCACGAGTTTGTACTTGGCCTTAAAAGATTTCCCCTCTCTCGGGCAATCCTCCCAGAAGCAAATGTGGTTACTTTGCTCGGGGCCGCCAACGTGTTCCATGGAGACGTGCGTCACCATCTCGTGCATTGTGCTGAAAGTCCTTTCGCAAGTCTTTTTGGGTCGGTTCATCTGGTTCTCATCTATCCATTTACAGGACATTTCTTGCTTTATGGGTTGCCTCATGTATCTAAAGAAGGCCCCAGGACCGTGGTGTGTTGGCACATTCATCCCCATATTCATTCCCATTGGGTGGTTGTAGTTGTGGAGCTGAGCGCCATAGGGGTCTGTCCGAGGGCTGGCGACCGGACGGTATGGGTCGGGTCTTCCAAAAATGTCCCCGCGTAAACCAAGATGCATTTGACTGTTGACTACATGTCCGCTTGGTGAAGTATGGCTCACGCCCTGGTCATGGAGCCCTGAAAACAACAGATGTCCTGGGTTATCGGAGATTCCAGGGGGTCCATGCAGGCTCCCCGCAGAAGCGGCAAAGATCCCATGCTGGGCACTCGATGCAGCGGACTCTCCAACGCCACGGTTTCTGAATAGAAAGTCCCGGGTTGAATTGAACGGTCCACCGCCGTACGAACCCACCTGTCCGCCGTGATGGTGTCCCAGGGCAGCTGCATATCCACTGGCTTGCGGGGTAAAAGCTGAAGTCTGACTGGAGGCTATATCGTGAGCCACCGGGCTGAGTTTGAAAGCTGCAGAGTGGGATGAATCAGCGAAGGGATTGAGTCCCAAACCTGGGTCTCTGTTCCCTATCTCATGGTGTCGCGGTGTTCCGAAACCCCCCACTCCTAGCGATGGGAACTGCGGACCGCTGTCAAGGAGCATAGTCATTGGGCTCAAGCGAATTTATAACGAAATTAAATTAAATTAAACTGAAACTCCAGGTTAGTAGAGCTCACTCTAACCTCGAATAACGGGAACCCGATTTCAGTGCGTTGAAACGGCAAAGAAGAATTTAAAAGTAGAAAAACAAAACAACAAAAAAACAATCCTTCGCTTACACAGCAGAGAGAAAAACTCCCGTGACTGGGATCCGTGAGAAAGAGGATCAAACTTCCCCCCCTTTCCAGACGAATGATGTCCTTGGACTGATAAAGTCAATCACTCACTCCCTGCACATAAATGAACTCTGGAGGCAGTGCTACGACGCCCAATGAGAGCTCAGCTACCCATTTGGCACGTGACGCCAAAGAAGGAAGTTAATTGGCTAGATGTCTGTTGATTGGCACGGGTTGGTATTGAAAATGGCAGTTCGTCTCAATGGTTTAATTTGATTGGTTAGTGCAGGCATTATTTTGCAGGTAAGGTAACAGAGCAAGCACTCTGTCGCTTCAATACCATGACCCTTGTTTATTTCCCGTGTTATAATGCATAAACTGTGGCAGAAGTCGAATAAACACCATTATAAGCTGTAAATACCCAGAGGACAATAGTCATAGCAAATGTTTATTGTAGATTGTCCTAACAAAGTTACTGAAAATGTGTTTATCTGATACAACTTTAGAAAAAATAATCATTATTTAAATTTCAGCCTATGGTTTACATGTCAAATAATTCAGTCATACACGAGCATGCTGTTTAACCAACAATCACAATTAATCTTCTATGCATTGGGCAAAAATATAACATTTTATTTGGTGCATTTTGGTGGGGGCATACATTTGTAACGTTTACATGTTTCGGGAATAGTGTATTTCAAAATACACGTGTAATAACAGTAAATAATTCCTGTTTACAACATCTATCTATCTATCTATCTATCTATCTATCTATCTATCTATCTATCTATCTATCTATCTATCTATCTATCTATCTATCTATCTATCTATCTATCTATCTATCTATCTATCTTATTTGAGTATTTTGACTCTTATTATCTGAGGACATGAATGCAGTTGGCAGAGATCCGAAATGTGGCTTTCTTGAAGCCGCTTGAGAAGGGAGGGGGTCTTTTTTTTGCAAAGCTCTATAGGGTGTAAGACGCAGGAATAAAAGACATAAAGAAAGATGGCAGTAATTGTAATATCCTGAGATTTTTTGCTTAGCCAAAAATTCGTGCCATTGAGCGAATTTCACAGGGTAGCCGCTGACGCTGCAGGACACATAACATCTGATCAAGTTCAGAGACGCGTTGAGTGCTTCAAGCGGCGCTTTATATCTCCAATCCTTTCACATCCCTTACCCCTCAATCTGTCCCAGGAAGGAGTTCACATTCTTTATTTTAGACATCTGAAAAAAGAAAAAGAGAAAAATCTTCAAATCAGTCCTTCATTCTGCTTTTGGCCTTATCCACTCCGCAACCATTCCCACAACATATTCCTCTTCGAGAAAAAGTGTTTTAAATTGTAAGGTGAGTTTTCATATTCATACAATATTTAAATTCTCAAGGTTACTTTTCTTTTGAAGGAAAGCAACCGTGGAGTAATTGTAAGTAGGGTTCTGTGGAGGTGTGTAAATCTGTGCTTAAAGGCTTTTTTTTTTTTAAGTCAGCTCCGGACACATGTTTATGATATTCAGAACTTTAGTTGTTTCTTGTGGTACCTTGTTTAACGCCTAGCAGTCATCTTTTTTTCATCAAAATTAAACGTTTGTGCTTCTTTTAGAGCAGATAGATCTCAGCTGCGTTCCTAAACGCAACAACTGATTTTTTTTAACGAAAAACTGTATGATTCCCGCTCCCTCATTTTTCTCCCTACCGCGCGCGCTCTCTCCCCCCCCCCCTACATCCCTCCCTCCCCACTCGTTCTCTCTCTCACACACACTCACACACACACAAACCCTCTTTTACTCTCTCTTCACTCTTTCGCCCCCTCCCTCTCTCTCTCTCTCTCTCTCTCTCTCTCTCTCTCTCTCTCTCTCTCACACACACACACACACACCGTGTGTGAAAGAGAGGGGGAACATGAGTTAACTGTGAATAGCCTTGCAGCCTTAGAGCTTGAGATTTATGGCGACCTTTGTGAACTTTCACAAGTGACAGGCAGTTAAGTTTTCTTAACTTTTCCTCTTCGATATTTTATTGGCTTGTTGAAACGAAAGGACTCGGTGAGGTTATTATATATGGTATGTTCACAGTGATGGTGTTACTATAAAATGATTAACGATGAGAAGCACGTGCACTGTTGTCTCTACAACGGAACGCTCAATTAGATTAGACACCAAGTTCTCCGCAATATTAGGAGAGTCTTGGAGTGTAGACTATGGCGAGAGTTGTTCACCGACCTTTGGCATCAGAAAGGGCCTCGTGTGTTGTTACAGGTTACTGTCTTCACCAAATAATCGAAAGCAACTGTTGCTCGCGGAGAGCCAAACACATAATGTGATGCAGAAACGACCTATAGGCCTAATGTTCTTGAATTTCAGACGAATACATTGATCCAGATGCGAGCATTATCTACAACTTTGCCGAGAACCACATAAAACGTTAGTTTATTTATATTTAATTTGTCTTTAATTGGAAAATACTATATCCTATTGAGTTTCCAACGACACATTTCGTGACCCAACTGGTTGTACTATAAACAAGATGAAACAAAGTTAAGTTATCCAATTTTGCCATGTTGATGTAACAAACTGAAGATCACATACAGAGGGATTACTGGATTTAGTACCAGGATATTGTGGGGAAAAAATTCCCCACTTCCGACACTCCTTTTAGAATTATCAAAGCGTAGGCCTCTCAGATGCGTCGACAAGATTACACACTTTTTGCTGTTGTTGCTATCTACTCAAACATTTCGAGGTTTGTTGAATAAGACTGTAAACGTAGCCTACTACATTTGCCTCTGTACAAATTTAATTAGGAGGAGTATTTTTTTAAATAACAAAACTTGTGTCTGTTGAAATTTTAACAGATTAGGTCCTGATACTGAAATGTTAGGCCTATGTCTTTTGCCCTCAGTATATTTTGTTTGTCGACACTGGTTCAGTACTTACTGTATATTTTTTTCTTTAACGGGGTTTGATTTGAATGAAACATGATAGCATCTTATTATTAGGCCTTAGACACTTTATATATATATATATATATATATATATATATATATATATATATATATATATATATATATATATTTAAATTGCTATCACAATACACACTATTTATTATCGTCTCATCGTTTGCATTGGTGTAGCTAAACACTTCTGTTAAATGTAAAAATTGTCATGCATGGACATATTTTGCTTTCGTTTGATTGCTTGCAGACAAATTGATATGCTAAAATATCTCCATGAATGCAGCCTACATCATTTTTTTTTTCACTAATCAACCGCCGACAGTGTAATGTCCCAATTTGAATGTGTAATTAACTTATGTATTGCTTGCTATGCCTTATTTAAGTGTTATATTTACCAAGGTGATTCTTTTTTAGCTCATGTAGCTTCAGCGAGGAAATCATTTTCGGTAGACTGTTGCATGCTCATAATATTTGGCCCTGAGCATGCGCATGAGCTTCGCAGAAACACTGTTCTGGTAGTCTAATATCTTGTAAGACTATTTCTTATACAAATCGCTCTCTGCGTTGAGAAAATGGGGTAAATATACTGCACCACCATTGCCTTGATAATGTACAATTCATAATTGTCTTGCGATGCAAAGATCCTCCAGAAAATATAACAAATATAATCAAATGTACCTATGCAATTTATATCAATGCAGTCTTAAGGACACAAATTGTGAGATAGCTTGTTGGCCTAATGCACTTTTCTTATCGACAGTGTCAATGAAAACTATACTGGACATGGTAAACAAATTAATTGTATTTGATAGCTCACATTTGAAATATTTGACAAACTATTCGAATTCCAGGTTAATATAGATGTCTTTGTGCTATGGTTGTTCATTATTAGTATGGCTGGGTCTCTCTCTGAGGTGTAGCGGTGCCTGAGATTAAGCCGCGCGTGCAGTAGCCCTGGACAAGTTTATTGAGGAAACTTTCCTGCTCAACAGTTAACCCAATAGTTACCAAACAAAAATATTGTCTATCATTCACTGTCAATGTAAACAAATTAAAACTGAATTATAATCCAATATATATATATATTTGATTATGATTCAGTTTGAATTTGTTATATACATACATTTCAATGTGTAAACTATACCGAATTTCTTCCTGAATTGAATCGCGGGAAAATATGATTTATTGCATGGTCAACAGTAATTGAGTTAGTCTGTCGTTATTTACATGAAGAAGTTCAAATGAATCGGTAAATGGTGTTAGAAACACTGGTCAATTAATGGATACTGATACATGGTGTTGATGTGTTGTTTTTCTGTAACGGATTGCAATATATCTAAAAGGATTTTAGGTGCACTCATGTTTCGACCAATCTTGTTTTAGGCATGCATTTTGGTGTGAATCTGAAAACATAATATGCGGTTTTGACACAGTGCATTATTAAAAAGTATTGTATAAAATACACTTGCTCAGCTTATGGGAAAGGCCTATCTTTTCACCTCCAAATCGGCAGAGCGAAAAACCAAGAGAGAGCTTCTCTTAGAGCAGAGTGGACAATACACAGTGCCTATATCCAATGGGACTATTAGACATGTGCATACATGTTCATGCACTCATATTCATATTTATAACAACTTAAATTAAGGTAAAGTCAGAGTCCATTTTTGGATTCTGTCTGTAGTTTGTTATAGTTTTAGTTATAGTAAAAAAAAAAAAAAAACATTGTTAAAGAGGCAAAGTTCTTAAAAACTGGGCAAGATAGTTATTTATCATCCCATCTGGGACAGATGATATCATTTGACCACTGTTTATCCATGTTATTGTCCATGTTATAGACACAAGTACCCCTTCTGCTACTCAGAGGCAGCCAAGATCATAAAGGTCATATATGGAGGAGGAATACAGTACAAATCTGCCCAATCTCTCCCTGCATTAGCCATCGCGTGGGATGGAGTGCTTTGGCTGTTTTCTGCCATTTTTTGGGACTACTTTTTCAGATCGCTGAGTTTGGAAGTAAACTATCTTGAAGATACATAGATACACCTTTCCCTCAAAGATATACCTTTGTGTATCAATCAGTCATTGTCTTTCAGGGTTCATAACCTGTCCACTGCTAAGTACATGTTCTACTCAGATGTTAAAGGTCCAATGCAGCCATTTGTATCTCAATATCAAATCATTTCTGGGTAACAATTAAGTACCTTACTTTGTGATTGTTTTCAATTACAATTGTCAAAAAGAAACAAAAATAGCTTCTCAGTGAAGAGTAATTACTCAAGCAAGAATTTTGCTAGGACTGTCTGGGAGTGGTCTGAGTGGGGAGGGGAAAACTGAAAACTAGCTTTTATTGGCAGAGAGGTTTGCAACTCTCTTTCTTATTGGTCTATTAACTAATTTACCCTGCAGGCAGGCCAAAACTATATCCCACCAAAATAGGTATACATTTTGGTGGACTTTTAAACAGCTTTTACACTAAAAGGGCCTTATCATCATTTTCACAATTTCACAGTATTATTCCAACCTCATAGTATGGAAATATATATAAAACACAGATAAATCACACTTTTTACTATCATGTTGGAAATGTGTCTTTCCTACATTAAAGGCCTTTAATGTAGGAAATACACATTTCCAACATGATAGTACATGACAGTGCACACTTTGGTGTTTGTGGTCATTTCGGTGGGTTGGAACAAGTGACTCTACTACGAGTTCAAGACATGCACCATTGACCCTTGGCTTTTTAATCATGTCTGTGATATGGCTTATCAACATGGCTAATTGACCCCTCGCTGCGATTTATTGGAACATCTGTCTGCAAATGGCCTCACCCTAAACCTCTTAATTCATCTACATTTCATAAAGTCATGACAAGAGGGCAGTGCCAGTGAATAGTTTTAGACACACATGGACACACACGGATACACACACAGATACACACACACAGATACACACACAGATACACACACACAGATACACACACAGATACACACACACAGATATACACACAGATACACACACACAGATACACACACAGATACACACACAGATACACACACACGGATACACACACAGATACACACACACAGATACACACACAGATACACACACAGATACACACACAGATACACACACACGGATACACACACAGATACACACACACGGATACACACACAGATACACACACACAGATACACACACAGATACACACACACAGATACACACACAGATACACACACACAGTTACACACACGCACGGTTACACATACACGGATAAACTATCATTTTATACAGAGAGTCAACATGGTCTAAATCACCAAAATGATGACCTATGAACTGATATCACTAATTGTCTTTTCCATTAGTTTATTTTCCACTTCGGCTGGTTTTATGGGTGCATCTATGAAATACATGAAGCTGCCCATGAGTCCTGTGCATTTTTCTCTATTACAGTGTAATAAAAGGCCTGAGCAGAGTAGTTTTTCACTTATTTGGGTATGATTCCTGTTGATTATCGTATAGGACTAAGTAATAACAGGTCATGAACAATGTGCACAGCCGTGCAATTTACAGAGGGCCCTTTCTAACATGGCGATGGGTGCCATTTTAAACAGCATTCGATCATCGCAGACACATTGCGAAAGCTAAATAGAGCTAAGTATAGGTAAAACCCATGCCTGTGCATTAGGTTATTGCCCTGATATTCAACTACTGTCATAAAATTGACTTCATAATATAAACTTCTATGTTAACAACCATTTACAGCATTTGTGTGTTCTTTGTAGCCGAGTACATGTTGATTCTGCTGTGGCTATAGGTTACAACTCAGGCCTCATAAGCCACTGTTGATATCAGTTTCTGCTATTCTATGGCTGTGTATTTTTTATGTGAAGTGTGACATTTTATTGTGATCGTCTTACATGTATCATGTATTGAATGCAATCAATACTATTAGTGATAGCCCTGACCCTTGTCTAGTGTGTTGGTAGTCACAATTTAGCTGTAAACTGTAGGCCTAAGTCTTGAGTTAGCAATCAAAACTAACTTTAGTTATATCAACTTTAAATTTAGAGTTATCCTAACTAATACCAAATTTACTTTGACTAATAAAATAAAGTAATGTCAACTTTACAGTTTGTCAGTATAACTTACTATTTATAGTTGAATTAATTTAGGTTTTATTAGCGATAACTAGCCTACATTTTGAAATGACTTCATATTTTCTATTAATCTAACTTGCTATCCAGTTAAGTAGACTATATATACATTGACTAAACAACCCTAACCCTAGCAATGATATCATTGAGATTTCAGTAGGGAACATTATGCTCCCATCTGTCTCTTGCTCATGTGTGAGCTTTTTCACCAGTTTCAAAACTGGCAGTGCACTCAGTAAATGTCAACCAACAAACAGACCACTTTAACTACAATGACATTCTCAGTAACAGTTACAGAAATGTTGTACTTGTTACTTTTTACATGTGGTTGTTTATCTACCTTCGTTGAATGCACTAACTGAAGTTGCTCTGAGTAAAAGTGTCTGGTAAATGACAAAAATGTAAATACAAAAATGTATGGTTGCAAAGCATGGTGGGTACCTTTCTAATGAGCTCCGCCCCTCGAGAATAAGTTGAAGTCATCTTAACTTGACATTTTTAGTCAACACAACTGTTATGTTGCTTCAGTTGTTTTGACTTCATGGTTGTGCATTTCTAAGTTGAGTAAGCACATCGTTTTTTGGTAACTTAACATTATTTAATACGTTTTGACATTTTGAGTGAGTTGAAGTCAACTCAACTTTTAAAAAAGTCAACTCAACAAATTTCGCTAATGTAGTTGACAGCTGCTAGATAAAATGAGTCATTTTGACTGGATCTCAAGAAAAAAAATTACAGTGTTTCAATCAATTTCACATAAAATGTTAGAGGACACAACCTAAAGATGTTGGGTTGTTTATGGATATGTTGCATGTAGCTGTTATTAGGACTATAAGGAAATCATGCCATATGCAATATCATTGGTCAATAGATCAATAAAAGGGGCGGCAGGTAGCCTAGGGGGTTAAGAGCTTTGTGCCAGTAACAGAAAGGTCGCTGGTTCGAATCTCTGAGCTGCATAGGTGAACATTCTGTCAATGTGCCTTTAAGCAAGGCACTTAACCACAATTGCTCCTGTAAGTCGCTCTGGACAAGAGTGTCTGATAAATGACTAAAATGTAAACGTAAATAGACAACAGTTCTGAAAGATAGTGGGCCTCAATGAAAGGTGCATGCGGAGGCAAATGGCAATGTGCATAATTGATCATAAAAGTGAGTTTTCACCAACTTTATTGATCTACTTTTTGTTTTACAATTTATTTCGAAAGGAGGATATCCCCTAAAACCTTGAAACCCCGTTTTAGGCTATTTTATAGGCTATACTATGCTAGTGACTGAAACGTGATGTTGTGAGTATAGGCCAATGTATATTGCCAATGGACTTCAGCCATTTTTTTCGGAAAGGCGCCAGGTTAAAGGCCGAGCAACCATTACAATAATTACAAAGTTTGGCCAATGCTGTTTGTCTATGTTAAGACATCTCGCTCGTTTTGTCTGGGCCTAGTCCCTTGTGACATCAGAACAACAATGTTGAAACTGGATTTGAAAGTTAGAGGACAACACAGTCTTGATAAATAATAGTTGACTAATTAAATCTACATTCGATGTGCACCCCCACAAGTGGCTTAAATTAAAATGTATGCCTTCTATAACCAAACGAAGACGCATGGACTATTAATTTGGGAACATTGTTTTTTTTTGGCCTGCATAATTTACAACTAAAACCCGCTAAATACAACTCTAATCATTTGGCATGAAAAGTTACTGTTTGAAATGTGTTTGCCAGACAGACGAGTAGTTGCATGGCCCGAGTTCCGCTTTTCACTGCAGCCCTTGGAGATACAGTTTACTTTTCACAATAGTTATATTTTCACTGTTCATTTTCTACAAGTGAAAGATTCTGCTGGTTGAACACCTATACAAATTATACATCACAGTTTCTCCTCATGATCGTAGCCTACATGCATAAAACAGGACAGAGTGGATCCCATTAAAGGCGCTACGGTAGCCTATATGAATGACTGCAGTTACAGTTGTGTGTCTGGAAATGAAGAAGGTTGACTTTGCTAAACATGCTCGTTAAATCAGGTGATGTAGCATGACGTGAGAGAAAATCCAATCGGTTTAGAGTTGTCAGCGAAATGAAAAGTAGTCTGGTAAGAACACGGAAAAAAATGAACGGTTTATGGAACACGTTTATGGAAAGCCATTGGAAAATCAAGGTGTAGGCCTGTTCGAATATCAATAAAATAATTATACGTTTTTTTCCAAATTAGTTAGTAGAAACCCATATGCAAATTGTCTGCTTGTTTTGATGGGGTTATTGCCCTTTTGCCTTGAGGCCAGAACCTTGTACCCCCACCATTCAGCAAGATCATGCAACGGAGTGCATGCAGATTGATGGTTTCATATGTTAGTCTGGCTATCCGGACATATTGTGCTCCATTGACTTGCAACAAAACTTTATCTTCTGTCATGTCAACTTATTTTTATCAGCAATTCACATATTGTGTTTTAAAGTGACTTAATTTTTTGTTTAGCAAAATATTGTTGTTGTTTTTAGTACGCCAAATGTTTTGATATTGTGATTGTTTTAGGTCTTTTTAGGGTATAGGGCTACTCTCCTTTGTTTTTGTTTGGCCCCCCCGTCAGAACTGAAGAAAAAAACCGGAATCTTAACCTAGAATGTCATTTTGGAACCTATTCCTACCAGTAAAATAAACATTTAAATGAAATTAAAAGCTCTGACGTTTGATACTTTAACATTGCATTTCAATATCTTACTTTTGTAGACTTCCACACAAAAATGTCCAGTAAATAGAAATTTACGAATAGGCGCTTGTATTGTGGCGCCTAGAGTCAAAGAGCCACCAACATTTGGCAGTGTATACCGCGGCACATTTCAAAGCATTTTCTCTGAGATATTTGAAAACGGAGTCGTGCAGTGAACGCCTGCGTGTCCCTTTTAAAACAAACCCAGCGCCTGTCAATCATACCACATTCCAACCAATCCCAAAGGCCCTTTTTTAAAAGCAGGTTTGCCTGCTGTGCTTTTATATTGCACCATGGCCTGTTTCGGAGCATTTTTACTACCACTGTTATTGCCACAAATCAAGAGGGCAAAGTGAACGGCATGGGACTCACACTAACTTTAACGAACTTGAGTCTGGTTCCTGCTACTGGGAAGTTCACGGCCAACAATTTCACATGCAGATGATAAACAGCAATGAAAATGGAAACAAGATTTCTAGGTAAATCTTGAGCACAGAATTGGTTGATTTTGCAAACTCTCAGACAAACTCACAGCAAAACATGACAAGCCTGTCGAGGTTTAGTGGCTGCCCTCTTTCTTGCGTCAACCCCGGGGAGAGCAATACTGAACCCAGCGTGGTGCTGCCACCTTTGGCAGGGGAGCACATGGGGCACCCCACTGGCAGTTCCTTAAAACTCTGCCCCTCGCACAATTTGCGAGACTACCCCGAGACGAGGTCCAGTGCATATGTTGACCATTCGGTTCCCCATTTTGCAGACTCTGGATACTCCAGCCACCGGTTAGAGCACAGCCCTAGGGGTATTATCATTGGAGCCAATCTTTCTGGAGCCGGAATGCCACCCGTCACTGATCAACTGGCATCAAGAAGTAACCAACATGGCGGGATTGGAAGGTATCGTGACCTGCCTAGCTATAGAGATAGCAGAAGCCATGCTTTTTTCACCGCATATCACGAGCAGGCCCATGGTTCCTCCGACGCAACCCGAGATCTCTCCGGTCAAGTGATGTTGGGTCTACCTGGGGACCTCCTCACCCGGACGCACCCTTATGGCCAGAGCATCAACGGCCCCAGGGGAAATAGCCAACAACTTGTTTCTCAGTTCCTGGGTCTCTACAAACCGCTGAACATGGCAATTCAGCGTGGAGGGGGTGACGCTTTCCTCAGGTGCTCCAGACAGAATCTGAAGCACGAACTGGTGTGTAAGTGGAGTGACAGCCAAGAGGGGTCGGGGAAGCAGCCATGCGCCAGAACTTTCGGGACTATGTATGAACTTGTCACCCATGTGACAGTGGAACATGTCGGAGGACCAGAGCACTCTGAATACATGTGTTACTGGGAGAATTGTCCGAGGGACAGAAAGCCTTTCAAAGCCAAATACAAGTTGGTGAACCACGTCAGAGTCCACACAGGGGAAAAGCCATTTCCCTGCCCTTTCCACGGCTGTGAAAAAGTTTTTGCAAGATCAGAGAACCTCAAGATTCACAAGAGGACACACACAGGTATGTAACTATTAGTGTAAATAATAATAATGATAATAATAATAATAGTAATAGAAATTAGCTAACATAAAAGTTGGCAGAGAAAGATCTAATCAATTATCAAATTTGCCAAAATCTTGTAAATTTTGGGGGGCTAAATTTACTCGGAGAAAATATTGATAACCTAATTTAAACCACATTTTAAATGTTTAATGTTATATTTTACTAAATTATATTATTATATACACAAGTTAGATTGTGTAACACAACTCAGTCTTATCTCTATGTATAATGACACTATAATAACATTTTATAGTGCACAAAAATATTAGCAAAAGCAATTGTTTGAACAAACTTTTGATTGTTTTCAATGACAGTCACTGTCTGCCATGCCAGATTTTTTACAATTAAAATGTGCATAGTCTATTATTATTTAAAGAAATTATATTATAATAATAATAATTGTTATTATTATTATTATTATAAATATAAATATTTTTTTATTAATATCGTCATATTGTCGTCGGTTGTCATTGTTTATGTTGTTCGTGGTGCTGTTGTTGTCTGTGTAGTTTCTATAATATGGTTATGACTTTATAGCCTGTCATTATTGGTGTGGTGGTAGTTGCACAGGAGAGAAGCATGGGCAACTGCAAATAGTAGGACAGAAGACCTGTAGTACTACTGCTGTAAACAAGTAGATTTCAGGCCCATTTGTTTGGGTGCTTTGCCCACTCTTGCGCTTAAATAAATAAATAAATAAATGCCGGGACACCGGAGAGTTGTGACGTAGCTTTTAAGCTTCGCTCAGTTGCAGCCCCAGTAGGGGGACTCCTCTCTGCGCATGCGCAGGAACAACGCCAGACGTACTGTAGTAGTAGAACACAGCAGCCAAGTAGGTTATGACGACACAGGTTATGTTGTTATGTAGGTTATGTTATAGACAACACAATGCCTTTGTAGTCTGATCTCTGCTAAATTTCACAGAGATTAACAGGATTTAAATGTTAAAGTGCAGTGAAAATATAGGTCGTAGATAACTGAACACAGTTTATGTTGTCCTTTAAAAAAAATAAAAGAGTCGAATGCTTCCTTAAAGAGAAATGTTGTGTGGACAAAAAATAATTAATAATGATGTCGTTGGTAGCCAGAGTTATCTAAATCAACACACAGAGAAAAACCTTCAGTGACAAACTTTTATGGTAAGAACCCTTAAATGTTATACATGCCAATGCCACGTTATAGCAAACTTTGCTGTGATGTTAAAATGTAGGCCTACGTGACAACATTGATTTTGGATTGAATGAATAGTATCGTTTTAATCGAATTAAACAGTAAATACAGATGCATGTATGGAAATATTAATAAATCACATTTCTAATAAATGTTTGTCTGGGGAAAAATATTATTTTAGAAATAAATTATGGTTTGTTGGGACTTATTGAGACGAGAAAACACATTAATAACAAGGGTCAGACTTGGAGAGATCGACGGTTTGACATATTCCTTGGTAGATGATGGGCCTATTTACTGCAGCCTTGGGGTAAATCGTTGACGATATGAAGGGAGTTTCGTGGGTATGGTAAACTTCTATGGGAATGATCTGTTCCACTTCTTGCCATGTTGATTATCTTCATGATTATCTTCGTCATATCTTCGATACACTTTTCGACAGAAGTGTCAGTTTAGAGTAGTTTTTGGGGCATTTTCCTTGTAGGCCTATATTAAGCTACAGTTTTCATTAAATGTTCATTACGCTTTGTGCAATTCTACCCTTTATTCAGGGTTTAGGCCTACAATCGAAGTTACGGTTTAGGGGTTATATTAAGGTTAATATTAAGCCTAAGGTTAGTGTAAAGACAACACAACTGTCTTAAAACATGAGCAAGTTTAATGTAGGCATTCACATGAATTGTAATTGCACATTACCCAGGGATAATGAACCCACAACTCAAATCGACATGACTTTCTAATATTTTAAGAATGTTTTGGAATTAGGCCTATAGGCCTACACACCACTTGGTCATAAACTCCCAATTATCATCATTTCGATCGTCACTTCTTTATGTGCAAATGTATAACAATATAAATGTAAGTTTAGATGAGTTCACAAGCCTAACCTAGAGGTTTAGTACACATCAGGCACCAACCATATCGTAACACGCGGTCATTTCTCTCTTTGCACGTTTAGGTGAAAAACCTTTTAAATGTGAGTTCGAGGGCTGCAATCGGAGGTTTGCTAACAGCAGCGACAGAAAGAAGCATTCTCACGTGCACTCCAGTGATAAACCCTACATGTGCAAGGTCAGAGGGTGTGAGAAGTGTTACACCCACCCAAGTTCCCTCCGGAAGCACATGAAGCTCCACTGCAAGGTCTACAGCGCGAAAAGCAGCGATGGGCGCGAGGGGGACGGGGAACACCTTGCAGAGGCCAGGTCACCTGACGTAACGGATCAAGCCGAAACGGCCGTGTCCACCACCGTGACGCACCCTCAGCCGCCCACCTCCCAAGAGTCCTTATCCCCTGAGCTTCAAAACGAGTCGACTCTGAGGTCACGTTTCCATCACACATTCGACAATAGTTTGGACTACTCCTCACATAGGTCGCAGGGCCTCTTGGATCCATTGTTGATACAGAGGAGCGGTTACAGACCTGAGCCCACCCAATACCCATGCAGCCAGGCAGGCCACAGTTTCGCCCAGAGCTCCAGGACATTTTCCACTGCCTCACCCTTTCAGAAAAGTATTGTCAATGGGTGGTATACGTGCCACAGTGGCGTGGACGCTTTCTCACCAAAGCAGTGTAATAACAACATATCATCCATTTGACTCAGTTAAGTCGCCAGAGTGACGTTGGCCTACACAACTTGGGTCTATTTGTGTTATGACATCTGTTATTCTTGGATTATATAGGCCTAGGCCTATTATTGCGTGTGTTTTTGTTGATGTTGTAGGCTATAAAAATGTGCCACGTCGAAGTTATTATGTGTCGTAGTTTTGAAAACTTGCTAAACTATATATACAGCTTTGCAAAGTGCGTGATGGTAAGCTTTAACTGTTCTGTGACGCACAAACTCTATAGGCCTATGTCTGGTGGGCCTTGAGTTGTGTCAATTGTAAGAAACAGGCCTATTGTAACACACGTGTAGGCTACATTGAACATTCATCCCCCTTCTGTTGGAGTATTAGAATAGAACATCATGAATACAAATGCTGTCTACAGTACATCTGCCTATTATTTGAATGATCATCATCATAGATGCTTGCTATAGGACAAGGAAACGAAATGGATTCAACGGGAATATCTATGTGTGGTTATATATAGGCCTATATGAATATCTGAAAGTGGAAAACGTGATATAAAAGGAACTATACTTGTATTCTAACTTGGAAGGATATACCAGCATATGTAAAGGACTGGGTCTTCGTGGAATGTAACTGTATCGTATTGTGGGAAAGCATAGAAACGTGCATTACTCATGTCGTGTTTAATGTAAGGCAGAACTTGGAAATAAAATATTATTTAAAACCTATTATTTCTCGTCAAGTTTAATTTTGAGGCCAAATAACAAGTGAACCAATCATGACATCCTATGATTTGTATCATACTATAATTCAAAGACATATTGAGTATCATATCATTATACTCATTATAACACTCATTTGTTAAATATCATGATTAACATCAGATGAAGGGAAGGCCTATAAAGCTTTCAGCAGCTTTGCTCTTTTCCAAGAAGAGTGGAGTGTAGAATATAGTTTCTGAAGCATGATCCGCCTCTCCGCCTTTCGGCCTGCCCCCTCCCTCCTCAGCATACACTGACATTCTTTCTTTGTATATGGATATTTTATGCATTTTTGTGTAAAATAGTTTTTTTCGGCATCAGTCACAATCGACGGTATTCTCGATAATAATGTAAATGTTTAATTACAATTCTACTGTACATACTGTAATATGTATTATGCATTCAATATTTAATTAAAGTATATTCTCTTTGATCAGGCCCTGTAATTAAGCCCAATGCATTTTCAAAGAAAATGTGCTATAGTGCCACAGTGACTCCTCACAGACTCAATGCGCTTTGTTTATTTCAGTGTTACTAGATAACCGTGCACTGTTTCAGATTTCTTGGAATTGAATTAGCATTTCATACATAGGTTTCTTGGAATTGAATTAGCATTTCATGCAATACATTGAATTCTGTATAGGCCTGCACTGAATTCTGAGCATCTTGGTTCACCTAAAATAGCCGACCGCGAGCTGGCCAACGTGTTATACACGTGCCCATATACTCTCAATTTCATTTGTAAAATGTTATTAGGAGTGCACACGTATTAAGACATGAATCAAGATTCAAACCAAATCCTTGCGCCCTTGACAGTTGACGGGTTTCATTTGATAAGGAGCAACTTATCGAAATCAAGCGGAAATCGAGGTCAATAGGCTACAGGCCCATCATTGAATGTTTTAGCAAATGTCCGTTTCTGTACTATTTAGGACAAACAAACAGTGGTATTGATGACAAGTTTGTTGCTGTCTTGGCCCATGATGACACACAGTGATTGCGCAGGGGAAAGCCATTATTGATTGCAGTGTGCGCAGTTCAATCAATCAATCAAATTTTATTTATAAAGCCCTTTTTACATCAGCAGATGTCACAAAGTGCTATACAGAAACCCATCCTAAAAAAGTGGATATCCTAGAAATCACAGAGACACCTGGTCTACATTAGGGCGTGCGTATTTGCCACAGTCATAGCTGTGCGATTGTCTGGCCCATTTCTCAATTCCATTTCTCACAATATAGTTTTTCTCAAATGCGCGTCACAGTCTCCACCTCTGTGCATGCAAGAGCACACCATCCAAAGTACGCATTTTCAAGGTTGTAGGCCTAGGTGAAGGTTGCTTTCTTTGTGATTAACTACATTTTACTAATACTTCCTTATATTTTCTAATTGACGTCAACGTAGTTTGAGGTCTTTACCGTGTTGGTGTTTCTCATGCTGTCAGGTTGAGTCTGGAAAATATCTTCCTTACATTTTATTCTTTGATGCTATTGGCTATCTTTGTCAAACGGTGAAACGTGAGATTATTAGACCAGTTTGCTGATGTTTTGAAAGTAAATATGTTTAGTGATTTGTACAGCAAAAGTAATGGCCCTGCCCGAAAGCCCTGTTTATATACAGGACCTTTGGAACTAAAGTGAAATTCAATACATGTTGTATAACAATTACCTTTTACTAATGAAACAATGTTTATTGTACTATATGTTTCTACCCCATGGTTTTCATCACTGTAAGCAGTTGATATCCAATTGTAAGCGGAGTGCACAGACCTACACCGTTGTTCCTCTGTGGGTGTTTGCAATTTATATATATTTTTCCTTTATTTAACTAGGCATGTCAGTTAAGAACAAATTCTTATTTACAATGACGGCCTACCCCGGACGATGCTGGGCCAATTGTGCACCGCCCTATAGGACTCCCAATCAAGGCCGGATTGTGATACAGCCAGGAATCGAACCAGGGTCTGTAGTGACGCCTCTAGCACTGAGATGCAGTGCTTTAGACCGCTGTGCCATTCGGGAGCCCTGCTATGAGGTATTGTCTGAATTCCAGTCTTGGAGAAAACCATTCAGATGTTTGATCCGACTCATATCACAGTGTACTTGCATCAGTGTGAAATCCGTTTGTGAACAATGAATTATTTGATGTTATAGAGCGAGCCAGCCCTAGATATCCCTTATAAAGATTGTTCATTAATAGTTTCACATGATTGTGTTGTTACTATATACCAATTTGTTCTATTTTTGTGTAAGCGGTTTACATGTCTGTGTACCTATGTTATTCCGGTATTAATAAGCCATTAATTCATCTGATAATTTTGCAGTAACACAGACAGATCCTAGTACAGATATTACAGTAACACAGACAGATCCTAGTACAGATATTACAGTAAAACAGACAGATCCTAGTACAGATATTACAGTAACACAGACAGATCATTGTACAGATATTACAGTAACACAGACAGAGATATTACAGTAAAATAGACAGATCATACTACAGACATTACAGTAAAACAGACAGTTTTACATGTCTGTGTACCTATGTTATTCCGGTATTAATAAGCCATTAATTCATCTGATAATGTTGCAGTAACACAGACAGATCCTAGTACAGATATTACAGTAACACAGACAGATCCTAGTACAGATATTACAGTAAAATAGACAGATCCTAGTACAGATATTACAGTAACACAGACAGATTCTAGTATAGATATGACAGTAACACAGACAGGTCCTAGTACAGATATGACAGTAACACAGACAGATATATTACAGTAACACAGACACATTCTAGTACAGATATTACAGTAACACAGACATATCCTAGTACAGGTATTACAGTAACACAGACATATCCTAGTACAGGTATTACAGTAACACAGACATATCCTAGTACAGGTATTACAGTAACACAGACATATCCTAGTACAGGTATTACAGTAACACAGACATATCCTAGTACAGATATTACAGTAACAGACAGATCATACAGATATGACAGTAAAACAGACAGATCCTGGTACATATATTACAGTAACACAGACATCCTACTAAAGATATGACAGTAACACAGACAGATCCTGGTGCAGATATTACAGTAACACAGGCATCCTAGTACATATATGACAGTTACACTGACAGATACTACATATATTACAGTAACATAGACAGATCCATAGTCTATTACTGTTAAAACGACCGATTTCGTCCCTGGATAGTTATTACTATAATATAACTCATTCATAGTTTACACATCCAATTCCCACTGTCAAAGATGGAGCCTCAGGCACAAATCATTACAGTCTAGTTAAAAGGGAGAGGCGCTGGAAAAGCAGTGGCCACAGAATTCAGCACAGCTAACTAGGCGCATATTTGTGACAGGCTGAAAATGATGCCCGCAATAAGTGTCCATGTCCACTTGTCTGACTGGAGAAAGGGGTTCGGTGTACAGTAGCCACACCACCCGATGAGGGTCACACTCACATTGATGACCTCATTGTTGCTTTAACATGATCATATCATACTATGTATAGATCTGGCTTTTATTCTCAAGCCCTTTGAAAAAAAGGTGCTATCAAGAACCTAAAAGGGTTCTTCGGCTGTCCCCATCGGAGAACCCTTTGAATAACCTTTTTTGGTTCCAAAAAGGGTTCTCGTATGGGGATGGCCAAAGAACCCTTTTGGAACCCTTTTTTCTAAGAGTGTATGGATGTGTTTTACTGCAGTAAAATAAACTTGTGCAGACAGTTTATGGTTGAGGAGACCATTTTGGTGTACCACACTATGAGTCTGCCATTCCATACTTTTACGTCACACTGTTCAGTTTCTTAGAATACACTCTGTGGTATTTATAAGGGGACAGCAGTGATTTAGTTTAGTCGGCAACATAGATATGTTGGAGTGTGATAAGTCGGGACAGTGTCTGACAGGGCCTTATACGATTTTGGAAAAATAGAACTATGCTAAAATAATGTTTTCCAAACCATTTTGTGTTCCCCATGCATACTATACTCTACCTCTTGATGTGCAAAGCTGGGCTACAATATAATTGTGTCATTCTGAAAGTTTGATAGGTCAGAAGTGTTGTCATTATTGTCACACCAAATATCTTTACCGATTGATTCTAAAGCAATGTTCTACTGATGAAAGAGAACCAATATCGTGGAACAAGTTAAACTGAAACAAGTTAATTGTTGATTTTCTTCCTCCCAGAATGCTCCTGTAATGATGATGTCATGGCCTACTGCGATGTCATGGTTACAGCTCAGATTGACTGACTGTCTGGCTTTATGTTCTTGTTCTTAGTTATATTGAGGCCCATCACCTGCAGCATCTTGATATCAATAGACACGGCTGCACAAAGCTGTGGGTCCTATCATGTATTTGAGTTCTCCACCACCTAAACCTTTTTTTCCCTGCCTGCTTTGACTGCAGCACCCATCGCCAACAATGGCAGCTCAGCACACATAGGTCAATTTCCTCACAAGGTAGCACTTTTCCGGATGCTGCAAAAGGTGATAAGCGTGTTAAGGCTTTCATGTAAACTGAAGTGTGCCGTATTAGTGTATGTCGCACATGATATTCATGAGGACGCCTCTTTAGAGAAGACAGGATGTTTTGGTGGTGTATTTTGCAAACCCCACTGAGTTAGACCACGGTTGGGTTTTTGCCCTCTATGTCGGCCCAGGGAGATAAATAACGAGCGGGTCGGCGACCCAAGCCATCTGTCTGAGAAGTCATCCGCCAGTCACACCACAAGGATCCCCTTACTAATTTGCTTTTCGAGGGAGCAGACATTTGATTGGGGATCCTATAATTAGCAATAACCTTTTGATGTTTTGTGTTGCCCTCTTTCAGAAACCTCTCGTAAAAGTACTGTAATATTAAACGAGGGATGATAAAATTGTCTGAACCTCAGATTGGAGAGAAGAGTAGAAGTCACGCAACCAATGTGAGATGAGGTGCAATCAGAAAAGAATATGAGCATTAGAAAGAAGGGAGAGACACGCCTATTCCTTCCAGAACCTCACAAGATTATTAGGTCTGGTTCCCTTCATTTAGATGAACTTTATCAACAGCTGGTGTGTGTCATGCTTGCTTCATGAGTCAGCAGCCACCGGGCAAAGACGTCAGATCAACGTCCAGTTTGATTGATGTTTGATTGAGTTGTCAACTAACGTGAATTTAATTTGATGTCAACCAAACCTTGAAACCATGTTGTTAAAAGGCCCAGTGCAGTGAAAAACGCGATTTTCCTGTATTCTATATATATTTCCACACTATGACGTTGGCATAATCCTGTGAAATTGTGAAAATTATGATAATGCCTTTTTAGTGTAAGAGCTGTTTGAAAAGATCGCCTGAAATTTCAGCCTGTTTTGGTGGGATGGAGTTTTGGCCTGTCTGGTGACATCACCAGGTGGTAAATTAGTTAATAGACCATTATACAACGGGTGGGTCTAATCCTGGATGCTAATTGGGTAAAACCTCATTCCAACCACTGTCTATTCCACAAGTTACCACAGGCTAAATCTATGACGTTGAAATGCCTGTTCCATCTCACTGCGCAATCCCACTGTCTCATCAGCCCAGCCAAGCAATTTATAAACATGATCTCCACTGTAAAAAGCATCTAGACATTATCTCCCATTACTTTTAGACTAGCAATAGGTTTTCAACAGCGGAGATTTGTATAAACCTTGCTGTCTGTCTCTCCAACATTTGCAACATTGTTTCAATATTGACATTCGATCTCCAGTTATCCAATAGTAATGAACGTGTCGGGAGTCGGGACGACACAGACAGGCAGGCAGCTTTTCTCAGCCAGTCGAAATCATGAATCAGCAGGTATCATTTTTATGGATGTATCCAAATAAATGTCACTAGAAAACAGCTTAAACAAACGTAAATTCAGCTACTTTGCTGTTATTCTGGCTGCACTGATGTGACTGTAAGTTAGCCGTAGTTGGCCAACTAGCAAGCAAGGGATAAGATAGTTGGCAGCCAGTATGGCAAAGAACATTTAGAACGAACAACTGGGTCGCGTCAATAGATACAGAACAAAAATACTTAACGATTGGGTCGCGTCTCTGGAACCGATAGAACGAACGACCAGCCGTCTTGGGTAGTAACCTTAAATTTGTGTCGGGACTATATCTTGTGGAAGGATGACATAGTATGAATAAATTCATCAAAATATGTCAATCATTATTTTAATAGGTTGGTAACCCGTTGTATAAAAGTGATAATGCCCTCGAAGCCGATGTTTGGAGGATATATTGGCATAGTTTGCCAGCCCTCGACTTTGTCTCGGGCCTAACAACACCGTGCCAATATATCCTCCAAACACAGGCTTCTCGGGCATTATCACTTAAATAAGAAAGAGAGTTGCAAACCTCTCTGCCAATAACAGCTAGTTTTCAGTATTTTTTTTTTTTTTTTTTTATTTTTTTTTTATTTTTTTTATTTTTTTTCCCTCCCCACTCAGACCACTCCCAGACAGTCCTAGCAACATTCTTGCTTGAGAAATTGCTCTTTGCTGAGAAGCTATTTTTGTTCCTTTTTTACCATTTTAATTGAAAACAATCACAGTAAGGTACTTAATTGTTACCCAGAAATGATTTGATACTGAGACAAAAACGGCTGCATTGGACCTTTAAGACCTGGGTGAAATTAAACTGTGTATGTTGATTACTTTATTCAATCAATTTAATCAAAAAGCAACATTGATGCAACATGATAAAATTGATATGGTATGGTGAAATAACGATAAAACAATATTACTGGACATTAGTCATGACGAAACACAGTATTTTAGTATTTATTCATGTTATTGAGGTTGTCTGATTGAAGAGACATCCCACCAGGCAATTTTTTTAATGAATTCAATATTTTTTCAGCATTATTTCAACATATGTATGAACATGATTGAATTTGCCGAAAATCATCAACATGCATAGTAATTTACAATTTATCCAAGATTTCGACCAAAAATCAACAACAGGATTTTGAGTTCAATTTACTTTTGTTGGCCACGCAATCAAATATCAATAAAAATTGAACGTTTGTCTAAGGACTTTGTCTGGTTGGATAGTTCTCGGATTAGGGTCTGAGACGTGTTGCAGGTTAGTGAGGTTATTTGGTATTTCTTTCCTCCATAAACATTATCCTATCCAAACCCCAGCTATTATCCTTGTGAAGGTTATGTAACCTCCATTATATAATGACTATGATTTTTTCTCTTCCTCCCAAGATGGTAAATCTGCTCTCAGAAAACATTTTGGGGAAAACAGTAATTTCATTGTGCACATAACTCCCCTAGAAAATGTATCTGTTTGCATGGGGAAATCTATTTCTCCATTTGATCTGTTATGTAAGCGCAGTGATAATGTGTACATAGGAAGGCCAGAGCTGAAAACCCTGAAATTAGATGTATTTTCCCTAATACCCATTCATCGGTGCAGAATACTCTTACAGATCCAGCTCTATATTAATTTCCCTGACAAAGCAATGGCAATATTCCATAACCACTCAACCCTACCACACCCCTGCCCCTCCCCCTCCCCCTGCTAATCACTGGTACTGCATGATAGCACCCTATCTTCCCAGTCTGCCGTTTAGTGTCCTCCATCTTTATTTTGCTTCTCTGCCTAGCAACAAGAATCAGCCACCCTTTTTTCAGCGGCTAATGTAACGTTCCAATTCCTGTGAATATGTCGTTTTCACCTTGGAATCCGTTGAATCACTGTCACACTCAGCCTATCCGCTGTGCCGATCTCTGTTTTCATATACAGGGCAAGATTCCCACCAGTGTGTCGGAGGGTGGGCCGCATTGTCACACCGGTTCTTTGGGCGAGATGTGTCATCGCCAACCGCCATGCAAGACATTTTATGTAACCTGCATGGGCCGTGTGGCCCCCACAAGTGCCCACTCCCCACTCTACTGCTATGGTATAGACACCACGCTAGGCCGACCAGTGTGGCGCTGCGTCAGCATGGCAAGGGGGTGGCGGTGGTGATAAGGGTGACCAAGTGTGATTTTAATTGGATCCATCTTTGCCAGGTCAAGCCAGTAGTGTTGTTGCTCCCTAACTCGGTTTCATTTCATCCATCCCTGCCCACCCCCTCCTTTTCCCCGCCTCCTCTTGTTTCTCTCTCTCTCTCATCTGTCTCTCTCCCTCTGCTCTTGGCTACCCTCCATGACTTCTTCACACTGGCCCCCTCATGTCTTCATACTCGCCAGTGTGGGCCTGTGGTAGCTATAGTGTCCTCCACCATATTCCCCCACCATACATGAAGTTCCACTTATCCATGCTACCATTTGTGGTTTTATCTGGTCCTTGCCTCGCGCCACATGAAACTGCAACCCTTTACATGGTAAACTGGATGCAGCTGCCCCTCCGTCGTCTTTCTGCCAGTGTTGTGTTCGTCTCATTTTTATTCTCTCTCCAAATGGAGCACATGGGGCTCAGAGGGGCTTGGCACAGATGCAACTCTGAAGCTAACAGTGTGTGATGTTAGTGATGGTGAAGACGAACCCAACATGGATTCTAAAGGTCAGGTGGTGCAGTAGGCAATCAGAGGGATGAAAGACGGGTGTCAGAGGAGGATGTTACTCATGGAGAGTACTATTGAGTTGTGGGACATGTTTTCAAAGAACATTCACAAGGTAATCTGTTTCATGTCCTCTATGTTCCGTTGACAACTTGACAATTAACAAGAGTTCAAAAGAACCACACCAGCAGTGGCAGGACTCTTATGTAAGACAATGCAATGATTACAACCGAGTGTGTAAAAGCGTAATATTTCTCGCAGCGAAATGCAGAATCAGAAATCAGAAATCCCCATGAGCACTGATCTTGTGATGTGGCCAGACTGATCCCTTGGATTTCTCTCTCATCTTCATCTGCAGTGCAGTTTTCTGGTGCCAGCCCCCCTGTGTAGCTCAGCCGGTACCAGGCTTATTAAAACAGCCCTCTATTCACACTTCGCAATTGGGGCTCTACTGTCAACTAAAGCCCAAGCCCCCCAACATACAGCGCTCACAGACTTTTTGGTTGCAGACTTTTCCCCCAAAAAGGCTATCGTTGGGAGAGATGCATCTGGGAGGAGCTAAAGACCGCGCCCATCTCGGTAGCTTATGCATTTTTGTCTTTTGATGCATTCAAATTAACCCCTGTGGATGGTTCTTAAAAAGCTGTTTTTTCCTCCCCTCTTCTTTCATTCATTATCCATGCCTTACATAAGAGATATTTCAGACAGTTTTCTGATAAGCCAGTCTCTAGGCAGCAATGAAGGTTTTAAAGGTCTCTTTCGAGCCAATCAGCTCAGGAGTTTGCCCATGCGGCTGACAATGGTTATCTCATGGCAGGGTGCAACAACATGTCAACGGGAGACCCTCCGGGGGGGAGGGGGGGGGGGGGGGTTGGGGGAAGCATACTGAATTGTTTGTGTCCATCTTTCAAATTCCACATCTCTAAGGTTTTATTTCGTGCTGTTTGAAGTTGGGGCAACTTCTAGCAAGCCCAACACCCACGAGGAGCAATGCCATCCTTTCAGAGGGATGACCACAGCTTTCACCCCCTTGCCTATGATCTCTCATCCAGATCCTTGTCATCAGAGATCAACTAGGACGCTTGCCTTAATGTCCTCCACTTCTTGGCAAGGGCAACTGGCAGCTTTCATGTATGTGAAGAGCCAGATGAATATGCTTAAAACAGCACATTGGAGCAGAAATCTTTGCCCATTTCTGTGTATGTGCGTTTCATCGTGGCTGGTTATTATCTATGAGAAATTAGACTTTATTTTTTAATGTCGTTGCTTAATGATTTACATTACACTGAATACATTTTCAGTACTTGTGAAAGAATGTTAAAGAGGCTTTGATCAAAATGCCCGACGAGAAGAATCCCTTAGATTTGATAAACACCAGGAAACCTTAAGTGGCTGTTGTCTTTGCTGTCTCTTAACACCATCACATTTCATTAGTAACAATTTGCGGCTGTTGTGAGATATAGCATTTGAATACTTTGTGTATGAATCCTCAAATCTCCATCTTTTGAGGATGAGCTTAAATAAGGGATCACATTGATCGTGGTCCAGGGTATTTCAAAGCCATTTGTAATCGCGGGTGTTTAATTTTATCTGTAGCACGATGTGTCGCGAGGGGGCTGTGTAATCAAGCCTGTGAACTCGACATCTGAAGGAAGGATGGCGTTTCTGATCACATCCCCATTGAAGTCCATCCATTTGCTGAGCACGCCTCTGTTGATGCTCTCGAGCTAACACTCCTTGGCACCTGACAGCTAAATTAATATGTACTTGACATGACGCTGTATGCCGGTTTTCTGCTGGTGTCATATGTACACATGCAAAGGACCTGAGGGGCCACTGTTCAGGAGGAAGTAAGTACGCGTGTGCGTGGCGATCTCGCTGTTAACCTCTCCGCGTTACAAGAGCACCAGGGCTACAGTGATGGATGGAGGGTGGGGGCCATTTCAATGACAGTTAGAGCAAGCTTCTGGAACTGTGATGATATGTTGCTTAAAGGATGTGGCATTAATGGAAAGGACAAATGGGATTTGGTGTGGTGCTGACCCTACAGTGTAGGCCCGAGATGGAGAGGTTCAAAGGTGAAGCCAAATATGCACTGTTGAGAGGTTTTAGACCAACCTCAGAAGCACTGTTTTATCTGTCCACTCCTCACCAAAAATAACATGCTAAATCATGATGCGAACATAGAGCAAATCGCTGATGGCTGGAACTAGCAATGTCATCTCGTGCCATTTTGGCACCTCTGAAGTTTAGGAGATAGCCTTAGCATATCTGTAGCCACAGGGCAGGGAGTATGAAGGGGCATGGGAGAGGGTAAGCAGTCAAAAGTCTCCCTTTGAGGAAGCCAGGTAGCTAGTGGATTTAGAAGGGAGAGAGAGAAAGTGGTGGACTGTCCCTTCATCTTTTTGACGATCAATAAGGTACTATAACCTTTAATCGGACATGTGCTATGATATGGTAATGAGATCTACAGTGCCTGCGGGTACTCTCTAGTACATTCCAGTTCTAAAAACTACTCCTTTTCCCATGAGGTGACACACGTGTCCTTACAGATAACGTGTCCCTATCTGTGGGTCGATCACAATGCCATGCAGTCAGGCAGTATGATACAGATCTTACCTCCCTACTCATCTCCCATTCTACTTTCCAGGAACATGAACATTGACAACTTTTAAAGCTGCAAAGTTTTCCCATACCAATGACTTTGAAAAAGACCAAGGTAGATATTATGATTGCTATCTTGACTCCTAGTGAATACTCCTGTGTTTTAGATGATATTGATTGGGTGGAGGATCAAAAATTCATTCCCCCATGGAAGAACAGTGTATTTCATAGAGTTCCTTTAGCCCGTTATTAGAGGGGGATATAGCTGGGGTAATTAGCACTCATCCCCAGCTCCACATCCATATCTGTGACATTATCATAAACCTGCATTACTGATGTTGTGAATGACACACATGTTATTCTCCCAGTTATGAAAGTGACAGAATTACGCAATGGCCTTGCATAACTGGGAGGGGTTTCAAAATATGAATTTGTCCCCCAAAAAAGAGAAGCTAGTTGCGGTGATAAAGTGCATATGCAAAATCCCCATTGGTTTGACAGATACATTGTCAAGTCACTGCCGCATCTCATTGTGATTAGCTAACAAGTTACACAAAGGGAGGATTAGTGGTTGGTAACCTTGACAATAACCTTGAGGTTGGGGTTGTTTGGTATATGTTGTCTTTTCGAGAAAAATATACATAACTGAAGTTGTGAGAGATCCTAATCTAATGTAAATGTAAATTTACATAATGCCAATGAGGAAGACAAAAATATAGTTGTTTCTAGAGAACCCCCCTCTCTCTTTGTTTTTGTATTTTTATTTGTATTTCACCTTTATTTAACCAGGTAAGCCAGTTGAGAACAAGTTTTCATTTACAACTGCGACCTGGCCAAGATAAAGCAAAGCAGTGCGATAAAAACAACAACACAGAGTTACATATGGGTTAAAACAAAACATAAAGTCAAAAATACAACAGAAAATATATATACAGTGTGTGCAAATGTAGTAAGTTATGGAGGTAAGGCAATAAATAGGCCATAGTGCAAAATAATTACAAGTAGTATTAACACTGGAATGATAGATGTGCAAGAGATTATGTGCAAATAGAGATACTGGGGTGCAAATTAGCAAAATAAATAACAATATGGGGATGAGGTAGTTGGGTGGGCAAATTTCAGATGGGCTGTGTACAGGTGCAGTGATCGGTAAGGTGCTCTGACAACTGATGCTTAAAGTTAGTGAGGGAGATAAGAGTCTCCAGCTTCAGAGATTTTTGCAATTCGTTCCAGTCATTGGCAGCAGAGAACTGGAAGGAATGGCAGCCAAAGGAGGTGTTGGCTTTGGGGATGACCAGTGAGATATACCTGCTGGAGCGCATACTACGGGTGGGTGTTGCTATGGTGACCAATGACCTAAGATTACATTTACATTTTAGTCATTTAGCAGACGCTCTTAACCAGAGCGACTTACAGGAGCAATTAGGGTTAAGTGCCTTGCTCAAGGGCACATTAACGTCATTTAGCAGACGCTCTTAGCCAGAGCGACTCACAAATTGGTGCGTTCACCCTATAGCCAGTGGGATAACCACTTTACAATTTGGGGGGGGGGGGGGGGGGGGGGGGGTTAGAAGGAATACTTTAGATAAGATAAGGCGGGGATTTGCCTAGCAGTGATTTATAGATGGCCTGGAGCCAGTGGGTTTGGCGACAAATATGTAGTAAGGACCAGCCAACAAGAGCGTACAGGTCACAGTGGTGGGTAGTATATGGGGCTTTGGTGACAAAACGGATGGCACTGTGATAGACTACATCCAATTTGCTGAGTAGAGTGTTGGAGGCTATTTTGTAAATGACATCGCCGAAGTCAAGGATCGGTAGGACAGTCAGTTTTACGAGGGCATGTTTGGCAGCATGAGTGAAGGAGGCTTTGTTGCGAAATAGGAAGCCGATTCTAGATTTAACTTTGGATTGGAGATGCTTAATGTGAGTCTGGAAGGAGAGTTTACAGTCTAACCAGACACCTAGGTATTTGTAGTTGTCCACATACTCTAGGTCAGACCCGTCGAGAGTAGTGATTCTAGTCGGGTGGGCGGGTGCCAGCAGCGTTCGATTGAAGAGCATGCATTTAGTTTTACTAGTGTTTAAGAGCAGTTGGAGGCTACTGAAGGAGTGTTGTATGGCATTGAAGCTTGTTTGGAGGTTTGTTAACACAGTGTCCAATGAAGGGCCAGATGTATACAAAATGGTGTCGTCTGCGTAGAGGTGGATCTGAGAGTCACCAGCAGCAAGAGCGACATCATTGATATACACGTAGAAAAGAGTCAGCCCAAGAATTGAACCCTGTGGCACCCCCATAGAGACTGCCATAGGTCCAGACAACAGGCCCTCTGATTTGACACATTGAACTCTATCTGAGAAGTAGTTGGTGAACCAGGCGAGGCAGTCATTTGAGAAACAAAGGCTATTTAGTCTGTCAATAAGAATGCGGTGGTTGACAGAGTCGAAAGTCTTGGCCAGGTCGATGAAGACGGCTGCACAGTACTGTCTAATATCGATCACAGTTATAATATCGTTTAGGACCTTGAGCGTGGCTGAGGTGCACCCATGACCAGCTCGGAAACCGGATTGCATAGCGGAGAAGGTACGGTGGGATTCGAAATGGTCGGTGATCTGTTTGTTAACTTGGCTTTCAAAAACATTCGAAAGGCAGGGCAGGATGGATATAGGTCTGTAACAGTTTGGATCTAGAGTGTCACCCCCTTTGAAGAGGGGGATGACCGCGGCAGCTTTCCAATCTCTGGGGATCTCAGACGTTACAAAAGAGAGGTTG
Organism: Coregonus lavaretus; assembly: GCF_964263955.1. Classification (NCBI taxonomy): domain Eukaryota; kingdom Metazoa; phylum Chordata; class Actinopteri; order Salmoniformes; family Salmonidae; genus Coregonus; species Coregonus lavaretus. The sequence goes on from NC_140016.1 coordinate 21,439,263, forward strand.
AACAGGCTAGTAATAGGGGTTGCGACAATTTCGGCGGCTAGTTTTAGAAAGAAAGGGTCCAGATTGTCTAGCCCAGATGCTTTGTAGGGGTCCAGATTTTGCAGCTCTTTCAGAAAATCAGCTATCTGAATTTGTGTGAAGGAGAAGTGGGGGGGGCATGGGCAAGTTGCAGCGGAGGGTGCAGAGCTGGTGGCCCGGGATAGTGGTAGCCAGGTGGAAAGCATGGCCAGCCGTAGCAAAATGCTTGTTGAAATTCTCGATTATTGTAGCTTTATCGGTGGTGATAGTGTTTCCTAGCCTCAGTGCAGTGGGCAGCTGGGAGGAGGTGCTCTTATTCTCCATGGACTGTACAGTGTCCCAAAACTTTTTGGAGTTAGTGCTACAGGATGCAAATTTCTGTTTGAAAAAGCTAACCTTTGCTTTCCTAACTGCTTGTGTATATTGGTTCCTAACTTCCCTGAAAAGTTGCATATCGCGGGGGCTATTCGATGCTAATGCAGTACGCCACAGGATGTTTTTGTGCTGGTCAAGGGCAGTCAAGTCTGAGGAGAACCAGGGGCTATATCTGTTCTTTGTTCTGTATTTTTTGAATGGGGCATGTTTATTTAAGATTGAGAGGAAATTACTTTTAAAGAACAACCAGGCATCCTCTACTGGTGGAATGAGATCGCTATCCATCCAGGATACCTGGGCCAGGTCAATTAGGAAGGCCTGCTCGCTAAAGTGTTTTAGGGAGCTTTTGACAGTGATGAGGGGTGGTCGTTTGACCGCGGACCCGTTACGGATGTTGATTAAGACAGAACATAATCTATCCTACCATTCTCCTCCATAGCCACAGGAAGTAGGGGTGCTGACGGTGCTGCAGCACCCCCTGAAAAATCAGAATAAAAATAATATATAAATAATAAAAATCACAAAAGTAGTGCACTGGGCCTTTACTAGTCCTGTATTAGTGGATCGATATAGCCTTCTGTAGCTCAGCCCCCACCAAAAAATCTGCGCCCCCACCCCCAAACATCTTCCCGTGGCTATCTCCTCCCTGTATCTGTTGTACTTATGGTTTATTTCAAGACACATCGCAACATGATCTGCACATCTTCTCGGAAGAAACTTTATATCAATCAGTGAATTGGCAAACACAGTAATACATTTGTGTAACAGCGTGGGCCATTGTTAATACACACATACGAGCATGATGCCAGAGACAAAGTGAAGCCACTGACATCAAATCAGACATGGATGCAACACAATGTGCGTCACAGGAAAAAACATAAATAAAACAACAATAAAAATAAAAACAGAAATATTTACTACACAACAAACATCAGAGGATAAAAACTAAAGAATAATTAAAACTGAAAGACTGAAAAGTGTGTTTTTCAAGATCCCTTTTAAATATGTCCACAGTTTCAAAGGTGAACCCAGTATGAAAATGTATGCACTCACTAACTGGATAAGAGCGTCTGCTAAATGACTAAAATGTAAATGTAGTTTCGACCCCCCTCAGTTTCTCTGGCAGGCTATTCCAGGGGCTGGGGTCATAGTAACTGAAGGCTTGGTCCTAGGCTTTGGGATAGTTAAAAGGCCAGTGCCAGAGGATCTGAGGGACTTACTGGGTACATAACTAAAAAGCATGTCTAACATGTATTGGGGTGCACAATTGTGGATTGATTTAAAAACCGGTGTAATGTGTGCTCTCCATCTGGTCTTGGTCAGTACCCGTGCTGCAGCATTCTGTATGTTTTGCAGTTGACCAATGGCTTTGTTGGGTAGACCAGACAGGAGAGCATTACAGTAGTCAAGCCTGCTTGTAATAAAAGCATGAGTCTCTCTGTGTAAACTTTGTATTATTCAGAGCCGTATTGAAACCGGAAATCGTGTTTAGATTTTTTACGTTGTGTCATGCCTGTTAGAACACCTAACATATAGTACCCATTGAGTTATGAAACAGGGTTTTTTGATAATTCCACTGCCTTTTTTAGGATTTCCTTTGAACAATTCAAGTCACTGGCACTTTTGTTTACAACGTCTATTTAGACAAGTAAGGGTTGGAAATAATTAGGCCTGCAAGCTTAAGTGTGGACATATTTCCTTTCAATCAGTTTAAAAACCAACTCAGTTAATTAATCTTCTGTGCCATTACTCTCCCCAAATAATTTCCTTAATATCTGTAGTTAGCATATTTAGCGATTTGTTCTCCTTCTCCATTCTGTTTCTGTTCTCCTTTTTTTCCACAGAGTTCCCATTGACTCATATATTTCATCTTATATTTAAAGTACATCATATGCAAATCCAAGTCAAGATGGAACAATAGATGTACTATTATTAGTTGCATTTGAGGTATACCCTCCTTCTAGAACCGGTGAGGTATACCCTCCTTCTAGAACCGTTGAGGTATACCCTCCTTCTAGAACCGGTGAGGTATACCCTCCTAGAACCGGTGAGGTATACCTTTCTAGAACCGGTGAGGTATACCCTCCTAGAACCGGTGAGGTATACCCTTCTAGAACCAATGAGGTATACCCTCCTAGAACCGGTGAGGTATACCCTCCTAGAAACGGTGAGGTTATACCCTCCTTCTGGAACCGGTGAGGTATACCATCCTTCTAAAACCGGTAAATTAACCCTTCTAGAACCGGTGAGGTATACCCTTCTAGAACCGGTGAGGTATACCCTCCTAGAACCGGTGAGGTATACCATCCTTCTAGAACTGGTGAGGTATACCCTCCTAGCACCGGTGAGGTATTGTCACGCCCTGACTCAGGGGACTCGTATATGTTGAGTCAGGGTGTATATTCTTTGTTATGTAGTATTTTCTATGTGGGATCTAGTATGTTTAGTTCTATGTTGGCCGGTGTGGTTCCCAATCAGAGGCAGCTGTAGCTCGTTGTCTCTGATTGGGGACCATACTTAGGCAGCCTATTGGCACTATTGAGTGGTGGGATCTTGTTCCTTGTAAGGTATGTTGTGTGTGCTACCTTGGACTTCACGTTTCGTTTCGTTTATTGTTTTGTCGAGTGTTTATTGGTTTTATCAACATGTACGCATATCACGCTGCGCCTTGGTCTGACCCGTCATTCAACGAACGTGACAGAAGATCCCACCAAACGAGGACCAAGCAGCGTGCCCAAGCGGAGAGAGTAGCCATGTCACAGGTGGGCAATTTGTGGTCATGGGTAGAGATATTTGCGGGGAGAGGACCATGGGCTAAGGTAAATGCCCAGGCAGGAGAGGAGCAATGGCAACACGGAGGAGGCCGGTCGAGGAGGAAGCCCGAGAAGCAGCCCCAATAATTTTTTTTGGGGGGGGCACATGGGGTGGCTGGCGGAGCCTAGTGTCAGAGCAGAGCCAACTCCCCATACTCACGCGAGGAAGCGTATGACTGGGCAGGCTCCGTGTTATGCGGAGCTACGTACTGTGTCGCCAGTGCGCCGGCACAGTCCTGTACGTCCTGTGCTTGCACCACGCACGTGCCGTGCGAAGATGGGCATCCAGCCAGGATGGGGTGTGCCGGCTCAACGCTCCTGGTCTCCAGTACGCCTCCTCGGTCCCGCATATCCTGTGCCAGTTCTACGAACTGTATCGCCAGTGCGCGTGCACAGCCCAGTGCGTCCTGTGCCAGCACGCCGCACGTATAGTGCCAAAGTGGGCAGCCAGCCAGGACGGGTTGTGCCAGCTCTCCGCTCTAGACCTCCAGTCCGCCTCCACAGTCCGGCCCGGCCTGTTCCTGCTCCTCGCACCAAGCCAGTGGTGCGCGTCGACAGCCCGGCCTGTTCCTGCTCCTCGCACCAAGCCAGTGGTGCGCGTCGCCAGCCCAGCCCGGCCTGTTCCTGCTCCTCGCACCAAGCCAGTAGTGCGCGTCGCCAGCCCAGCCCGGCCTGTTCCTGCTCCTCGCACCAAGCCAGTAGTGCGCGTCGCCAGCCCGGCCCGGCATGTTCCTGCTCCTCGCACCAAGCCAGTGAGGTATACCCTTCTAGAACCGGTGAGGCATACCCTCCTTCTCGAACCGGTGAGGTATACCCTCCTTCTAGAACCATTGAGGTATAACCTCCTTCTAGAACCATTGAGGTATACCCTCCTTCTAGAACCGGTGAGGTATACCCTCCTTCTAGAACCAGTGAGGTATACCATCCTTCTAGAACAGGTGAGGTATACCCTCCTTCTAGAACCGATGAGGTATACCCTCCTTCTAGAACCGGTGAGGTATACCCTCCTTCTAGAACCGGTGAGGTATACCCTCCTTCTTGAACCATTGAGGTATACCCTCCTTCTAGAACCGGTGAGGTATACCCTCCTTCTAAAACTGGTGAGGTATACCCTCCTTTTAGAACCGTTGAGGTATACCCTCCTTCTAGAACCGGTGAGGTATACCCTCCTAGAACCGGTGAGGTATACCATCCTTCTAGAACCGGTGAGGTATACCATCCTTCTAGAACCGGTGAGGTATACCCTCCTTCTAGAACCGGTGAGGTATACCATCCTTCTAGAACAGGTGAGGTATACCCTCCTTCTAGAACCATTGAGGTATACCCTCCTTCTAGAACCGGTGAGGTATACCATCCTTCTAGAACAGGTGAGGTATACCATCCTTCTAGAACCGATGAGGTATACCCTCCTTCTAGAACCGATGAGGTATTACTCCTTCTAGAACCGGTGAGGTATACCCTTCTAGAACCGGTGAGGTATACCCTCCTTCTAGAAGCGGTGAGGTATACCCTCCTTCTAGAACCGGTGAGGTATACCCTCCTTCTAGAAGCGGTGAGGTATACCCTCCTTCTAGAACCATTGAGGTATACCCTCCTTCTAGAACCGGTGAGGTATACCCTCCTTCTAGAACCGGTGAGGTATACCCTCCTTCTAGAAGCGGTGAGGTATACCCTCCTTCTAGAACCGGTGAGGTATACCCTCCTTCTAGAACCATTGAGGTATACCCTCCTTCTAGAACCGGTGAGGTATACCCTCCTTCTAAAACCGGTGAGGTATACCATCCTTCTAGAACAGGTGAGGTATACCCTCCTTCTAAAACCGGTGAGGTATACCCTCCTTCTAGAACTGGTGAGGTATACCCTCCTTCTAGAACCGGTGAGGTATACCCTCCTTCTAGAACCGGGGAGGTATACCCTCCTAGAACCAGTGAGGTATACCCTCCTTCTAGAAGCGGTGAGGTATACCCTCCTTCTAGAAGCAGTGAGGTATACCCTTCTAGAACCGGTGAGGTATACCCTCCTTCTAGAACTGGTGAGGTATACCCTTCTAGAACCGGTGAGGTTTAACCTCCTTCTAGAACCGGTGAGGTATACCCTTCTAGAACCGGTGAGGTATACCCTTCTAGAACCGGTGAGGTATACCCTTCTAGAACCGGTGAGTTATACCGTTCTAGAACCGGTGAGGTATACCCTCCTAGAACAGGTGATGTATACCAATCTTCTAGAACCAGTAAGGTATACTCTTCTAGAACCCGTGAGTTATACCATCCTTCTAGAACCGGTGAGGTATACCCTTCTAGAACCGGTGAGGTATACCCTCCTTCTAGAACCGGTGAGGTATACCGTCCTAGAACCGGTGAGGTATACCCTCCTTCTAGAAGCGGTGAGGTATACCCTCCTTCTAGAAGCAGTGAGGTATACCCTTCTAGAACCGGTGAGGTATACCCTCCTTCTAGAACTGGTGAGGTATACCCTTCTAGAACCGGTGAGGTATACCCTCCTTCTAGAAGCAGTGAGGTATACCCTTCTAGAACCGGTGAGGTATACCCTCCTTCTAAAACTGGTGAGGTATACCCTTCTAGAACCGGTGAGGTATACCCTCCTTCTAAAACCGGTGAGGTATACCATCCTTCTAGAACAGGTGAGGTATACCCTCCTTCTAAAACCGTTGAGGTATACCCTCCTTCTAGAACTGGTGAGGTATACCCTCCTTCTAGAACCGGTGAGGTATACCCTCCTTCTAGAACCGGGGAGGTATACCCTCCTAGAACCGGTGAGGTATACCCTCCTAGAACAGGTGATGTATACCAATCTTCTAGAACCAGTAAGGTATACTCTTCTAGAACCCGTGAGTTATACCATCCTTCTAGAACCGGTGAGGTATACCCTTCTAGAACCGGTGAGGTATACCATCCTAGAACCGGTGAGGTATACCATCCTTCTAGAACTGGTGAGGTATACCCTTCTAGAACCGGTGAGGTTTAACCTCCTTCTAGAACCGGTGAGGTATACCGTCCTAGAACCGGTGAGGTATACCCTCCTTCTAGAAGCGGTGAGGTATACCCTCCTTCTAGAAGCAGTGAGGTATACCCTTCTAGAACCGGTGAGGTATACCCTCCTTCTAGAACTGGTGAGGTATACCCTTCTAGAACCGGTGAGGTTTAACCTCCTTCTAGAACCGGTGAGGTATACCCTTCTAGAACCGGTGAGGTATACCCTTCTAGAACCGGTGAGGTATACCCTTCTAGAACCGGTGAGGTATACCCTTCTAGAACCGGTGAGTTATACCGTTCTAGAACCGGTGAGGTATACCCTTCTAGAACCGGTGAGGTATACCCTCCTGGAACCAGTGAGTTATACCCTTCTAGAACCGGTGAGGTATACCCTCCTTCTAGAACCGTTGAGGTATACCCTCCTTCTAGAACCGGTGAGGTATACCCTCCTTCTAAAACCGTTGAGGTATACCCTCCTTCTAGAACTGGTGAGAGTGTGGCGTGCTGTGTATTCCTGTTTTCCCTGAGTTAAAACATTGGCATCTCATTTGGGCCTGGGTGAGAGCTGTGGTTACCTCATGGAACTGGGTTATTTCATCACTAGGAGAGCTGCGAAATTGAGCTGACTGTGCTGGCTGACTGTATCCACACACGCAGCAGCTCGAAGTAGAGCAGAGGGATTTCAGAGAGGCATTTCGCAAACATCACACATGACAATGTGCGATGGCACCTATCCTGGTGTTTTCTGGGAAAGATCCCTGCTCTAACGTCAGCATCCCATTGATCCTCAACACCATTTGAACAACATCATCACACCCACGCACACCTAAATGGAGCTAAATGGAAAGAGTTATCAGTTGGCGATTAGCTTTGTCACCACGTCCTCTGACGTCTCCTATATAGCTGTCAATTAGTCCTCGGAGCAGCCCAAGAGGAATCCTATACAGTACAGTGAGAGGAAGATCTAAATCATCAGGGTAAATAGCATAAAGCATCCCTCAGTGAAATAATTCATATGCAATGCTCACGTTTTTGTGCCGATTAAAAGGCTATGGCAGGTGATGAGTTAGAAATAAACTACTTGGATTAGAATTCTGCCTTTAATTGGATAGATGAAAGAAGCAATTAGTTGCACTTGAGTGAAGAATGTGTCCTTTTTTCCAAGATGACTTTTCCTTCTTTAATGGGAATGGGGGAATTGTATGTTATAGCTATGCATTGATTTCTTTGTGCATTAGGTTAAAACATGATTGTATTTATTTCTGAGTGTGTCATTGTCTTTTGATCTTGGATTTTTCTCTCTGAGTCCCTGGTATCGACATAGTGAATGTCTCTAGAGAGGGTATGCTAGGCTCATAGAAGACTGGTGCTGAAGAGAGGGTCAGCTGTCTACAGACTACGACTAACTGTAGAGAATCATAATAGGACCTCTCTCCCGTATGTAGTGTCTGAAACTGAAGAGGACTCTTATTACACTGTAATACCCATTTCAAACAGATAATGTGGTATGTTACCTGTAAAAAATATAAGATATAAGGCAATATATCTTACCTTTAAAATAGCCCCTTATTCACCACTTACCCCTTTTATACATATCAGTGGGTCACTGGCAAATTGGGAGGGGTGGGGAGTGGGTGGTGTTGTTTAACCATGGGGGCTGTTTGCAGTTCAAATTAGGGAGGTGTTAAACAATGGAAGTGTTAATGAATTTACCTGCAAAAAAAGCAGAGAACCATTCACACAGACCCGATACCTGTATTTATATTACAGGTCTGTGAAAATGCAGGAATCATGACTTTTATTTTTCCATGTTTTTTACCCCCTACCCCTTTCAGATATACGAAAAGCTGGTATAAAAATACAGGCATGGTAAATTAGTGGGATTTTGGTCTGTGTATGAAAGGGATATCATACTGCAGAAGCCTATAGCCAATACGTTTTCATACGTTCTGAACGCAATAATATTTAATCTTGATTTCAAAAGGTATTATTTTACCATCAGCTTTCAAAGGGAAATCAATGCATTTATCCGACGACTTAGACCTATTCAATGCCACATCAGTTGAGTGTAAGAAGATATTTGGGTCAGCCATTTTGGATTGCCTCCCCCATCTTTTTACTGAGAGGCAGTTCATTTGCACATCAGACGTTATTTCACTTTGTCATCCCTGTGATTGTCCCACTTATAACAAAACATACATTTATAACTACCTTTATAGCTATGTTGTTGTTGCACAGCCCTTACTCATCAATCAGAAATCAAAGCTTTGACAGTTGCCAACATTAAAGGACTGCTCCTGGTGTGTCCTGTGCCGAGAGGCTCACTTTGACCTGAGCATATTAATATAGGTCGCAAGGGGAGTTATCACAGATAATTTGTCACAGATCATGAAGAGAGAGGATGGATGGATACTCCTGGGCCAAAGCTCAGTTGTGTATACTATCTTTACTTTGACAGATTATTTACAATACAGATATGCAGAAACACTACAGCATGCCTAACTTTTGAATAGGGAGATTTAATCAATTTAATGGCCCAATGCAGCGTTTTTTTAACCTTAATATCAAATCATTTCCGGGTTACGATGAAGTACCTTACTGTGATTGTTTTCAATTAAAATGGTCATAAAGAAACAAAATTGTTTCTTATCAAAGAGCAAATTCTATGCAACATTTTTGCACCATACGGAAAAGTAATATATGGCAATATATGTATATTACTTATATGTTTTATATGCCCATATATGGTGGAAACATAAATGCCCATATATGGTGGAAATGTATATGCCCATATATGGTGGAAACATATATGCCCATATATGGTGGAAACATACAGCGCATTCGGAAAGTATTCAGACCTCTTGACTATTTCCACATTTTGTTACGTTACAGCCTTATTCTAAAATGGATTAAATTGTTTTTTCCCCCTCATCAATCTACACACAATACCCCATAATGACAAAGCAAATACAGGTTTTTAGAAATTGTTGCAAATGTATTAACTAAAATCTGAAATATTACATTTACATACAGTACCAGTCAAAAGTTTGGACACACCTAATCATTCAAGGGTTTTTCTTTATATTTACTATTTTCTACATTGTAGAATAATAGTGAAGACATCAAAACTATGAAATAACACATATGGAATCATGTAGTAACCAAAAAAGTGTTAAACAAATCAAAATATATTTTACATTTACATGAAAACAGCGCCGGAGAAGATGGCTGCCGTTTTACAGCCCTCTAACCATTTGTACTATTATGTGTGTTTTTCCGCGTTATTTGTAATTTATTTTGTACATAATGTTTCTGCCATCGTCTCTTATAACCAAAAAGAGCTTCTGGATATCAGGACAGCGATTACTCACCTCGTATTGGACTAAGATTTTTTCTTCAACGAGGCGGCCGCGAAGGATATCATACAGACACCCGACAAGGCCCAAATCCCCGTCATTCGCGTGAGGAAGAGACGGAGATATCGTGGACGTAGATCGGGGTGCCTTGTAAGGATCCGACGGCGAGCGAGTAAACTGCCTCTTCCATCAATCCTATTAGCCAATCTTCAATCATTGGATAACAAATTGGATGACCTAAGATTACGGTTATCCTACCAACGGGACATTAAAAACTGTAATATCCTATGTTTCACCGAGTCGTGGCTGAACGACGACAATGATAACATACAGCTAGCGGGCTATACGCTACATCGGCAGGATAGAACGGCTGACTCCGGTAAGACAAGGGGTGGCGGTCTGTGTATATTTGTAAACAACAGCTGGTGCACAAAATCAAATACTAAGGAAGTCTCGAGGTTTTGCTCGCCTGAGGTAGAGTATCTTATGATAAGCTGTAGACCACACTATTTACCAAGAGAGTTTTCATCTATATTTTTCATAGCTGTCTATTTACCACCACAAACCAATGCTGGCATTAAGATTGCACTGAATGAGTTGTACAAGGCCATAAATCAACAGGAAAACGCTCATCCAGATGCAGCGCTCCTAGTGGCCGGGGACTTTAATGCAGGGAAACTTAAATCCGTTCTACCTAATTTCTACCAGCATGTTAAATGTGCAACCAGAGGGAAAAAAACTCTAGACCACCTTTACTCCACACACAGAGACGCATACAAAGCTCTCCCTCACCCTCCATTTGGCAAATCTGACCATAACTATATCCTCCTGATTCCTGCTTATAAGCAAAAACTAAAGCAGGAAGCACCAGTGACTCGGTTAATAAAAAAGTGGTCAGATGACGCAGATGCTAAGCTACAGGACTGTTTTGCTAGCACAGACTGGAACATGTTCCGGGATTCTTCAGACAGCATTGAGGAGTACACCACATCAGTCACTGGCTTCATCAATAAGTGCATCGATGATGTCGTCCCCACAGTGACCGTACGTACATACCCCAACCAGAAGCCATGGATTACAGGAAACATCCGCACTGAGCTAAAGGGTAGAGCTGCCGCTTTCAAGGAACGGGACTCTAACCCGGACGCTTATAAGAAATCCCGCTATGCCCTCCGACGAACCATCAAACAGGCAAAGAGTCAATACAGGGCTAAGATTGAATCATACTACACTGGCTCTGACGCTCGTCGGATGTGGCAGGGCTTGAAAACTATTACAGACTACAAAGGGAAGCCCAGCCGCGAGCTGCCCAGTGACACAAGCCTACCAGACGAGCTAAACCACTTCTATGCTCGCTTCGAGGCAAGCAACACTGAAGCATGCATGAGAGCACCAGCTGTTCCGGATGACTATGTGATCACGCTCTCCGTAGCCGATGTGAGTAAGACTTTTAAGCAGGTCAACATTCACAAGGCCGCAGGGCCAGACGGATTACCAGGACGTGTACTCCGAGCATGTGCTGACCAACTGGCAAGTGTCTTCACTGACATTTTCAACATGTCCCTGACTGAGTCTGTAATACCAACATGTTTCAAGCAGACCACCATAGTCCCCGTGCCCAAGGACTCTAAGATAACCTGCCTAAATGACTACCGACCCGTAGCACTGACGTCTGTAGCCATGAAGTGCTTTGAAAGGCTGGTCATGGCTCACATCAACAGCATTATCCCAGAAACCCTAGACCCACTCCAATTTGCATACCGCCCCAACAGATCCACAGATGATGCAATCTCTATTGCACTCCACACTGCCCTTTCCCACCTGGACAAGAGGAACACCTACGTGAGAATGCTATTCATTGACTACAGCTCAGCATTCAACACCATAGTGCCCTCTAAGCTCATCACTAAGCTAAGGATCCTGGGACTAAACACCTCCCTCTGCAACTGGATCCTGGACTTACTGACGGGCCGCCCCCAGGTGGTAAGGGTAGGTAACAACACATCTGCCACACTGATCCTCAACACGGGGGCCCCTCAGGGGTGCGTGCCCAGTCCCCTCCTGTACTCTCTGTTCACCCATGACTGCATGGCCAGGCACGACTCCAACACCATCATTAAGTTTGCCGACGACACAACAGTGGGAGGCCTGATCACCGACAACGATGAGACAGCCTATAGGGAGGAGGTCAGAGACCTGGCCGTGTGGTGCCAGGACAACAACCTCTCCCTCAACGTGACCAAGACAAAGGAGATTATTGTGGACTACAGGAAAAAAAAGAGGACTGAGCACGCCCCCATTCTCATCGACGGGGCTGTAGTGGAACAGGTTGAGAGCTTCAAGTTCCTTGGTGTCCACATCACCAACGAACTATCATGGTCCAAACACACCAAGACAGTCGTGAAGAGGGTACGACAAAGCCTATTCCCCCTCAGGAGACTGAAAAGATTTGGCATGGGTCCTCAGATCCTCAAAAAATTCTACAGCTGCACCATCGAGAGCATCCTGACTGGTTGCATCACCGCCTGGTATGGCAACTGCTTGGCCTCCGACCGCAAGGCACTACAGAGGGTAGTGCGTACGGCCCAGTACATCACTGGGGCCAAGCTTCCTGCCATCCAGGACCTCTATACCAGGCGGTGTCAGAGGAAGGCCCTCAAAATTGTCAAAGACTCCAGCCACCCTAGTCATAGACTGTTCTCCCTGCTACCGCACGGCAAGCGGTACCGGAGTGCCAAGTCTAGGTCCAAAAGACTTCTCAACAGCTTCTACCCCCAAGCCATAAGACTCCTGAACAGCTAATCATGGCTACCCGGACTATTTGCACTGCCCCCCCACCCCATCCTTTTTACGCTGCTGCTACTCTGTTAATTATTTATGCATAGTCACTTTAACTCTACCCACATGTACATATTACTTCAACTATCTCAACTAGCCGGTGCCCCCGCACATTGACTCTGCACCGGTACCCCCCTGTATATATAGCCTCCCTACTGTTATTTTATTTTACTTCTGCTCTTTTTTTCTCAACACTTTTTTTGTTGTTATTTTATTTTTACTTTTTTCGTTAAAAATAAATGCACTGTTGGTTAAGGGCTGTAAGTAAGCATTTCACTGTAATGTCTGCACCTGTTGTATTCGGCGCATGTGACCAATACAATTTGATTTGATTTGATTTGATTTGATATTCTTCAAAGTAGCCACCCTTTGCCTTGATTACAGCTTTGCCCACTCTTGGCATTCTCTCAACCACCTTCACCTGTAATGCTTTTCCAACAGTCTTGAAGGAGTTCCCACATATGCTGAGCACTTGTTGGCTGCTTTTCCTTCACTCAGCGGTCCAACTCATCCCAAACTATCTCAATTGGGTTGAGGTCAGGTGATTGTGGAGGCCAGGTCATCTGATGCAGCACTCTCCTTCTTGGTCAAAAATGCCCTTCCACAGCCTGGAGGTGTGATGGGCCATTGTTCTGTTGATAAACAAATGATATTCCCACTAAGCACAAACCAGATGGGATGGCGTATCGCTGCAGAATGCTGTCGTAGCCATGCTGGTTAAGTGTGCCTTGAATTCTAAATAAATCACAGACAGTGTCACCAGCAAAGCACCCCCACACCATCACACCTCCTCCTCCATGCTTCACGTTGGGAACCACACATGTGGACATCATCCGTTCACCTACTCTGCGTCTCACAAAGACACGGCGGTTGGAACCAAAAATCTCAAATTTGGACTCATCAGACCAAAGGACAGATTTCCACCAGTCTAATGTCCATTTGCTCGTGTTTCTTGGCCCAAGCAAGTCTCTTCTTCTTATTGGTGTCCTTTAGTAGTGGTTTCTTTGCAGCAATTCGACCATGAAGGCCTGATTCACGCAGTCTCCTCTAAACAGTTGATGTTGAGGTGTGTCTGTTACTTGAACTCTATGAAGCATTTATTTGGGCTGCAATTTCTGAGGCTGGTAAATCTAATGAATTTATCCTCTGCAGCAGAGGTAACTCTGGGTCTTCCTTTCCCGTGGCTGTCCTCATGAGAGCCAGTTTCATCATAGTGCTTGATGGTTTCATAAAAGTTATTGAAATGTTCCATATTGTCTGACCTTCATGTCTTAAAGTAATGATGGACTGTCATTTCTCTTTGCTTATTTGAACTGTTCTTGCCATAGTATGGACTTGGTCTTTTACCAAAGAGGGCTATCTTCTGTATACCACCCCTACCTTGTCACAACACAACTGATTGACTCAAACGCATTAAGAAGGAAAGTAATTCCACAAATTAACTTTTAAGAAGGCACACTTGTTAATTGAAATGCATTCCAGGTGACTACCTCATGAAGCTGGTTCAGAGAATGCCAAGAGTGTGCAAAGCTGTCATAGAGGCAAAGGGTGGCTACTTTGAAGAATATCAAATGTAATATATATTTTGATTTGTTTAACACTTTTTTGGTTACTACATGATTCCATATGTGTTATTTCATAGTTTTGATGTCTTCACTATTATTCTACAATGTAGAAAATAGTAAAAATAAAGAAAAACCTCACTGAAATATCACATTTACATAAGTATTCAGACCCTTTACTCAGTACTTTGTTGAAGCACCTTTGGCAGCGATTACAGCCTTGAGTCTTCTTGGGTATGACGCTACAAGCTTGCCACACCTGTATTTGGGGAATTTCTCCCATTCTTCTTTGCAGATCCACTCAAGCTCTGTCAGGTTGGATGGGGAGCGTCGCTACACAGCTATTTTCAGGTCTCTCCAGAGATGTTCGATTGGGTTCGGCTGGGCCACACAGACATTCAGAGACTTGTCACGAAGCCACTCCTGTGTTGTCGTGGCTGTGTGCTTATGGTCGTTGTCCTTTTGGATGGTAACCTTTGCCCCAGTCGGAGGTCCTGAGCGCTCTGGAGCAGGTTTTAATCAAGGATCTCTGTACTTTGCTTTCATCTTTCCCTCGATCCTGACTAGTCTCCCAGTCTCTGCCGCTGAAAAACATCCCCACAGCATGATGCTGCCAGGTTTCCTCCAGACGTGATGCTTGGTATTCAGGCCAAAGAGTTCAATCTTGGTTTCATCAGACCAGAGTCCTTCAGGTGCCTTTTGGCAAACTCCAAGCGAGCTGTCATTTGCCTTTTACTGAGGAGTGGCTTCCGTCTGGCCACTCTACCATAAAGGCCTGATTGGTGGAGTGCTGCAGAAATGGTTGTCCTTCTCAAAGGTTCTCCCATCTCTGCAGAGGAACTCTGGAGCTCTGTCAGAGTGACCATCAGGTTCTTGGTCACCTCCCTGACCAAGGCCCTTCTCCCCCGATTGCTCAGTTTGGCCGGGCAGCCAGCTCTAGGAAGAGTCTTGGTGGTTCCACACTTCTTCCATTTAAGAATGATGGAGGCCACTGTGTTCTTGGGTGATCTTCAATGCTGCAGACATTTTTTGGTACCCTTCCCCAGATGTGTGCCCCAACACAAACCTGTCTCGGAGCTCTACAGACAATTCCTTCAACTTCATGGCTTGGTTTTTGCTCTGACATGCACTGTCAACTGTGGAACCTTATATAGACAGATGTGTGCCTTTCCAAATCATGTATTTTTGTTTTTTATTTTTAATACATTTGCAAAAATGTCTAAAAACCTGTTTTCCCTTTGCCATTATGGGGCATTGTGTGTAGATTGATGAGGGGAAAAAATAATTAAATCCATTTTAGAATAAGGCTGTAACGTAACGAAATGTGGAAAAAGTCAAGGGGTCTGAATAGTTCCCGAATGCACTGTATAGTGTATAATGTGCTTTTGTACACCACATACCTGTTTAAGAGAACAAGGCGTCTTCTTCGAGTGTTGTTATCATAATTTTCACAATTTCACAGTGTTATTCCAACCTCATAATGTGGAAATATATACAAAACACAGGAAAATCACGTTTTTGACTGCACTGGGCCTTTAACAAAGAGGGACTAACTTTTTCAGCCCATATGTTGACTGTGGTCAGTTGTTCATATTGTGTTGTTGCCATCCACTGTTCCATGAAACTATGACATTTTTGTTGAATCAATTAGTTTTTGTTTATATAGACATTTTACAATTGTATTTTGCAATGTAAAACATTTAACAAGGTTGAAATTCAGATTTAAAAAATGGCATTCAGAATGAATCTACGAGAAAATAATCCATAATTCTGTTTTGAATCCACCAAAAATGTGGTTTATGCTCGTCATACTGACGCTTCAAGACCTCACCAGTAACTAGCGCTGTTTTTCAAGGGGCATCTTCTCTTTCCAAATCTATCATCAAATCAGTGCTAAACCTACGGGAAGCAAAGGGTTGAATCAAACGTTCCACTATATTTTCCACTTTATTTTCCACGTTTTGTGTTTTGCATGTCGGTGGAATTGTGGATTATATCTTTACAACTTTTGAAATCGCCCCCAAATGGCGTGGGGTAGGGTTATGCAGCCATCCTACACCTTTTGTATTATTTAGGTCATGTTTCTTTATTCTTTGGCGCAGACTATGATGATGTCTGAGCATTCAACCTTTTTAGTCGGGAGTTGGACATGTTTATAGACTTCTAGGGCATTGTGATAAATCTTCTATTTATTTAATACAATTGTAGTGCGAACAGAGGAAAAAATAAACAGACTGACTAAACATACGATTCTTCTTTTGGCTTGTGAAACCCCTATGTAAGGACACAAAAGGGGGGCGTTTTCACTGCTGAAAGTAAATTATTTTGAAGTGGAACTAATCATCTGAGGGATGGTTCTCGTTGTCCTAACAACGCAGCTGAATTGGAATGAGCCTCCCCTTTTGTTGAATATATGTTTTCTTTCTTTCATTCAAAACTGATGATGATAGTAGTTTCACGCCCTGTCCACCCACATTGTCAGTCCAAACTTTTTGCTGATAAGTCTTTACTTGGAGACGCCGAACACACGGCGGGTGACTGTGACGTCAGCCTCGCCCTTCTGTCTCCACAAGCCTTGACACTTTTTAATACCGTGATTTAAAAAAAAAACTTTATTTTATCAAGGAGTCATACTGAGACCAAGGTCTCTTTTACAGATGAACCCTGAATTACATAAATTACAGAAAATACACACATCAAAATGAAAGTCATAATGAAAAGGGAATCTCACACCAAATCCTCCATAATAACACTTATTTTTCGAAGACTGTGAAATGATCAACTCTCTTAGGCTACATTATAAATATATTATTTATCTCCTTGATGATTATGCACTGGTCACTTTCCCATTTTTATATAGATTTTTAGGGCTGTGTCCCATAATATTAGGTCTATTTTGTTTAGGTTGATCTCTGTTGATTGTAACTCAACTCTTTTTCTGTTCACCAGTTCACCAGAACAGTTATGCACAGCATCCAATATGCTAGACTAGGCCTTCACCAATTTGACTTAGGGTCTATTCTCATTGACAAGAATTTCGAGAGATTCTCGAGATGGTATCGATTCTCGAGAGGTTACTGTAATGTAAACTTAAAGCTGCAATATGTAACTTTTTCTGCGACCCGACTAAATTCATATAGAAATGTGTGTTATAAATATGTAATTCTCATTTAAAGCAAGTCTAAGAAGCGGTAGATCTGTTCTATGTGCACTATTTCTATGCTTCCCGTTCTTAAGTTTCGTTTTTGCATCTTTTACTTTCGGTTTTGTACATCAGCTTCAAACAGCTGAAAATACAATATATGTGGTTATGGAAAATATATTTCACAGCGGTTTAGATGGTACAATGATTCTCTACACTATACTTGCTTGTTTTGTCACATAAACTGAAATTAGGCAAACTATTAGAATTTTAGCAACCAGGAAATGGCGGAGTGATTTCTGCATAGTACATATTTAAGTATTTTTCACGTCTCAAATGCTACCTCTGGAATCGCGCATGACACTCACCCTACAGTTGCCCCTCTCTAAAGGCTTCCGCATGCTTTGGTTCGGCAGGCGCCTAGGCTAGGCTAACCGAACGAGTGTGCTCACATACTCCCTTAATTAAATACCTTTGCTGTAGCCAGTATTAGCTAGATTCCTCAAAATAGTCAGAATGAATCTAAGATAACTCTAGAAACCTGTCATTAATTTTGACGTTTTTGCAGAGGAGATCTTAGTCGCGCAATTTTACATCTAACAGATGTTTGATGCAGAAAAAAAGTAATCTATCGTTGAATGACAACAAACACTTCATTGAAGAATCATGACTGTTGACCAATCACTGACGAAGGGGCATGGACTCCGGTTACCAACTTCGGCTTGCCTCAAGAAAAAAAAATATGTGCAAGACCAAAATGAATAAAAACATCACAAAATGTATCATAAAATATGCACGATCTGTTCCGAACTGTTTCGGGTGGAAAGCATGCGGACGCCTTAACCAGGGCAGTGTAAACAGAATTGTCTGGTTGAGGCCAACATTCATACAGTAAGAATACAGGCTGTTACATTCAAAAATTGTCGCTGTAACTTTGTTTGACATGTAACGTTACTAGCTAGCATAGCTAGCTAGCTAGCTAGCATAGCTAGCTAGCTAGCTAGCTAGCTGTGTTATTGTCTTGCAAGCTACATTTAATGCCTTTAAGAATGAGAAAATAAACCCCTTAATTGTCTGCACATGCTTGTGAATTGCTGCATTATTCAGGAGTGTAATGTGGTTTGGTTGCATTATTCAAGAGTGTAGTTAGCTAATATGTTTTAGAGGAAAAGTTTTGAATAGTTTGCAAGCTTACTGGCTCGTCAGTGGCTACTGTGATACTGATTTGTATGGTAAATTTGGAGCTGCAGAGAAATAATGTCATGTTGCCAGCCACAACAAAAGGTAAGGCAAAGATGTCATGTAAATTGAAGTTTAAAAATAAGTTAATGTAGGCCTACATACATGTATTATGTAAATGAAATAAGAAAGATGAAAGGATTTAGGCCTATAGGGTTTGGATAGACACACAGGCATGATATATATTAAACCCTGTTTGATTAGCCTAAAGTTGGTGATCCCAATGAACTATTGTATAAAAGCAAATAACTGTCAAGTGGAATTGGTGATTGATAGGCCTATTGATTGACGACAAAGACAAATCTTTGGTATGATAATGGTATTTAGGCCTAACTGTTATAGTTCTATGTCGATGGTCTCCACATACACCCTCAGGGGCTTGTAAAAGCTACTTTGACCCTCTGACCTCGCACTAAGAATTCCATTTTCTCACCGTTACTAAATCTTTTTCCTTACACAGGCTATACCTTTGCTTCGCAACGCCTAACCGAGGCATTTTATTGTCACCACGGGGAACTAGGGTTCAGGCAACAGTCATCCGACAACAGGTCAACTATTAGTGCCAAGGGCAAGAGGAAGGATAACTTTTACTGACTTGTTGAAACAGTGTAGGCCTACTTTCCTGTTTAGCCTAATATTGTGACTAGTGAAAAATACAGTCTGTTGCAGTGGGTTTTCAGAATAATTGTTGTCTCATGATCATTATTTAGCCTACTGAAAACAGTTAAAGAATAATTTGTTTATCCCTTCACTTGGGATCGCAATTTTTACATTTCTAATTTACCATCAATGTCCCCTGGTTTTTGTTGTTGATCTTTAATAATATAAACAAATAGTGCCGGTCTTGCAGAGTGTGGTATTTAATATTTGCCGAAGGGTCACTGATAGTCCTCCCACCTGTGCACCTTTAGTCCTATACATTTTTGGGTTTAAATGTCTCATATATAGTCTTGCACAATTAATAAACAAACAGTAGCACGTTAAGTTACCTATATTTAATCTTAATTAGCTATACCCATGCTGGATCGTCATTTTCGAATGATCATGCTTTTTCTCGTTTTAGTCTGGTGCTGTGACAACAAATTATGTTCATTCATGCGGTAGGCTATCACCTTATTGTAACTGAGCAAAATTGTATTTAAAACACAATATTACTCATTTTAGACTGGGACATTTTTTAGACAAACACAACAATGTTTGGTTAAATATGATTAATATCCTGGTTTCAGATTTTATAATTTTTTACATGCAACCACACAAATATAAAAACGGCAATTGCGCTGTCGTCATTAAGAAATTAAACGCACTCAATTGTCTGAGAGTGCACAATCCAAATTTCTTACACAAGGCACAGTACTATTTCGTTTTACTCTGCTGTTGTTCATGTATTTATGGCAGGACATTCCTAGTCCAAAGGCTAATACCTCTTTTAAGGCAGGGGCTTTGCAGAAACCGGCTGTAGTGTGATTAGACTGCTGATGCACGTTTTGAAAACAGCTCCTGTACAGTAGCCTACGCTCTGAGTGATGTCTGAGTGATGTCACACATGGGTGGGTCCATAGAAATAGAATGATAATTGAAATAGCATTATTCTATTTCTATGGGTGGGTCCCTCGGTGCAGCAGCTGGAGAGCCCAGTAACATCTCTCTCCCCATTGAGGGCTGGGACTAAAGTGAGTGCTTTGAAGTTGTTAGTCGGCATAGCATAGCCTATAGTTACGATGCTGCAGGTGTCTTACAAATGTGAATGGACATATGGGTCAGGGATGACCCTTCACCCTACAGAAGGCATTTTTCACGCTAATAGCTAACGTTAGCCTACTTAACGACTTTCACGACTGGTCGCGTGATGTTTGTCAGGAATTTCCAGCAGTCCGTTGGCGTGCAACTATTTCTGTCATCTTTGCACGCCATGCGGTATCTCGTTGTCAGTCACCACGGCAGACTGGGAGCCGGGAGAGGACGCCAGTGCTGTGCCAGTTGGCTAGAGTTTGTGAAAACAACAGGCAGACGCAGCACGATTCT
Organism: Coregonus lavaretus; assembly: GCF_964263955.1. NCBI lineage: Eukaryota > Metazoa > Chordata > Actinopteri > Salmoniformes > Salmonidae > Coregonus > Coregonus lavaretus. The sequence goes on from NC_140016.1 coordinate 21,459,624, forward strand.
AATCTTAATCGTTCCAGACATGAAGGTCACTCTCGTGGCGATCGCAGTTTTACTTGTTACATTAAGAATAATGTAGATTCCACAGCTTTTATATATCAACTGAGCTCATTTCGTCTTTAACCACAACTGAATTACACACTTACCACATCGAAAAGGTTTCGCTCTTGGACCAGAGGCCACCGTAATTACGTTGACCTTTTGTTGTTTATTATGTTAGGTGAGTAGATACGCACGGTTCCTAATAGGCCTACTAAATTGTGAAGACCTTTGAGAAGTGTTAGAAAGCCAAAAAGGCTCAAATAAGTTTAACACTAGTCTTACGTTATTTGATTGTGCATTACACACAATATACCCATTAGGCCCAAGGTATACCATTCCTAATTGGAAGAATTGAAAGGAAGGAGACTACTTGATCCTTCAGACATGGCTACAGGCAAAGTAAGATTATGCATTTGGGTTAAGTGCCTCCAAACGATGTTATGTAATTGAGGATGAGGAGAGGATTTAAGAGGCATGGCTTACTTGGACTATTTAACATACAGACTGAACACACTATTACTCTCTCATTAAACAAACAGGCACATGACTTACCTACCAAAACCTACCAAAACAATAAATTACCATGAATGGAAAGTCAACAGGAACATAGAGAAGATGAGTACTCTCCTATACTGTCAAACCACAGCGAAGGCCATCACATCTATTGGTATGATTCAGGTCCCTACACTCTTAGGAAAAAGGGTTCCAAAAGTTTTTCTTAGGCTATCGCCATAGGAGAACCCTTTTTGGTTTCAGGTAGAACCCTTTTTGGTTCCAGGTAGTTTCTACATGGAACCCAAAAGGGTTCTTCAAATTATTATCCTATGGGGACAGCCGAAGAACCCTTTTAAGGTTCTAGATAGCACCTTTTTTTCTAAGAGTGTATGACAGTATTGTAAATATCGAGGGGCCCCTTAATATATTTGGCTCAGCAGGTTTGGACATTATTTGAGTGTTTGCCTAATAATAGCTAATGAGAGCCAAGTGACATGTGTATGTACCCAGAATATCATGGGGCCCATTAAACTATAACAATGTTATAATTAGCATTGTGGCTAAGGTTAACTTCTGCCCTATAAATATCAAACTGGATGTGGGCCTGATTGGTACACTGTTTTTGGGCGAGGAGATGTGTGTGTGTGTGTCTGTGTGTGAGAGAGAGGGGGGGAGAGAGAGCGAGAGAGAAAGAGAGCAAGCATTGGACTAACCAAACCAATATACAAAATGTTTGTGTATTGTCTTATCCATTATGTTAATGCTCATAACAATATCAAAATATGTAACATAACGTGTGATACTCACATATCATACTGTTTGTACTACAGAAAAGAGCAGTGGTGTACCCTTCCAAGTGTGTTATAAACATGCAACCCAGTCACTATTAAACTACCTTGCTTTGCCAACAACAAAAATCAAGCAAATCCTCAATTTCGTCCATGACCAACACACAGACGTCATTATTTGTTGGTCTTTTTTTTATTGTCCTCTGTAAGTTGCAAGGCCTGGAATACACGGCAGTCTTCAACATTTATATTGGAAATGTTTTTGATCTTGTACCCCACTGCAAACACATTCAGCTGTCTGCAGGTCTCCTAGCAACAACAAACAAAGGCAGGGCCCATTTCAAGTTTCCCGCGGAGAGGCCAGTCCGGCGGAGCCTTTGATTTTGACTGGGAAAATAGCTGAGTGGGCACTACTGGCATTTGTCTTTCATTTACTCCAACACCCCCCCCCCCCCCCCAAAAAAAAAAACTTTCTGGAACAGCCAAATCTTCATCTGTCTGTCCCCTGCATCCAACCAACACCCCCCGATAATCAACCATGGCGAAGCAGCTCATTGAAACATTACAGTGTTTTGTTGAAGTTCTTCACTTTTTGTTTTGGTGCATAGTGACTGTTTGAGTAGCTAGAAAAGAGCTAGAATTTAGTAGACTAGTCATTTGTGGTTTCTCTGTATTCGGTCCATTGTTTTCACCTCCTCTTTAAAGTCGACCTATTTTTTATTTTTTCCACCTTTATTTAACCAGGTAAACCAGTTGAGAACAAGTTCTCATTTACAACTGCGACCTGGCAAAGATAAAGCAAAAAACAACAACACATAGTTACATATGGGGTAAAACAAATCATAAAGTCAAAAATACAACAGAAAATATATATACAGTGTGTGCAAATGTAGCAAGTTATGGAGGTAAGGCAATAAATAGGCCATAGTGCAAAATAATTACAATTTAGTATTAACACTGGAATGATAGATGTGCAAGAGATGATGTGCAAATAGAGATACTGGGGTGCAAATGAGCAAAATAAATAACAATATGGGGATGAGGTAGTTGGGTGGGCTAATTTCAGATGGGCTGTGTACAGGTGCAGTGATCGGTAAGGTGCTCTGACAACTGATGCTTAAAGTTAGTGAGGGAGATAGGAGTCTCCAGCTTTAGAGATTTTTGCTGTTCATTCCAGTCATTGGCAGCAGAGAACTGGATGGAATGGTGGCCAAAGGAGGTGTTGGCTTTGGTATCTCAGGATTGTGACATAAAATTATTTTCTAATCACATAATGTGTGCGTTTTCCTCCCCTACACAAGCGCGTAAAGCTTTTTGTGTTTCAATGGAGCTGTTGCTAGTTTCTCTGCTATGTATCTCCGAATGCCTGCAGCTCTCCAGAGGAACAGTGGAGCTGCCGTGGGTTTTCAGGGTCATGGGACCCATACAGAGCCGCCTATTTGGAATTCAACTACTTCCATAAAGTGGGCCGCACATTGAAAACATTATTTGAAGTTGATGCTCGCCGAGAAATAACGCTTTCGTAGTGAGTCCTGAGGAGCATAGTATAAATAGCCCACTTTTTGCTGTATGTATAAGCATGGGGGGGGGGGGGGGGGTAATAACGTTGGGCTATGTAATGTTATCTTACTCCAACGCTGCTTGCTTTCATCCAAAACGGCTCAGGAGATTAAACAAATGAAAGTGTTTCTCATTGTTTTGGTGTAATTTACTGTAATTTATGTTTCCATCTAGTTGCAGAGGCCTGCTAGAGCAATTGGTTGTGTTTGTAGAAGGACACGCAGCCCGGTGGGGTGTATTGACTCAGGCTGTTGACTAATACTGCGTTATTGCCATGTTTTAGGCTAACACTGCCCCCATTGTTTGTGAGTGACCAAACAGTACCCAGGCTCTACACTGAGACCATGCACAGCTCACCATGTATTGTATTTACATAGCATTTGGCCACTCAACAGAATATGAAATACTGTATCTAGAGTCATTTCAGTGAGGGAGTGCGCCCATGTGGTACGTTTATGTGTAGGCTAAAGCGTTGTCATTAAGTGTGCATGTCGTAAACATTATATAACACATACGTTACTAACCATTAGCATTTAAATGGAGTGCTCTGTAGTACCATTCTGAAGGCATATAGTGCAAGACCTCCATATTCACTATAACTCATCATATGTTTAGACGGAAGCAGAGACACACGTTAGACCATCTCAATATGTGCCGTTCATCCAAGCATGAAATGTACAGTTACAGTACACTTGGAATGAGGCCATGTATGTTTTGTGCCATATAGAACAGATCACAGTATATGACTATATGACATTTTTGGAGTGAGGAAAAACACGGTACAGAAGGAGTGTGGGTGTGGTAGCATTTGTCACTGCTCTCTTTAGGGGTTCAAAACTAGGTTTGAAAATGTCTGTCTTGATGTCACACATTTATTTTTGTGTTGCAGAAATCTGTTCAGGGACCCCAAAATTTTTCCAACCGTCAAGGGTGTCAAAAACCCGAAGTGCAACTGAATTGCCACCCCCAGTCCTTCTGTACGTTAAATGGCTTGCTGATTCCAAGAGACGAGGTGGGAGTCTGTTGTATGTTGTGGTGCACCAGCCGCTCTGTCCCGTCTCAAAACATGACCAGTCGCCCTAAACACACCCATCCCATAGCTGGCCCATCCCATCCCGTCACACACACACACACACACACACACACACACACACACACACACACATTTTGTTATCCTATCCTCATGGGGACCTAAAATTGATTTCCATTCAAAATCCTATTTTCCCTAACCCTAAACTTAACCACTATCCCCTTACCCTAATTCTAACTCTAATAGTAACCCTAACCCTAAACCTAACCTCTAAGCTTAAAATAGCCTTTGTCCTCATGGGGATGTGGGAAATGTCCCCACGAGGGTAAATGTTCCTTGTTTTACTATCCTTTTGGGGATTTTAGGTCCCCACAAGGATCGAAGAACCAACCCCTACACACACACACACACACTCTGTGTCCTCCTCCAAAGTGTCCTTCCCTCACCACCTCTTTGACACTGTAATGTGACAGACAACCTTGTCCCACCGCCATTCGTTTTCAGGGTGACGTCTGAAAAGCTGAAGCTAACAGACTCTGGCAGTATTGTCCCGAGTGATTGAGATGTTAACTTTCAGTGCCGTCTCCCTACAGTGCTGTATCTCCTTCCTCCCTCCTCCTCTCCCCCTCCTGCTCCCCGGTCCCTCCGTCTCTCTTCCTCAGCAGCCTCTCTCTCTCTCTCCATCTGACTGCACTGTGAGAGAGCCAAGCCATTAGACACTCCCAGTGCTGATAATGAAGACACAGAGGTGGTCCAAAGCAGCGTGATGCGGTGGAGGAGAGGAGAGCAGAGGAGTAAGGTAGATTAGGATAATTGCCTGGCGTCGGGGGCAAAGAGAGAGAGAGAAAGATGTCTTACTACCAGCCGTCTCCATTTGCAAAAGGAGTATTAGCGCGATATTGCCAAATGCAGGATTCAGGATTCATGGTTTATTGTAACATCAAATGAGACATTTTTCTTTCCAGTGAATGTGCTCGGTAATCTGATAATAGGTGCAGAATAAATAAAAATGTTGCCAAATCTTGTTGTTATTGTTGTTTATACTGAATATTGATCATGTGGTATGTATGTAGGCCTATGCATCACCAGCTACGCCAGCATATCTGTTGTTTATACAGCCTCGGCCCGGGTTTCTCCTACACCAGTAAGCGCTAAATATCCGGGTCTCTCCTACACCAGTAAGCGCTAAATATCCAGGTCTCTCCTACACCAATAAGCGCTAAATATCCAGGTCTCTCCTACACCAGTAAGTGCTAAATATCCAGGTCTCTCCTACACCAGTAAGTGCTAAATATCCGGGTCTCTCCTACACCAGTAAGCGCTAAATATATGGGTCTATCCTACACCAGTAAGTGCTAAATATCCAGGTCTCTCCTACACCAGTAAGTGCTAAATATCCAGGTCTCTCCGACACCAGTAAGCGCTAAATATCTGGGTCTATCCTACACCAGTAAGTGCTAAATATCCAGGTCTCTCCTACACCAGTAAGCGCTAAATATCTGGGTCTATCCTACACCAGTAAGTGCTAAATATCCAGGTCTCTCCTACACCAGTAAGCGCTAAATATCTTGGTCTCTCCTACACCAGTAAGTGCTAAATATCCAGGTCTCTCCTACACCAGTAAGCGCTAAATATCTGGGTCTATCCTACACCAGTAAGTGCTAAATATCTGGGTCTCTCCTACACCAGTAAGCACTAAATATCTTGGTCTCTCCTACACCAGTAAGCACTAAATATCCGGGTCTCTCCTACACCAGTAAGCGCTAAATATCCGGGTCTCTCCTACACCAGTAAGCGCTAAATATATGGGTCTATCCTACACCAGTAAGTGCTAAATATCCAGGTCTCTCCTACACCAGTAAGTGCTAAATATCCAGGTCTCTCCTACACCAGTAAGCGCTAAATATCTGGGTCTATCCTACACCAGTAAGTGCTAAATATCCAGGTCTCTCCTACACCAGTAAGCGCTAAATATCTGGGTCTATCCTACACCAGTAAGTGCTAAATATCCAGGTCTCTCCTACACCAGTAAGCGCTAAATATCTTGGTCTCTCCTACACCAGTAAGTGCTAAATATCCAGGTCTCTCCTACACCAGTAAGCGCTAAATATCTGGGTCTATCCTACACCAGTAAGTGCTAAATATCTGGGTCTCTCCTACACCAGTAAGCACTAAATATCTTGGTCTCTCCTACACCAGTAAGCACTAAATATCCGGGTCTCTCCTACACCAGTAAGCGCTAAATATCCGGGTCTCTCCTATACCAGTAAGCGCTAAATATCCAGGTCTTTCCTACACCAGTAAGTGCTAAATATCCGGGTCTCTCCTATACCAGTAACCACAGAATATCAGGGTCGATCCTACACCAGTAAGCGCTAAATATCCAGGTCTTTCCTACACCAGTTAGCGCTAAATATCCAGGTCTCTCCTACACCAGTAAGCGCTAAATATCTGGGTCTTTCCTACACCAGTAAGCACTAAATATCCGGGTCTCTCCTACACCAGTAAGCACTAAATATCTGGGTCTCTCCTACACCAGTAAGCACTAAATATCTGGGTCTTTCCTACACCAGTAAGCACTAAATATCCGGGTCTCTCCTACACCAGTAAGCGCTATATATCTGGGTCTTTCCTACACCAGTAAGCACTAAATATCCGGGTCTCTCCTACACCAGTAAGCACTACATATCTGGGTCTCTCCTACACCAGTAAGCACTAAATATCCGGGTCTCTCCTACACCAGTAAGTGCTAAATATCCAGGTCTCTCCTATACCAGTAAGCGCTAAATATCCGGGTCTCTCCTATACCAGTAAGCGCTAAATATCCAGGTCTCTCCTACACCAGTAAGCGCTAAATATCCGGATCTCTCTTACACCAGTAAGCGCTAAATATCAGGGTCTCTCCTACACCAGTAAGCGCTAAATATCCAGGTCTTTCCTACACCAGTAAGCACTAAATATCCAGGTCTCTCCTACACCAGTAAGCACTAAATATCTGGGTCCCTCCTACACCAGTAAGCACTAAATATCTGTGTCTCGCCTAAACCAGTAAGCGCTAAATATCCGGGTCTCTCCTATACCAGTAAGCGCTAAATATCTGGGTCTCTCCTACACCAGTAAGCACTAAATATCTGGGTCTCTCCTACACCAGTAAGTGCTAAATATCCGGGTCTCTCCTACACCAGTAAGCGCTAAATATCCGGGTCTCTCCTATACCACTAAGCGCTAAATATCCAGGTCTCTCCTACACCAGTAAGCGCTAAATATCCGGATCTCTCTTACACCAGTAAGCGCTAAATATCAGGGTCTCTCCTACACCAGTAAGCGCTAAATATCCAGGTCTTTCCTACACCAGTAAGCACTAAATATCCAGGTCTCTCCTACACCAGTAAGAACTAAATATCTGGGTCCCTCCTACACCAGTAAGCACTAAATATCCGGGTCTCGCCTAAACCAGTAAGCGCTAAATATCCGGATCTCTCTTACACCAGTAAGCGCTAAATATCCGGGTCCCTCCTACACCAGTAAGTGCTAAATATCCGGGTCTTTCCTACACCAGTAAGCGCCGTAAATGTCTGGTTCTTTCCTACACCAGTAAGCACTAAATATCAGGGTCTCTCTTACACAAGTAAGCACTCAATATCCGGGTCTCTCCTACACCAGTAAGCGCTAAATATCCAGGTCTCTCCTACACAAGTAAGCACTCAATATCCGGGTCTCTCCTACACCAGTAAGCGCTAAATATCTGGGTCTATCCTACACCAGTAAGTGCTAAATATCCAGGTCTCTCCTACACCAGTAAGCGCTAAATATCCAGGTCTCTCCTACACCAGTAAGTGCTAAATATCCGGGTCTTTCCTACACCAGTAAGCGCCGTAAATGTCTGGTTCTTTCCTACACTAGTAAGCACTAAATATCTGGGTCTCTCTTACACAAGTAAGCACTCAATATCCGGGTCTCTCCTACACCAGTAAGCGCTAAATATCCAGGTCTCTCCTACACCAGAAAGCGCTAAATATCCAGGTCTCTCCTACACCAGTAAGTGCTACATATCCAGGTCTCTTCTACAGCAGTAAGTGCTACATATCCAGGTCGCTCCTACACCAGTAAGCGCTAAATATCCAGGTCTCTCCTACACCAGTGTGCACTAAATACTCTCACTCACTAAGGCTTTGAAGAGCCTATGAGGTCGGTTTTAAATGATGGTCTGCACCCACGCCACGCTTTCTCTCTCCCCTCGCACAAATCTATTCGCCATGCACACAATGCATTTCAAATCAAAGCAGCGTCACCATAACGTGCCTTGGGAGACATTAAGCTGTAGTACGTTACTTTAATGTATGATAGTATGGCCCCTGTACGCTTTGATGTGCTCACTGTTTTAATACTTGTATTAATAATAACACACTGGCTACTTCTGCTGCTACTGCTGCTGTTCCCTCCCTCCTTCCATCCATCCATCCCTCCCTGGGTCTCTGGGTTGGACTGTCGGTGTGCTTGTGATTAAAGACAATGATATGGACCCGGAGATAAAGAGTGCCAGGAGAACCTATCAGAGAGCACTGGGTGTAAGGTACTACTCTCCTATTGGCTGCTGTTGGAATCAGACACATCTTCATTCTTCTTCCATCCAGCCTGCTTTCACATCCAAGCTCCAGGGAATTTCTCTGTGTGTGTGAGTGTGTGCACATGTGTGTGTGTGCATGAGTGTGTGTGTGTGTGTGCACGTGTGTGTGTGTGTGCGTGTGTATGCACGTGTGTGTGTGTGTGTATGAGTGAGTGTTTGTGTGTGTGTGAGTGAGTATGTGCAGGTGTGTGTGTGAGTGTGTGTGTGTGTGTGTGTGCAGTAAACATCTTATACACACAGAAGGCACAGTGCTTAGACACTGATAACACTAACCCTCCTCCAAGCCTGGCCCAGATACAGACACAGTGTTGGGAGTGCTGGCAGACTTCGAGGTACTGTCTTCTTCCAGCTACTTCAGTAGGACATCAGCTCATTATGAATGAGAGAGAATGGCTACACTACAGTAAGCTTTTTGCATGGATTTGTAATGGTGCTCACATTTGTAACAATGATTTCTCGCTGGCTTGCTCCTATTTATTCCAGTCATGTATTATATACAACACTCGAGTAAAATTCAGATTTAACACCACACCAAAAAAATACACTCAATGATCACACTTTTAAAAAAGGTGTTTGGTTTTTCCTTATATTAATTTAGCGGCTGATGTTGTTATTACACCCCTGACAATGGTGAGGAATTCTGCTCTGTCTGTGTCTCCTGTTTTAATCTGGTTGGGGTACCTGACATGATTTGTCAGTCACCACCACTCAACATTCATTTTTTCACAATGTGTTACCTTGCATTACTTTCAGTTATATTCAGCAGTCACCCCATTTCAATCAAAAACGCTTCCAGTCAAAGAATCCATGCATCGGCATTAGTTAAAAATAAATATGTTCCCTATTGCTGCCAGTGTAAGTCCTTGATTCAATCCGTATCGCCGAAGTTCAGCGTTATATCGCGCTTAAAATGTAAAGGTAATTTCCGATTGAGCTGACATGTGCAGAGTTTACCATGAATGCAGTCTCCGCAAACGCGGGAACATTGCATTTAAACTTCAATCGCGCTATTACGCTGAACTTCGGCGATACTGGTTGAATCAAGCCCTTAGTCCATCACCCGGTCAACAATGTTACAGCCAGTCAACACTGGGGCTCGGGCTAATGGCGTGACTGGGACCAGTGTGGCCCAGACTCCTCTCCTCCATGCCCAGACTGTGGCAGCTCATTCCAAGCCCCACCAGGGGCACCTGGCTCCCCTCCCTTCCCTGGCTGGATCAATGACTAGGGCCTTCCCAGCCCAGAGACCAGGGGTCAGCATCAAAAGCCCCCTGCCCACGTCCCTGCCACCTGGTGCTCTCTTTAGGATGAGGGGGTACACTTCCACCCCTCCACCCTCTCTGAACAGGCCAGTCTGTGTGGACATGGAGCCAGAACAGGGCCGTCGTGTGATCTCCCGCGCCCCCCTCCCCAGCCGCCCCCCACAGGGAGAGGGTGAGGGGTCAACCCCATCAGACCACCACACGACTCACAGAGCCATTTGATGAGGGGGATCTGTTTTTGATTTCATTATGCCAGTTGAATCCTGATCCTGAGCCCTCCTCAACGTGGCAATGATTGAGTGGTTGTTTGGAATGTGTTTGTGTCATCTGTAGTCAAAACCTTAATGTTGGAAAATTTCTGTTTTCAGGGATTGGTGGATGTGAAGTGGACCTGGTCATTGAAGGTTGGTAGATGGCTGTTTTCCTCACTTGACTTCATTATTGGTTCAAATGAACACATCAACAACATACTGTTATTTATGATACCGTTTATTAGGTCATTAACTAATGGGGGAAGGGCAGATATGACACCATATTAACAGTTATGATAATGAATCTGACATGTTTCTGACATAAAAAATGCATGAGTTGGAACCACAACAGGCTTTCATTTCACTAACTCATGCATGATAATGTACGGTGTGTCACTACCACACAGTCCTACCGAGGTACACCACAGGAAAATGGACAAAAAATATTCAGCCATTCTTGAAGGACAATGGAAGTTAAATATGTATGAGTTATTGTTATTAAAATAAACACCTTTTTGACATTAATGCCTTCATTACAGTGTTAGACTTTACTGACTGACTTTACTGACTCTTGGAAGTGTTTTATGGTCATTAAACTTTGATACAACATGAAGACTCAGTTTCTCTGTGACAGATACTGTATGTCGTTCAGGCTGTCAGTACATCAGCTCCATGAATACATATTCATTTCTAAATCTGTTTATTGAGCTCTTCTTCTATTTCTTCCCCCCATTCTTTCCTCTAGTGCATTAGCAGATCCCAGTATGTCCCCTAGTCTTGTGAACAAGGGATGAAAAGGAGAGAAAAAAAAGGTCTGATGAGTTTGGCAAAGGGAGGACGGAGGGGGACAGATGGCATGAAGTCTGCGTGGCTCTGGCCTGGCGCTAAAATCCTCCTCTCTCACATTCCAACAAATCCTAGCAGGAGGCTGGGGAGTCTGCCACACCACTCAGTGGATCCACAGGGTTCTCTCTGCATCTCTCTCCTCGCTCTCCTGCACCCCCCGTAAGTCCCTGACCAAGGGTGTCAGCCCCCCCCGATACCATATACACCTATAAATATATTAAAAGGCTACTTCAGGATTTTGCCAAAGAGGCCTTTATCTACTTCCCCAGAGTCAGAAGAACTAGTGGATACCATTTTTATGTCTCTGTGTCCAGTATGAAGGACTTTCGAGGTAGTTTCGCGAGCCAATGCTAACTGGCGTTAGCGCAGTGACTGGAAGTCTATGGGTATCTGCTAGCAAAAAAAATCAAAAAGTATCCCTTTAACATGTGTATATGGTATGATGGGATTTGTGAGTTTATTGGCCTGCTAAGATAAGAGAGACAGGAGGGTGAGAGATGGAGACTCAGGCCCTGATTGTTAGTATGGAATTGGACAGAAGCGGGCTGGGCGTGTGGGGTAGAATTGGTAGTGGACCTATCCCGCCACTCCAGTGTCAGATCTCATTGAGTAAACATAGGACCAAAGCATGGAGGCAAAGACTGTCATCCATTTGTATGAGAGGAAGAAAACATAAGGAGTTTTTCAATTAGTCTTGTCATCCCCAGCTCTCGATAAGGAGGAAACGCTAGAAAATTGAGCCTGTCACAGGCCAGACATGCCCCGCTCAGATTGCCTCGTATCCTCCTCAGTCGGTCCGTCGGAGGGGTGTAAGTGTAACTGTATAGTAACCACACACAGATAGTATGCCCTACCACTGGCCCGCAGTGACCGCATGACGTCTTTATGCGTTTCCACTTCCAAATTGTTTTGGATCGCATTAGAATTTTAGGAATGTGCATTGAGGAGCTCCGTATAAAAATATATCAGCAATATGATAATCATGTTTATAATGTCATTTATGGACTGTACTGTGTGCACTTTCTAGCTTTATATCTCTCTCACTCTCTCTCTCTGCACTTTGCCTTCTGCTCGTGCTAATGAGTGGCTCTTCTGAGAATAGAGGACGCTGTGAAAAGGTCACAGGAGGTTTGAGTATCACATTACTGTTAATGCTAATGATAATAAAAAGAGCAATCTGGGTAGGCCAAATCTATCTCTGAGCTTTTTTCCCTCTCCATATGGAATGTGATTTATCTGCAGTTGGTCATATGATTTGCTTTGCAGCATTGTGTAAGGAAGTGTGTATCTCATTACGATACAAAGGTTGTTGTTCATTTGTTGTTCTATGCTAATGTCGGATGTGCCTCAGAGGTTACTATGATGAAAGGTACAGTAGGGAACCATCTGTGTCGTACAGAGCCTCACACACCACAACATCTCAACCCCAAAGCTTTACACAAACATTTCAATCCCTACAACTGCATTTTCCAGTTAAAAGCTGAAAACCACATAATATATTCCACTGCCCTAAACTTGGCTAAAGTCTTTGCCGAAACTGTAATTACACTAGACTCGTAGAAAAAAGGTGCTATCTAGAACCATAACGGGGTTTTTTTCTTCGGCTGGCCCCAAAGGGGAACCCTTTCATGAACCCTTTTTGGTTCCAGGTAGAATCACTTTGGTTCCAGGTAGAACCTGTTTTGGTTCCATGTAGAACCCTTTCCACAGAGGGTTCTACATTGAACCAAAAAGGGTTCTGCTATGGGGACAACTAAAAAAAACTTTTGGAACCCTTTTTGCTAAGAGTTTACATTTCAATTGAAAATTGGCCATAAACTTGTCATAAACACTAGGTCTTTCGTCAGATTCTTAATTACAGTATAGCCTACTGATAAAGCTGATTCCATCCAACCACAAAGCCATAATAGCCATTATTATAGATAGATCTGACTTTCACAAGTGGATCTGCACTGACTTTCCCTCCCTACCTACAGCACAGAGACAGAGGGGTTGGCCATCCTTCCTCGGTGGCAGGGCAGAGTGGCATCATGACATTACCATCCCCAGGCCCGCTGGCACAGCTATCACCCGCAGGATGGGAGAGTGGCAGGGTCGATGGCCCCATGTTGGCTCCTGGCTCCGTCCCCTTCTGTCCCCTTTGTCCCCCTCCGTCCCCTCTCTCAGAGAAAAGGCAAGATGGCCTCTGCCAGTCTCTCAGTGCATTGATCAGAGGCCAGACCTCCATTAGCTAAAGGTCAGTTAAGGCCAGCGGATGGGGTCCTGGATGGGTCCTGTGTGCGTGTCCTTTGGGGGGACCCAGACCCACTCAGGCCCAGCCAGGGAATGTGTCCTTGTCACTGGGTTCACCGTGCTCTTTGCCGTCCCCACAGCTCCCCATGACCATGTTGGTGGGAGGATGCGCCCCCCCCCCCCCCCCCCCCCCTCAATCCAGCAGGCAGCCCCCATCTATATCTACCTCCATTTTGTTTGATCTCAGCCACATTATACTACACAATTGTCCCTCTCCCAAAATCAAAGACTCATTCATTCTAATTTTCTCCCTCCAATAGAATGCCACAATAAATGATGTGCCTAGCTCCTACTACAGATGATCACAGTGGCACAATTACATCAAATTGCCAGGCCAGACCCGTGGTTTCACATCGCTGAATGGCAGTTTACCTTATAAGCCTGTGAATGAATGGGGGATAATTGTGGAGATAAACAGTGTGTAGGCTGAGTCTGCTGTCGGGTGGGATCAATTTCCTGTGTTGTCAGGGGCACCAGTGATGGAGAGGGCTGTGCTGTACACACAGAGAAAGGCAGATGAGATTATTTGCATACACACACACAAGGATACAACCACCCTCACACACAGTCACATGTGGATACACACACACCGATATACTCACACCACACACACACACACACAGATGATTGTCTATTGCTTCTGTCAGTTTTTTTTTCTTCCTCCAGCCATGGAGACCTCATCCTGGGAAATTGAGCAATTTCTGATTGAAAACAGTGCCGGTAATTAGAGTACTCACTATTTGTAACCACTTGGCATTACATTAGTATGCAAAGCTGGCAGTCAGCTAATCTGTGGGAAAACGTTTGTTTCCTTAATTGCCCTCTTAGGACAAAAGCAAAAGTAAACGGAGGAGAGAATATAGTAGAATGTTAACTTGCTCCTGCTAGAAGGGAGCCTGGTGTGTTCAGGGGACGTGGCTCCCTCAACACAGGGGTTACACACACATACACACGCTTATAGATTGATAAACAGTGATGGCATATACAACGTGACAATAGGGTCATCTTCCTATCTTACTCTTTGTATGAAGGCATATCAATCCACCTGGTCTGTGTCAGGCCAGTCGTTCCTCTCCATCCTACCTGCCTCACCGTGGCTTCACTTGTATAAGGACGACTACCTCACTCTGCCGAAAGGTTACCCTGTCGTCTCACCCTCATCTTCAGTGGTCTTTTCTCCCTCTCCACTCCAATGCCTTTAGTAGATTATTATAGTCCCACCCTAATGACTTCATCCCTGCAGGCACCTATGACTTGAAATTGGTCCTGTGTTAATATAACTAAATATGTATATAATTACTGTGTAGAAAGTTAGTAAGTTCAAGCAGTTATGCACTACTTGACACTTTAAATATTACGGTTTTGCATGTAGTGATTTTGCAATGGAAAGTACTATGCAGAAGCCTACAATCACCTGTCTGGTACAATGTAATTTTCAGTAATTCCTCCCCTGTAGGATGACACCACTGTTTCATAAAGTGTTGCTATCAGAGGAGTCCTGCTCTACAATCCCTATTCTATATAAGATGAGTCTCTACTCTCATCCCAATCATAATGCTATCGTCTGCCCGCTCTCCCTTCTGCTCCAACCTTTCCTTACTGCAATCAGGGTCCTCCTTCTGCCCAGCTTACCTTTATAAGGTACATGCACCTGGACACTGTATTATTGTTACGTTCCCCAGCCTAGAAAACCAAAATTGTCACTCAAACAGGAGGAAATAACAAAGAGTCACTGACAACAACCAAAACAAAACAGGTGGGGTTTTAGGAGGGGTTCTGAAAGACACTCATGGGGGTGTCCACTGAAAGTTGACTAGCAACAAGAACTGGGACCTAAAAGACACCCACCATGAGCGCCCACTAAATGTGCCCACTAAGATGCAAACAAAAGAAAACCCCCACATCAAACTTAAAGACAGGAAGCGAACCAAAAAGGTGGCGCAAAACAAAAACAGGAAAGATCAGATAAAGGATTGTCTTTCTAGAAATCAAATCGGGAGAGCCAACTAAATGTGTTGACCCTCCACATCTCTCAAGAGAGCTGGAGCACTGGGCCAGCCTCTCTTAAATATCACCTGTGCCAACACAGATGGAAACCCCTTCCAACTAACAAGATGGACAAACCAGCACAGGTGGAACACATACTGACTAATGAGGTGCCACCAATCGGTGCACCCTACGTGTTAAAGTGTAACAATTATCAACAGGGAAGTACACTGTACGCTCTACCATCTCCTCTGTAACAATCTCTCTCACCCCATTGGTTGACCTGACATTGGTATGGATTGATATTCTATTCTATTCTATTATACACTTATCTTTTGCCCAGTACCACCATGACATATGATGTGCATTTGACAACAAAAATGTTGGCAATCTTCCTATACCTTTAATATGGATGGAGAATGGTTTTCTGCGATTGCAGGGCTGGAGGATCCACAGCCTGGCAAGCTTCATGGTCAGATGTTCTGTTGGCTCATCCTGCACACAAAGTAAAATACAGCCCAATTAAAACCGTCTGCAGCCTGGAAATGACAGGATCATACAAGAACGTCAGGTCACACTTTCATATGGAATAATATTGAGGCTTTTTCCTGAAACTGAATAGATGTGGCTCTTGGTGCATCTTCTCTGGGTTTTATGCTGTATTTACCTGTTTCAGTAAAATATGGTAAATTGATCTTGGCAGTGAGTTTTATGAGGGAACCCCGTATGATGAACATGAGTCCATCCAGGATACATTTTTGATTATTAATTACTATTCACTGCACAATACATCACAGCAAAACATGTGTCTTGTTATTCATATAGCAACTAAAAACTACCATTGTCCTTAATTTGAGCAGTTTCAATAGTTTGATCATTGCAGCTGATTTAAAAACACTCTTTTCAAGTTCAAGCTATGCCTGCATAGGGCCCACTGAGTGGAAGTCTGACAGGCACAGAGACAAAATAAATGAAATACTCATAATAGGCTACTTTGTAAAATATGAAGATATGCATCAACATAATTAAAATAATAGAAAATGTTTCATGAATATAAACACTGTGTTATGGTGGTCACCATATCAATGCATTCTGGTTTAGGATTATACTATAGATCAATTTATAGATCAATATATCTTTACAAATCAGACTATAACAAAACACAAATTCAATCATAAAGGAGGGGTACCACATTATTTCAGTTGGATTGACAATTGACAGGTAAGAGACAGGTTTACAATGAAGTACTTTTTCTAGTAACAGGCCTAAATGTTAACATTATGTGGCCTTCAAAGTATTACAGTCATGATCGGATTAGTTTTGAGCATTGGATTCCTGCATCGAACAGCATGGCTGATAAATTACTTGGAAAATGAGCACATACGTCCCTATAAATGATTATGTTGTAAAAAAAACTATTCGAATTCGTTCAATATAAAGAACCATGGGCTGTCTTTACGTAGATCAACTTTTGCACAACCTTTACACATCACAGGTGCGCAGAAGAGGCAAAAGTGTGCTTGGTTCCCATAGTCTGCAAAACTAAAACCACGTGCAATGTTTCTGTCGCCTTTCATCAAGGCAAGACTTTCTTCTAAAAAACTATTCCATTATCTTACAGCAAATTGTTTTATATCTTTTCTGTCTTTTTAATATTTTTAATTTAGCTCCTTGCTCCTGTTGACCTATTCACGCTTCGATAATAATTTCAGCCCACTATCCAAATTCAGACGATTTCACAGTGAGACCTTTAGGATATTGCCTTTTGACTTTGAAATGGTCTTATTTCGATAAAAGTTTAATTTCTCACAGGGTCTTTTGTATTTTGACTTGACAAGAGGGGTGAACCACAAGTTTGACAAAATATCGAATGAGAGAGAATCGTTTACCTTTTTACTTGTATACTTTTTACATCAATGGAGGGGTGAAAGTTGGGTGCCACAGGTGAAGAAAACGAGCTGTTGAGTTTATCCCTGTTTAAATCACTTGGGCTGCTATTTATTTACATTGGTAATAACTATACAATGCCTAACAACCTATTTAGAATAGAATATTCAACACATCAGAATAAATATCTCATTCAAGTAAACATTCTAGCTTATTTTGTTGTCATCATATCATCTTGCTAGCCTATTCACCCAAAATCGTGTCACGGTATTCTAAAATGGTTTCAAATAATCCATATAAAATGATAAGAAATGAAGTAATGAGTCATTTATTAGACATACTTCCACTAAGTGTGATGTCCTATCACAAATTAATTTCTCAGAGCCTTGCTGCGTTTAAATCATTTTCTTCCATGATCTTTTCAGACCTCTATTATAGAAGTAACTAGGCAACTGAAACACAGATGTTTCGGAAAGGATAAAAAATTGTGATCATAAGAATATGAAGTTGCATTTATTATATGATCATAACCCATTATAACTCATTACAAAACAAACACAGCATTCAGGTTATTGTAAATTAGGCTACAGAAACATACGGATTTTAGGATAGAAAGCGTTTAATTTCCCTCCAGATTTGGTCATTTAAAACAAGGCATGTGACAACCTGGGTACATTTATAGCAAACAAAGATGATGTTTTATGTAAGGTTGAAGGTTAGGGGCAGGTGCGAGAAAATACAACTAAAAAGCTAACTTTACCCTGGACAAGATCAGAATTTGAGAACACATTTCTGACACACTTACATAATTTATCCAGTCCCTATTTTAATATTTGACTTATTTTATTTATGAGTGGTAATTTCGTGTTGTCTTTTCAAAAATAATAAATACTACGATTTTAACTCAATTTAGGCGCACATATTTTAGAAATGGTCTGTAACGAAATAGAATAATCAGGACTCTGAAATTTGTATCGTTCATATTTAGTGAGCCATCAATCAAACAAATACATGTTCGTTTTTAGGTTTAGGCTATGGCATGAACAAAATAAATAAGTTATTAGACGTTAAAATCTTTTAAAACGTTTCATATCTGACTGCAGACTATTATTCAATAAAAGTTAGGAAAAATAGGAAAACACACATTTACATTTTAGTCATTTAGCAGAAGCTCTTATCCAGAGCGACTTACAGGAGCAATTAGGGTTAAGTGCCTTGCTCAAGGGCACATCGACAGATTTTTCACCTAGTCGGCACACACACACACACACACACTTAATCAGGGTCACCTGAGAAAACATTCACACTCATAACCCTGGAACCAATTTCGGAACAATGTGCCATCTTTAAGTAATGCATTAGGTCCTACTAGCATATTTATTATTCGATCCCCTTTCTATTCAATATTGACATTGTTATCGCATTGTAGCCTAATAATAATTGTTAAACGGTTGTTTCACTGCTCAATATAATTATACACACTGTTTCTATGCCATAATAGCCTAAATAATATTATTGTGAACAATTAAACTATTTTTTTTTGTAATTGAAATGATAGAAAATAAGGTAAGGTCATTTCCGGGGGCAAACCAGTAAATTACCTTATAATAATATAATATGTCATTTAGCAGACGCTTTTATCCAAAGCGACTTATAGTCATGCGTGCATTTTTTTTTTTTGTGTATGGGTGGTCCCGGGGATCGAACCCACTACCTTGGCGTTATAAGCGCCGTGCTCTACCAGCTGAGCTACAGAGGACTTAAGATGATTTCAATTTGCCGGTGCAAAACAAAATGTATGCAGAGTTTCATACTGTTCTACTTTGACGAAGTTTCAAGGGTGAAATCAGAAGTCACGTTTTTATCCTTCACATCACAATCCATAATTTTCCAAACACCTGATATTCAACAATGACAGGTAGGCCTACTTTTTTGACGACCTATTTCCGGTTGAAATGTTAGTTATTTTAAGTATTGAATGGATGTAACACTTCCTTAACTTTGTCAGTGAGAGTTAAGGCCAAATGGCTTTGAAGGAGGGTTGAATCAGTCAGTCCCTGTGTGTACACTGACGTCCAGTGTTCTGGCAACAAGGGGGGGGGGGCTAATCCACGTAATTTACACAATGCATAGGGCTGTGTTTACATGGGATAGAGGAGGGCCTCATCTTTTTTCCACCGGACATAAATGCTGAAGAGTTGCATCGCCTTCTTGTGAAAAGGGGCCTTTTCGGGGCGATATGTGGAGAACACTTCTGGAGCTTTGAATCAATCCCATTGTAACTTTCTTTTGGTATGAAAAATGTATGCAGTCACTAACTGTAACTCGCTCTGGATAAGAGCGTCTGCTAAATGACTAAAATGTAAAATGTAATACGCTGGAGTGTCCTAAACAGTTTCACCCCCGAGGGACGAGCAATGTCCGCCAAAACACACCTGTGATTGCAGTCAGCAGGCTAGGATAGGCTATGGCCTATTTTACGGTGTCTATTCATAATTTAAGAGAATCACACAATTTTCCAACTTCGAGATAAATAGACACACTATTTCGTAAAATATATAAATAGAATGCTACTATGAAGAAGAGATGTTTTGGATATTTTAATTGTGAATAAAATACGCTATAAATTGTGTGCAGTGCAATCATCAAAATATCCATCTCTGATTTCCGAAGTGTGTGACAACTGTTGGCTATTGTAAATTAGCAGCATATTCCAATTTGTCACATAACTTTTGTTGAATAAATTGTTGTATCTCCCTAAAATCACACACACTTAACAATCTGAAGTATTTTAGGTTTCGTTTAGTCTACAAGTTACGTTCAGCAGGGGGGTAGCCTAGGTCAAGGTCTACATTATTTCCACAGCCCTTACATGCATTCGTTGTGGGTCAGCAATTATTTCAATCTGGATTTTGGTATGTCAAACCATAACCGCAATGCTTTTTAATTAGTTTTTTTTTAGTTCAGCGTTTCCTTTTCTTGAATTCAGATAAGGCTCTCTGTCTTAGAAATCATTACGCTATATGAAATTAGCCATTGGACTATTGGCTAATATAGCCGACATTAAGGATCGGCTATATTATTGCCAATCTAGGAAATCCAATAACAAAGAAAAATAAAAAATTGTAGTTAGTCCTTAAATAGGCAATTATAACAAATGTTGAATTGCATGGCCAACAATGGGTCATATGAGGAACATTTGTTAATGTTCTAACAAGACAATATATGGCTATCTCAAAATCTCGCATTATTTTATTAGGCCTACAATGTCTCAACAGGTTGAAAAGGCACAATATCCGCTCCAATCAAATGCATCACTTTTATGACACCTGCGAGACATCACTGTATGATAGGATTGATTATCTAAATGTAAACACAATTCACGTCAAATGTCTTTCTTACATAGCCCACTGATGGCAGACATTATAGTATACTCTTTAAAAAAAAAAGTTCTGGATAGAACCAAAAAGGTTCTATTGCTTGCTTCATTTATGGCACCCCTATAGGTTCTATATAGAACCGTTTTGTAGGGTTCTTTGATCAGAACCCCAGGGGTTCTTCTTCAATGAACCAACAATGGTTGAAGTTCTATATGGGATCCCTTATGGAAAAAAATTATGTTCTATATAGAACCTTAAGGGGTGCCATAGATGAAGCAAGCATAGGACCCATTTTGCTTCTATCATAATCATTTTTTCTAAGAGTATATCACATGGCCAATCGGAACCGTGACCTTTAACTTAATCTGTTCCTTGAACAGTGTAAATATTGATAGCTGCATATAACCGCCATGTGTGGGAGGACCCTAATTTAAGCACTTCTGGTGCATGGCTCTGCCTTTCTCCCTATAACGTATATAGGCTACACACGTGATATTATATCAGTTGTTGTATAACTCACAATTTGGGTTACAAAGGTAAAACGGCTTGCTTTTACATGATATTAAAGCATGTCGTTTCTACAAACTGATTAATTGCTTAATTCATATAACATAAATATCCCCCCCAAAGCAAAAACCCGGCCCTTTCCAGTTTGAAAGAATAGCACACCAAACAAATGTTTTACCCTCAATCACATATAGACAAAAACTGGCCGCAATCCCTTATTTAGCCTACAATCAATCATTCGTTAAATTATTTTCATTAATAACAGAAATTCCCTAGTTTGACTCACATACATTTTTAAATACACTTCACCCCATTTCAGATATCTGTCTTTGGGGTTCCCTTAATTACGTTTTTCATGAAGGGTGGATAATTCTTTTGGCACTGCCAGGTAAATTCATGCGGTAAATTGGAATATTCTTGTTTAATCCCTGCTAATCCCAATTCTCATGGTGCAGAGATCTAAAGGGCAGACGTCACGTGGTGTTCAGATTGCATCTCAGGTGAGCCTCGCGTTGCAGGGGGGCGCGAGGGATATGTTCCCGCCTTTACAGCATAAAACACGATTACCAGATCATTATTAATTAAGCCTTTTCTTCATGAAATTGTACATTCAGTTAAGATGCACGTTATCTAATGAGTGGAGGATTAAATGGCAAATTGTGACGGTAGGGTATATCAAATAGTCCAAGTAGCACATATTTCTTCCATTTCAGTGAATAAATCAACAGTATTATGGAATTAGTTTTTTTCTCTTCATGGATGCTCTAATTATGTCCTTGTGACAGATGAGCTTGTATCACTAGAGTTGGGAATAGCATGACTTCTATGTTATTTTGATTTTGACATCTTTGTTTTTATTAGAATATGGCACTTTTGGTGCTTAATAGTTAGTGATTACAACATTAACTATTCATTAATGACAGATTTGAGATTTGCTTGGAAAAATAATGATGTTAGTGTTAATGTTGCTCTCTGAGTTTGGAAGTGGTGGATGTTGCCACAGAGCATTGATAAAACAGAATGTTAAGCTTTGACTGTAGCCCAATGATATACACAACCGTTTCTTCAGTAGCTGCAACAGAATATTAACACACCTTTGTGACTTCAGTTGATGGTGAGTGTGTGTGCTTGGCACCCTCTGAATTTACCTTCTAAGCATCCTTCATTTGTAGTCGGTAGGAAATGAAAGAGTCAATCTCTGCTCAGGCAGTTCCTGTGTCACTCTCTGCATGAGAGGTCGGGAGAGAACTGTTGAAGCAGATAGCATGCTCAAACCGGATCTCTGGGGACCCTGACATCAAAGAGGACCAAATCTCACATGGAGAGCACTTTAAGCCAGGCAATACTGTGACAACAGAACAACCAATATGTGAATGTCACTTTTGTCAAAACTGAACACTGACACAAAGACTATAACCATTTTATGGCAGAAGGTTGAGGAACAGAAAGACAGAGATCTGTACTCCTACTTCCTTGGGACCTCAGAGATTGATTAAGTTGCTAGGGGAGATGGGTGACTGATAAGTATTTGTCGAAATCATGTTGATGAGAGTGGCTAGTGTCGAGCAAACAGGGTTTGGAGTTTGTTTCTACTCCAGAAGCGTCCATATTGACAAGGCATAGACATAGTCTGAAAGTGTAACGTCTTCTACAGACCCGTCAGCTGACAAGGACACAGCTTGATCTTGAAACTGATAAATTCTCAAGCCAACGGCAAGACTTTGCGCTGATAGCAGCACTTTATTTTGTAAAAACCCCTGTCTAGTATGTCTAAATTGTCAAGTTGTTCTTTGCATAGCAAGTCCCCTCTTCCTTCTGAATCCTGATAGGTTGAGTGGGAAAAGTTCTATCTAATCCTGGGTTTAAACTCTGAAGTTAGTCTTGACCTTTCTCAATCTCCAGTTGGGAGCAGTCAAGGAAGTAGCTCTAAACTCAAACCTGGTTTCTCTAGTCCTAGGTAGTATGCCGATTCAACAGGTCTAATACTTGTATTGTATTCGGACACTATTTCCAAGATGAAATCTGATACCCAAAGCACTTTCCTCTTCAAAGTAGTCTCCTGTTGTGCTTTGTGACCACAATAGTGTCAATCTCGTTCAAAGCCCCATCCCTGTGTCAGCTTTCAGTTGCTGTCTATACATCTCTCTTGAAAATACATTTGAGGCTTTGAAGGCTGGCCTGAAAACACCAGTGAAAATGATAAGAAATTAAAAAAACGTTCAATGAATATTACAATTGATAAACATTCCAGTTGTGTAGGCTACACATCAAAACCAATGTTAAGATTCAAATTTAGAGTAAAGCAGTCAAAAAAACTCATGTCAATTGTTTTGGGGGCGATCTTTGCAAGTTTCCTCAGTATAGGAGTATTGATTGAGATGCGTTTAAAATATTAATAATGTAATGCTATAAACCAGAGCACTTTAAGGCCACAGTAACCAGCATGCACTATAATCTCTGCGTCAGAGGAAATATCCATTGAAATGCCGATGTTTTATTGAGCAAAGTGATGGATATGCAATTTTTTTATTTATTGTTTTGCATCAATATCATCACGTGATTCAACTTGTTACATAAAGACACAATGGATTAATATGAAGTATAAGGCTATTGGGTGTCTGGATAAATGAAAAGCCCCCCAAATTCCAAGCAGACAGATCTGACCTAGACAAAAGCAAGCGGAAAAGCTGCAGATCAACGAATTCCAAGTGATTGGGAACGTTCGACTGACAATGATCAGATGAAAAGAGGGGCGATCTCAATAAACTTGTCATTCAGCCTTTCAAGGTTCAATCATATCTGAGGTGTTTTGCATAACTATGAGGTCCACATTTCTAATCCTCAAAGGATCTCGGTGCTACTTGGCTTTGCACTGTAGTCATTCAAGGTCACAACCCGGCAGGAAATATGGGCTGCCATAGCAACACAAAGATGGCTTCTGAAGGCTTAGCATAATTCTTCCCTAATAGAAAAATAACAGCGCCAAATCCCGTCCTTAGTGAACTGGCTTATTTGATGGAGGCAGACTCCCACCTGTGAAGCACATAGTCACCACGCTAATGTGCTAGACCACTAGGAGATGAAAAAAGGTCCATCTTTGAAAAGGGGGTGGAGATGGGGGGCCTCGCACCAAGCCAAATTCTTTATCTTCTCTGCTGCTGAAAACAACCCACAGTATGTCTCAGACTAGCTTGAGCTCTTTGAGAGCAGAAAATATAAGCTGCCAAATGAATTGTAGTCTCTAAATAATACTTATCTTTGAAGAGCTTATGCGTCTCTCATTCTGTGAAAACTAGTGGAGAAAAAAAGTCTTCTCACATTGGCAGCAAACCTCAAGAGATATTTTATTTTCATTTGGAGAATGATTGAACACAGCCCACATCACATGAAACTACATTAAAATATTAAAAGAAATGAGCAATATTTGAAAACTTTTTCCACAAATATATTTATTATATTCAGAGAGTTTTAGTTGTATTCTTGGGAAGGAGGACGTACATGATCATGGACTACCATGGGTCCCTATAGATTATCATGTCTTCACTCAGAATCCCAGTGAGCTCGTTAAACACACTGAAACAAACAGAATAGACTATAACCTTAAGAAAGCAGGAGACCAACCAACCACAGCAAGGAAAGCGCCTTTGCACTCCAGTTGCAGTGAAAGGGGGCTGCAGTGTGCTTAAGGGATGTTTTGTATGTGTGTGTGTGTGTGTGTGTGTGTGTGTGTGTGTGTGTATGTGTGTGTGTGTGTGTGGCAGGGAGGAGAGGAAGAGTATACTGTGGAATAGATTGTCAGGTCATGTATTCATGTGATCTCTATCTGCCTTGTAACCCTCTCCCCTCCCGTTCTGACTGTAAAAAAAATTCCTAGCAGCCGAACATGGTTTCCTATAAGGGTCCTATAGTATGGTGCTGTTTATGTCTGTGTCATACAGATGCTAACAGATAGGGGATGTAGTAGTTGGATACGTGACTCATTCTGCTAGTGCTTGGCTACCTGAGTCAGCCATTTTTAGCCTCAAAGGATTTCTGTTTGTTCACTGTAAATCTCCAGTTGGAGCGCCTCTTCTCACTGTCTCTGGTGTAGTCATACTATTATCTCACGGTCTGTCTGTGGCGTATGCCTGCTACTTGTCTTATTACGGGGTGTTTTAAGGATATTTCAGCCTGCCAGGATAAAGAAACCTGCCACTTCATTCCCCGGCTATGGATAATCTTCTTTCATTGGGAGGGATGCTTTTCTATTCTGCGGTGCTGTGTTCAATAGCATCTCAGGTAGTCATAGTGACACCACAGAATCAGAGGAAGATAATCATTATATTCTAATGCGCTTTCAGCCTCCTCGCAAGAAGTAGCCGGAATGTTTTTGGGCTTGCTGTTGCCTAATGCTTCTATCAATAACAGAATCACTGAATGCTCAAGCACTTTCAAATTGTGATGTCTTCATTGCAGCTGAAGAGAGTTCTCACATTGTTCTACTCTTTTCCTAATCTAACATAAGCATTCCTGGTTGCAATAAGCGTACAGGTGGCATATTAGTAGTCTTTGTTATGCAAATGAGCATGCAGCCTTCATTGCTTTTTTATCGATACATCTTTCAGCTGTTGGGCACATATGCAAAATTTATACATTAATAATTTTTTCTAAATCTTACTTTTATCCTTTGTGTCATGGATTCTTTGTGCATCATAGGCATACAGTACATTACCATTAAAAACAATTTAGGTGCTCTTTTCTCTTCTACCAGTCTCCACCATTGTTGCCCGTAGAACCCTCTTTATGAACCCCTCCCTGCATTTTTGACGCTCACCCCTTATTGTGGGCTGATTTGGCTTGGTGTCTTCACGTTGAATGGGCGATGACAGTCATAATGGTCATATACGGAGTCCCCCTGGCCTGTACAGTAGGCACTTAATGACCGTCTGACAGCAGTGTAATTAAATCAGCACTGTATGCACGATTGACCAACGAGAGGCCAGACTCCCCCGCTGTTCCCTGAAGGGAATCCCACCGAATCTCTCCCAAAGCCTCCTGTTTCAGTTTCTTACACCGAGCACCTTTCCACATCAAAGCACTGCACCCCTTAAGGACACGTCTCCAGGAAAGAATGGCCTCGGCTGAGATACTGACACCGCTGGTCTAATTTGCCTTGCCTGCACATCCCTCCCCCCTGGGTCCAGGCCATATCCGAGACTGAAGCAGCTATCTGATGAGATCACATGGAGAGGGAGCGGGAACGTAAAGGCGAAGAGCTACTGCGTATCCTACCAGGAGCCTCCAAAGGATTCTGTTAAAACGCGTTCAATATGCCGGTCAGGGCTTTCAAAGTGCTGGACACCCTCTAACCCTGGCAAACTCAAAGGGTATAGGTGCACGCTCAATGAGGGGAATATCGACCCCATTAATATAATGAGTCCAGGGTATTAGTATTCCAAAGCCCACTGTGAAGTCTCTCTCTTTTTAAGGAGTGATCCGCCAACTTGGGAGTGACAAAGGATGGCAGGGAGAGAGAGAGGTACTTGCTTAAATCTGAGATCAATTTCCAGCTCTCAGTCCTCAGAGAGCAATTTCCAGCAGTTAGGAACTCTTTGCCCGAGTGTAAAACACAGATGAGCAACGCAGATTGGAACATTTACTATCATCAGGAGAGAGCTCTCCCTGCTTTTTGCCTTTTCTTCAGACCCGTTAATGTTTCTAAAGAGTGATAAAAAGAGCAACTAGAACAACATAGTGGACGATGGGAGACATATTTGCATAATTTTACCCTGGCTCGGCTGGACGCGCTCTCTGGTTACTGAGCTAGAGTTGTGAGCATCCGCCATTTTGTTTCTCGCTAAACAAAACAAAGCGGGACTATGTTAGGCAGCAACTCCTTTCAGCAACATCGTGTAGCTTAGCAGTGTCCTCTTGACAGAGGACAACCTAAGTGAGAGCGGGTTAGACAGCTAAGTCCTGCATGGCGGGTAGGTTGACGTACGTCTGACAGTCACCTGTAAGACATTAGGGAGACGGTGGAGTGTGCCGGGGTCCTTCAACCAGGAAGCAGCAGCTGCTGGAGCTAATTAAAGGCATAGTAACATAGCCCTGCTCAGACCCACTTCAAACACTCCTCTACATGCAAGTCTGGAGTCCCATCTCTGGGGTGTCGGGGCCCGTCAGGGGCCCTCCGTGACCTGCTGCAGCCGCATGCTGGGCCCCGGGTCTGACCTGAGGACCGGGGAGTGAGCCCGAGAGGGACAGGGGCACTGCGGGGTGCACCTGGTCCAGACTTACCTGTGCCTGGGTGTCTGCACGCCGGAGCGTGGCATGTGGCTGTGTGGGCGTCGGTAAGGGCACTCTAACCTGCACAACAAAGAGAGAGAGGGGGCATAGGTGGAAGGTCAGGAGGAGAGGGGAGTTAGGAAAAACAGACATCAGGCACATTAACTAAACATGATCAGACGGACACATGCGCTGGAACAGAGGCAGAAACAGATGCCCTTTAGATGTTCTGAAGAAACGTAAGCCTAACCTAAACATGTCTTTGTAAGGATTTTGCTTAATGTAAGCCTTGCCTTAATGAATAAGACAGACTTCAATCTACAATGACAACGTTCAGCCTTTATCGGCTGACACAAGATCATTTTAAAAGGATGCCGGTTGCCCAAATCAAAGATGGCAGTACAGTATTCCTATCCTTCCAGTCAGAACTACTGACGAATGTTGCCTTGAAAAGTAAGTTGAACACTGACATGTGCAGCTCTGCCAGAACTCCAAACCCATTGAGGAAAAGTAACCTATAATATGTTTTGAGACACGCACTCAATATGAATCTGTCTATCAATCATTCAATACTGTAGGTTATTATTGAGGGAAACGTATGGAATCGAAGCCGTTATGCAATCATCCATCACTCACACGTTATGTTGCAGTGAAGATATGGACCAAAGCCAGTGGGATAAGGCAGAATAATTCTGACACCTCACGCAACCTCCTGACTTCAACTCCTAGAGATGTCAAATCAAGTTGTTCTTTTAACCCAGATTCAGTCTTTTCTTGCAGCACACATCCTTTCTTTTAGTTTTCTCTTGCTACGTATGTGAATAATGAGATTTAAGAATCATACTGTAACACTTATTACACACCTATTACATTAGAACCGTATTTTGGAATAACAGTGGCTCGATTGTGTTCGCATCAGATGTTATTTAACATTTTCCAGAGAACCGTATTTTGGAATAACAGTGGCTCGATTGTGTTTGCATCAGATGTTATTTAACATTTTCCAGAGAACCGTATTTTGGAATAACAGTTGCTCGATTGAGTTTGCTTCAGATGTTATTTAACATTTTCCAGAGAACCATATTTTGGAATAACAGTGGCTCGATTGAATTTGCATCAGATGTTATTTAACATTTTCCCGAGAACCATATTTTGGAATAACAGTGGCTCGATTGTGTTTGCATCAGATGTAATTGATTATTTTCCAGATAACCATATTTTGGAATAACAGTGGCTCGATTGTGTTTGCATCAGATGCTATTTAACTTTTTCCAGATGAGAACCATTATATCAAACCAATACTTTAGTCAGATTGTTTCCCTCTGCCGACATAAAACTTAATCTTTCCGATAACAATGAATATTTCCTTCAGATTTACAATGTTCTCTGTCAATGCTTTACTATACGTGGACATTTCCATATGGCCTAAACTTTGTGGTGTAAGAAGATGAGTGACTGCAGGATAAAGGTGAAGGCTGACAATCGCCGCCATTGGTTTGTAATAAAAAACTAGTCTAGGCAGAGCGGAGCGTGGCAGAATGGCGTGGGTGGCATCTCTCAGCGGTCTCTCTAGCCTCTGTGAAGTGGACGGCTCTGTGTCCTGTACCAGGCCACTGTGACGCCCAGGGCTAGCCCTGCTGTGTCCTACAGGCAGGTGTCTGCAGCATGGAGACACGATGTCTCTCCCTGGGGTTTCCCACACAGCACAGCACAGCCACAGCCACACGTGGGCCACCTGAAACCGGCCTCTGCCTCCACCAGCCACACGGCAACCAAATCAAACCCCCACAGGCAGAGACACGCAGGCAGGACTGTCTATCTATCCTCATGTCATTCAGATCCAAGAATGACATTCACCAAGCTGCCTCCATCTTGGGAGGGGATCACACAACATGGCTCCTACTGTACGTACACACACTGACCGTTCCTTTTCACCAGAGTAGCAAAGAAAATGACTGCGAGAATAATTAAATCCAATTTATGTGGTGTGGTGGATGTTCTTTTGTGCCTGCCGAGTGCTAAAAGGCCTAAACCAAATGGTAGAAAACCCTTGAATGGATTTCAGGCCC
The DNA here is from genome assembly GCF_964263955.1 of Coregonus lavaretus. Taxonomy (NCBI): domain Eukaryota; kingdom Metazoa; phylum Chordata; class Actinopteri; order Salmoniformes; family Salmonidae; genus Coregonus; species Coregonus lavaretus. Next base: position 21,488,907 of record NC_140016.1, read on the forward strand.
TAATAGTATTCTTCCACCCTGGACAGCTAGGTTTCTCTTGTGTAAAATAGAGTGAAGGCAACTTTCCGCTTCACGTCTTTATGGCTTCATGCTCTGAGCAGCTGGCTGTGTGGGGATCGTGTGCTGTACTCTTTCAGCTGTCCGTCGTGTGGTCTCAATCTCTTTACACGATTCACTGCCAGCCTCCTCTCCTCTCTACCAGGCCTCCCCAAACGGTGTAATCAGCAGATGTCTTTATAGAGGATCCCACTGCCGTGTGCTGCACACCCTACCTGCTTTGCCAATTTCATTTAGGTGATTCCCCCCCCACCCCACCCGCTCACATTTCAGGCCCAGCAGCCATGTTGATTTAGTTCTTAATGTGAGTCACAAAATACGTATTCCCTCAGCACTGTCGAGCCACAGTGCCAAAGGACATAGCTAGTCCTCAGTGAGCCTAGGTTACCACAATGCTATCATCCACTACTGCTTCAATGAACAAGTAATACCTAATTCAAGAGTGTTCTTTGACCTTGAAAAGACGAACTAATAAGAATGGAGTTATATTTTCATTGGTCATGCTTATGGTGCTGTGATTTGTCTCAGTTCATAACCGTTACACAGCTAAATGGAAAGAGAGGTTATCTGATGTTAACAGGACAACACAGATAATTTCTGCTTAGGTAATTGAGATGCTTTTACCAAAACAAGGACACTGTGTTATATAAAACACATCAAACGCAGTTCTGATATTTTAAGGACAAAAAATCTACCCCAACATTTTTCTAAATGGTAAATTAATAATCAAAGACCAATTAAAAATATATATAATTATGTCCGATGGATCTTCATTATCCTCTGCCAAAATAATTTGATAATATTTGACCAATTTCAAATGAACTAATTTAGTTGCCTCGTCAATCAAGGCAAAAATACAATCGGAGCGGCTTTGTCTGAAATTTTGAAAATGTAATTACGACTGAAACTGCGGGAACACGTACACTACCAGTCAAAAGTTTGGACACACCTACTCATTCAAGGGTTTTTCTTTATTTTTACTATTTTTTACATTGTAGAATAATATTGAAGACATCAAAACTATGAAATAACACATATGGAATCATGTAGTAACCAAAAAAGTGTTAAACAAATCAAAATATATTTTATATTTGAGATTCTTCAAATAGCCACCCTTTGCCTTGATGACATCTTTGCACACTCTTGGCATTCTCTCAACCAGCTTCATTAGGTAGTCACCTGGAATGCATTTCAATTAACAGGTGTGCCTTCTTAAAAGTTAATTTTTGGAATTTCTTTCCTTCTTAATGTGTTTGAGCCGATCAGTTGTGTTGTGACAAGGTAAGAGGGGTATACAGAAGATAGCCCTATTTGGTAAAAGACCAAGTCCATATTATGGCAAGAACAGCTCAAATAAGCAAAGAGAAACGACAGTCCATCATTACTTTAAGACATGAAGATTAGTCAATCCTGAAAATGTCAAGAAATTTGAAAGTTTCTTCAAGTGCAGTCGCAAAAACCATCAAGTGCTATGATGAAACTGTCTCTCATGAGGACAGCCACAGGAAGAAAGATCCAGATTTACTGCTGCTGCAGAGGATCTCAGAAATTGCAGCCCAAATAAATGCTTCACAGAGTTCAAGTAACAGACACATCTCAACATCAACTGTTCAGAGGAGACTGTGTGAATCAGACCTTCATGGTCAAATTGCTGCAAAGACACCACTACTAAAGGACACCAATAATAAGAAAAGACTTGCTTGGGCCAAGAAACATGAGCAATGGACATTAGACCGGTGGAAATCTGTCCTTTGGTTGGAGTCCAAATTGGAGATTGTTGGTTCCAACCGCCGTGTCTTTGTGAGACGTGGTGTGGGTGAACGGATGATCTCCGCATGTGTATTTCCCACCGTAAAGCATGGAGGAGGAGGTGTTATGGTGTGGGGGTGCTTTGCTGGTGACACTGTGATTTATTTAGAATTCAAGGCACACTTAACCATCATGGCTACCACAGCATTATATGCCATCTCATCTGGTTAGGGTTTAGTGGGACTATCATTTGTTTTTCAACAGGACAATGACCCAACACACCTCCAGGCTATGAAAGGGCTATTTTACCAAGAAGGAGAGTGATGGATTGCTGCATCAGGTGACCTAGGATCCACAATCCCCCGACCTCAACTCAATTGAAATGGTTTGAGATGAGTCAGACCGCAGAATGAAGGAATAGCAGCCAACAAGTGCTCAGCATATGTGGGAACTCCTTCAAGACTGTTGGAAAAGCATTCCAGGTGAAGCTGGTTGAGAGAATGCCAAGAGTGTGCAAAGCTGTCATCAAGGCAAAGGGTGGCAATTTGAAGAATCTCAAATATAAAATATATTTTGATTTGTTTAACACTTTTTTGGTTACAACATGATTCCATATGTGGTATTTCATAGTTTTGATGTCTTCACTATTGTTCTACAATGTAGAAAATAGTAAAAATAAAGAAAAACCCTTGAATGAGTAGTACTGTACATTGACAGTTTATTACACAGTAAACTCATGTTACTTTCCTTAAAAATTATACATACACACTATGCAAATGATATACTCTGCTCATGTAATGAAGGATGGTTCTGAAGGATGGTTCTGCTCTTGTTTTGGTTGTCTCTGTGAGGTCTGGCTTTGACAAATTGTACACAGCCGGGCACCACCTGGGCACCATCAGGGCATCAACATGGCATGTGTTCTGTCTGCCACCGTCATCTGTATAACTGGGTGAAAGTGGGAAAGTGATAGGTCTGCTAGTGTTGGGTAGCATGAAATGAGCTGTCAAATTACCAATATTCCCAGTCTGTTTGGTAAACTGGGCCATAAGATATATGGTCCTCTGTAGCTCAATTGGTAGAGCATGGCACTTGTAACGCCAGGGTGGGGGGTTCGATCCCCGGGACCACCCATACATAAAAATGTATGCGCACATGACTGTAAGTCGCTTTGGATAAAAGCGTCTGCTAAATGTCATTTTATTATTATTATATAAGGAAAAGGGATGCCTCGAGGGATACAGTAATCGGGAAAATATTATAAAAAACTTTATCATTATAAATTGGAATACTGTTATTTACATGGTTATTCAGTGTCTAATTATACTGAACAAAAAATATAAACACAACATGTAAAGTGTTGGTCCCATGTTTCATGAGCTGAAATAAAAGATGTTCCATACGCACAAAAATCTTATGTCTCTGAAATGTTGTGCACAAATGTATTTACATCCCTGTTAGTGAGCATTTCTCCTTTGCTAAGATAATCCATCCACCTTACAGATGTGGCATATCAAGAAGCTGATTAAACAGCATGATCATTACACAGGTGCACCTTGTGCTGGGGAAAATAAAAGGCCACTCTAAAATGTGCAGTTTTGTCACACAAAACAATGCCACAGATCTCTCAAGTTTTGAGGCAGCGTGCAATTGCCATGCTGACTGCGGGAATATCCACCAGAGCTATTGCCAGAGAATTGAATGTTAAGTTCTCTACCATAAGCCACCTCCAACGCTGTTTTAGAGAATTTGGCAGTATGTCCAACCGGCCTCACAACTGCAGACCCACGTGTAACCACGCCAGCCCAGAACCTCCACACCCGGCTTCTTCACCTGTTGGATCATCTGATACCAGTCACCCGGACAGCTGATGAAACTGAGGAGTATTTCTGTCTGTAATAAAGCCCTTTTGTGGGGAAAAACTCATTCTGATTGGCTCCCAAGTGGGTGGGACTATGCCCTCCCAGGCCAACCCATGACTGCACCCCTGCCCAGTCATGTGAAATCCATAGATTATGGCCTAATTTATTTATTTCAATTGATCTTATATTTTACATTTTAGTAGACATTCTTATCCAGAGCGACTTACAGTATTGAGTGCATATATTTTCATATTTATTCATACTGGTCCCCCGTGGGAATCGAACCCACAACCCTGGCGTTGCAAGTGCCATGCTCTACCAACTGAGCCACATGGGACCTGTAATTCAGTAATATCATTGAAATTGTTGCAGTTTATATTTTCTGTTCAGTATAATCATGTTTTACACCAATTATAATATTTCTGCAGCACCTAACCTTTTTGACAATCCTGTTAACTTGACAAAATATGTTTTAAATTAATTTTGTGATTTGAAGTAATGATCAAAAGCAGGGTGAGTGTGTCTGTGGTTGTGTGGTTGTGTAAACATGTTCAGAAAGTAAACGTTTCTGGCCCTGTCGACAGATTGAGTTTTAATAACGTTATGTGTGTTCACAGTTGTGGCTCACGCTACCACTCCACATGCGGATGAAGGAAAAGCCGGTCGCTCCGCTTTGCATCAAGTTATTACATCCCCCAGGCCTAACCTGGGGTTCACTGAAACCAAACAAGCTTCAAAACCTTGTGTGTTTCCGTCGTCAAACCCCCGGGCACCACATACCCAGAGTTTCTGGTACAAATATAGAGGGGGAAAAAAACGTTGGGATTGAAATTACCTTAAACAGCATACCAGATTCTGCTCAGGAGACTCTCTGCACAGATAGTTCCTCGTGGAAATATCAAAACCAACACAAAATACATCAACGCAATCAAACTGATTACAATGACGATAGGGAAGCAGCCTAACCATTTGCATTGCAAACTGGATATGTGGTTGGTTGCAGCATTTTAAATTCATTCTACTGAAAATAGATGTAACTAGTCATACCTGGTGTGTTTTAACTACCACAACAACACCTTGGTTATCACATGTTGCTTTGTCTTGTGTTCCACAACCTAAATAGCTTAGTGCTTCCTGGCTAGGCTACGTAGCTTCCAAACACAGCCCAGACTTTCATACAGCATTCTGGCTATGACTTTGGGATGGTGGGCTAAAGGTCAAAGCGGTCAATAATTGTCTCTGTTGTTGCACCTGCCTGTGGGTAAGAGGGGTGCATGGGGTATCTCTTTAATATAGATGCTCCAGGCTCTCAAAAGCTCATCCAATGGTAATGCTGCATTAACTTGCTCAACCATATCTAACCCTTTCCCCCCCACACCCATCAGCCATGTTTGTTTTTGCTCGTGTTGCGTTATCAAAAGGCTAACTGCTTTACAGCGCCTCCTGCTGATCCTCAGGAGGAGACTTTCCCTCCTGGAAATAGGAATCCAGCCATCAGATTAAAAGGTAATCACAACAGTATGTCCCGGCATGTTTCACATTTTAATTATTTTGTGTTTTCTTATTTATCAAAATAGGCTGTGGTATGGTCTTCCCATTATATCGCCAAGGCCGTCTTTTGAAAGTACAGTTGAGATGGTTGGTCAGTGTCAGCCAAATGTGCTTTTTAAATGTTCTACCTCTTTTCAAAGACTCAGTAGTGAATTGAGTGCAAGGTGCGAGTTAGAATGCACACACTTCCATTGTCCAAGAGTGATCAAAGGCTGACATTTTAGTAAGTGGGCATGATTTTACATGATTTTAGGACAGAATAGAGCACTCTGCAATCATTCAGTAGTTATGAGAGGAGTATAGTGGTGATAGTGGGCCGACTGAATGCCTGACTAGAATAGGGTCCTTCAGAGCGCTGAGTTTGTGTTCCTCGGTCTCAGGGTCAGGCTGTGAGTCTGCCCTGAGCTGCCTGTCAACGTGAACACCAGAGCTGGGTCTGAGGAGGGGCACAGGGGAGGGGTAGGGGGGACTCCTGGGGCTGCCGCTGCCGGGCGGTGCCCATGCCAGCTGTGCGTAAAGACTAATAAAGACGGCACACTGGCAGGACCCCGTCACCCCAGCAACGAGATGTCCCCATAAACAAGCTGCAGGCCGTTGGCAGGCCACTTCCTTGTTATATAATGGCGACCCGTTTTTTCCGAAAGGAAGATTACAGGCCCTTCTCGGGGACATGGGCAAATTAAAATGGCAGTCGAAAATCGTAACGTTATATAACCCTTCTTTTGTCATCCTTTAACGAATATTGGCAAAAAATACAACGCACTCCCTATATCTACCCTCTACGCTTAGTCTGACATCACCTGCCGTCATCGCTACTCCCCGTTTCACACAATTGATGCCGCTATTAACCCTGTAGCACAGGTGTTAAGACGGTTTACATTGATCCAGTTACGTGTTCGTGAAAACATACCCCTTACAGTACTTCAAGGTTATTGAATAGCCTGGCTTTGTCAGCTGCACCTGCACCTTCCCATTCTCCTCTGAGGTGTGGAAGTGGAACCATGTAAACAGGTCACCAGTCACATGTGGCCCTGACAAATATACAAAATGACATGAAATCGATACTAAAACAAATCCTGAAGTATAGTGATGGCTACTGTGGGGCCATATGCTAATGGTGTTAAAATGGCTGAACACGGAACACACAGGCGCCGTTTTCAACTACACATTTACTGTGGTAAAAAACACACAAACAACAGAATGAGAAGACGCCAGTGCTTGCCGTGCATTATCAAAATTATAACTACTAATACATCATACCACTCCCACAACGCCAATGCTCAGTTTATTAGAAGAATGTTAAATATTTGGGTTTGAATCAGGCCATATTAACTGTATTGAACGGAACAGTCCTTCTGTACCCGCCACCATTTTAGCTTCATGTTTCTCATCAATTCATCAGAGATGTAGGGTTTTGAAGCATACCTTTAATTATTTTTTACGGGAAATTACATTGTAAAGCATAAGAAATATTCCGAAAATGATTGCTTTAAGTTTGATTTGTGAAACATACCATATTTGATTACTACCTGCGACCACATTGTTGTGTTTTATGTTTATCCATGAGTTGGATTTTACTGAGCAACAAAAATAAATATTTGTAAATATGTTGTTTTTGGTTTGTATCACATTACATGATTTCCATTGATTGTTGTATTGATATTTTATCATTGATATACTAATTGTCTATATAGGTATATTTTATTTTCATGATGAAATACATTTTGTCTCTATCTGTTTCACCCTATTGTAGATTGTCATCAGATCACTGTACAATTAGGAGGTATCAGATATTAGTTTCATGAATTGAATCCCACACAAATAACAAACATTCTCACACAAATAATTACCAAGGGGCTTTAAATATATATGCATTGAACTTAATTAATCTTATCGCACTAAGAAAAATAATAACCTTGTCTCAACTCAAATTATTATAAAATAAAAAGGCGTATCGCCTTCAAGTGGGCGGAAGTCTCTGCTGAAAAATGTTAACTGTATACAGGGTACATACATATGATACCACCTCTTCAGTTCGTACAGTAAGAATACACTCAGGAAAATACATAAGTGATTGAGAGCATTATTATTAATATTGAAGCCGCATAACAAAATGAAATGGATCACTGCATCCCCCCCAAAATATTTTTTTATAGATTTATAGTTCATTGTACTTTTTAAAATATCAAGATTAATTTAATGACTTACTTGAAAACTGATACAATGGGTATATACGATAGAAATGCATATGATAGCATGCATACACCAGTTTGGAGTAAATTTGTATATATATTTATTTATCTGAAATCAATGTGATAATATTATCCTTGAAATTAGCAATGTTATGTAAGTTTAGATAACTTCTGAAGAATGTGTAAACATGTTGTACACCTGTACACTTCCTCAGCAGACACAATAGCTTCAATCGTCACTATTGTGGCTGCTGCTTGGGTTGAAAGGATAAAAATATGCAGCAGTTGCTCGCCACTCTAACAATTAAACAATCTCTAAAAGGTCCCCAGTCTGGATTGAATTAGTGTGAGCAATGAGCCTGTGTTTAAACTAATTATTGCACAAAATGCTAGAAGCTGAAGAAACAGAACAGAAAGATCCCTATCCAGCACACAGATAAACTCCTGTGACCTTGCTGTCAAAGAGAGCCCTAATGAGTTTTCATGAGACAACCAACACACAGACACACTTTGAAACTTCTTTTCTTCTAGGCAACTCATTAGCCTTTGGTTAAGGTACACGCAAATATGGTTTTTCAAGGATTAAATGAAACAAAATGGTCCCTAATGAACATGTTTTGTGATAGTAAATCTGGTGGCACTCCCGAGTGGCGCAGTGGTCTAAGGCACTGCATCACAGTGCTAACTGTGCCACTAGAGATCCTGGTTCAAATCCAGGCTCTGTCGTAGCCGGCCGTGACCGGGAGACCCATGGGGCGGCGCACAATTGGTCCAGGGTAGGTGAGGGAATGGCCGGCAGGGATGTAGCTTAGTTGGTAGAGCATGGTGTTTGCAACGCCAGGGTTGTGGGTTCGATTCCCACGGGGGGGCAGTATGAAAAAAATTAAAATAATGTATGCACTCACTAACTGTAAGTCGCTCTGGATAAGAGCGTCTGCTAAAATGACTAAAATGTAAAATGACTAAAAATAGGGTCTCGTTTACCTATGTATTTACATGATAGTTAGGTAGGTGCAGTGAAACACTTGCCTATTGCACATTGTTGAAAAGTAAGCCTACAGTAAATAGGCCTATTACAATGAGCATTGTCCGCTATTAGAAAATGTTTATTAATCTAAACATGCATAGATTCTGGTTGTTGAGAGCTTTCTTCACATCGCACAATACATGCAGATGCAAAGACCAACGCCAGCTAGCATTGTTTGAATATTTTACAGCTTATTTCAGACAATTTATTTCTGAAAGACTGAAACAACAATAGAAGCAATTATTCCAGACTTTGCATTTGTTTGTTTGCGTTTTATATTGCCATCTGTGAGTTTTCTTTGAATTCTTTCAATTGTTTTCAGTTTGTGAAACTTTAAGCGTGGCGTCAAAAGAACGAGAAATTCATTAGCTATTTCAAGTTGGGATCTAATTGGAAGACGTTTCTTTTATTTCCAGTGAGGCGCATTATTTCTTCAAGGGAAATGGTTATGAATGGATGACTCTTGAGTCATCATCTAATAATTTTTAATGATATGTGAGAATCAACTAAGACTGAGACTTGATCAAAACTGTCAGCCAAGTCAGATGTTTCTCTCTGTGAGATTGAAATATGAAACATCCCAGAGTTTTGTGAAATGAAAGCACACCATCTGTCTTTCATATGTTCATCTGTAGAGGGGACATTAAACTCTGTCATCAGGGTTTTTTAAAGAGTGCTCACCATGAATTCAAGCAGACACTTAACATACTAAACAATGCAAAGGGTTTTATATTGGCCTGTTCATTTCCCAAATATATTTGGTGCTATTCCAATGATACTGGAACAATATTATATATTACAATATAATATTTTTGGGAAAATGATGTGTTTTATGTGTTTAGTGTTATACTCGAACATGGCAATACACACAACAGTAATATTCTATGTCTCAAGGTAAAACCTAGCACTTAGCATCCAGTTGTTGGCGGCTAGGATGATGAATGTGGACTTCTCTTTCAGTATTATATTTTATGCCATTCACGCAGAAATGTTTTCTCAATACTCTTCATAGCCTACTGTACCGTGTGCACATCATAGAGGAAACCACAAATCCTCACTATGCGTGTGTTTCCCTCTCCTTAGTAGCTATAGTCCCTCTAAATATAAAAGGAGTTGGTTTGAAACTGGTGGGAGAGAAAGTTAGCTAACTTATTCTTTTCATTCTCAATTGCAAAGAAAAACGTCTCTCACATGATTTCCCAAAGTTAACCCATCTCGTGGGGAGAAAAAGGGGTAAAGCATTTGGAAAGCTTTCAAGTGCAAAGGCTCAAATAGACTTTCATATGAAGCTGTCATATTTTACAAATAAATAGGATTCAATAAAAGGAGAGACGTTTTGGCAGAGGGATATAGTACTTCCATATTCCTGTTGCCCAAGTAAAGATGCTATGCTAACATATTTTTGCTAGGATACATTGGCAATTTACTTAGAGATATCAGTATTCATATCAACATTTGCTGAAGACGTATTCCAGTACACCTTCCACTTTTATTTTGAAATGTTGAAATTATGATTAATCTGAAGACGTATGTGTGAATATAAAAATGTTGTTTGATATCGTAATCAACTGAAATGGGATGCTGGAAATCTTCAGTCTGCCCTTAACAACATAGGTATTACTGTCGCAAAGAGGTACTCTAATGGAGATTGATGCTTGTGAAGAAGGTTGTTACGTCAGCAAATCGTTTTAGTGAGGACTAACTGAGAAAGTTACCTAAACTGTGGGTGGGGTATATGTGAAAAACAAACATACTTTACGGGCTCAGCTTTTGGTAAAAAATTTTTTTGAAAACATAGGATCGAAGTATCTACAATTTAATACCTTCTCAGACTCTCAATCCCTAAGAGTCTACTAATACACAGAGAATGGGAAAACAACATTCAGCGTATTTCCGCACCATCTTCTTCCTGCTCTTTTAGCTGCTTACCACCATGGCAGCCATTCTGTAAACATTTGACTGTATACATTCGGCTGTATATGGTCCTCCCTCTCACCATTTAAATAATGATCATGTACGTATTTGCTATTACAAATATAGTGGATCTATTTCAATTTTTTTGGCTTTCCCCCCGATATACGGTATGAGAAGTGGGTAGCGTATGTAATGTATGTGCACAATGGCGTACATGCCTCCATGCAACATTTCCATTTCCTGTTTAGAATGTTCCAGACTGTATTGAGTAATAGCCTGCCACATGGCTGTCACACACACACACACACATCATGGGATGATCTCGTCCGGAGTCTGACTCAACCACACGCTGCCCCCACCGCCCCACCCCGACAACATACACACCAAACCATGGGATGTATAGACCAAGCTGTCCAGAGGTGACCTTGGGTTTGTTTACTTCAATGGAGATCAACTGAGCTGTGAAAGACTGGACCGAGGAACCTCCGTAGTAGCTCATTTACCAACATTAGTGACTACGGTAGATCCGCTGTCAGGTTTTCTAGGTAAGTAGGACAGTTGGTAGTAAAATACCCAAATTGTTTTCTCCTCAGTCAGCTGCTCCAGATAGAGATACTGTAGCTATGGACAGATGTTGGAATTAACATACTTTTTGGTAAATTTACTCTTATTCCATTAAAGGCTCCCAGCCCTTTTTGAAAATGCGTAATTTACATATACATGATCAATTAGTTATAGGTCTTCCAAATAGCCCCTCTTTTTCAACATCCCCAGAATATTTAGTTGGAAATCAATACATTTTTAATACACTTTTTTTTCCATGGTAACAGTTGGACCGAGGTATCATGTGAATAAGATAATATCTGTTCCATCTATTTCGTGTCTATTTTGTTAAGCCAACTCTGAAATAGAATTCTGCCTCTGGACAAAGTAGGTAAATAAACAGAATACATTCATGATTAAATATGTCTGCCTTGATAATGAACACGCTAGCTGTCAACGTATTGCGCAATCAGGACATGCCACCAATGCTACAAGGAGACAGCCAACCGGCAGCCGACATCTTCACACCCATCTAGCCCTCTGAACCATCCATTGAAGCCAGGTTGTCACTAAGTAATATGGATGTTGCGGCCCTCTGTCCATAGCAGTCTAGCCCAGACCAGTCCTATGGCCCTAGTCAGAATACAACAGGTCCCCATAGAGACACTGTCTGCTGTCCCCGGATCTGCATAAACACAGACCCAGAGAGAGTCCCTCACCTCGCTGCTGCTGCCATCCACACTGCGGCTATCGGAGCCAGACCGGGCCGGTGTCGGTAATGTCCAGAGGGTCCGAGGTGTATGAGACCAGAATAAGGTGGCTGTGCTGGACTAGAGGCCCAGTACTGGGTATTAGGTGCTTAGAGAGAGTCCACCATTGCTCCCCTGACCACCTCCCTAACCCCTTAGAAAGCCCAAATCCCTTTCAAGTTGAGAGTCTGACACCCGACTGCCCCATAAATCTGAGCAGGCAAGGCACCGGCAGGGAACGCCATGGGAGTGGCGGCCGGGGCAGCTCTCTGGTGAGGTTTTTGGGGAAGGATTATGGATTGAGACGTACAGCTGGGAGGCTAAGGTTACACTTTTCATTCCCACTTCGAGGGGGTCTCGGCTGCCTGGAAGCCAGTCAGATTTGTGGAGATCTCTTTCTTCCCCTCGAAAAATGCTCTAAATTCCACATTGGACAAGTCTGAGTTTATCTGATGATAATTGTTTTTGATATAGAACATTTTGGAATATAATTTGGCCAAATGTGGAAATATCGGCAACTTTTTCCCCCCGTTTTTTTATTTATTACTGAAGTAAGAGAAGAAAGAAGGGGCACTGTGAAAGACCAGAGTAAAGAGAGAGCAGTATGCCCCCTTCTGGCTCTTTTCTTCTCTCATCTCCTTTCTTCTCTTTTCCCCGGCGTCTGGAGATGTGAGGAAATGTCTTTTGATCTGCTCTGACAGAGCCTGGGCCGCGTGAAGAGAGGCTAGCAGGACTATGCCAACCCATGCAAGGGAAAAAATGTCCCTAATAAGAGAGTAATAAGCTAACGAGTGCTGGGTATCCGTCTGATAAACACTCTGCGCTACTGTTTGTGCCAGCACACTTTGTGCCCTTTGACATGTGTTTCCCCACTCTGACAGACTTTGGATTCTCTGCCAGGACAGTGCGTTTCACCTGGCCCCGTCCCATATGCTCTGCTGCTCTCAGTCATGCTGCAATAGGACGTAATCCAAGGACTTCAGTGACACTGTGCAAAAAGACAACTTAAGGATCTTATTTTAGATTTACAAATCCTCACTTGATAGAGGACAAGTTAGACATGTCTTTTGCCCGACATTTCTCATGCTACACATGCATGAGCAGAGGAAGTGGAAGGGTTTTTTGGACAATGTGATTGTGTCCCACCTATAGCCCACACAGACTCCACAGAGACCATTCCCACTACGACTGACTGGTCCCATTGTGAGAGTGGACTTTAGGCTGGTCAGATATTTCTAAGGATTCTGTCTCCACAGGGAGGCTTCAACTGCAGCTCTATAGGTACATGGAGGTACCTCTGAGAGCTCCTCTGTGCTGCATCCCATTTCGCCCCAAATATACACATCAGTCCAGGATGTCAGGATGTTGGGTGGGGGGGTGGACAGCAGAGCAGCACCAGCGTTTTGGCTGGCTGGTGCCACCCTCTCCCTTCCTCCACAACTTTCCCCAGGAGCTCTCCCCAAACTCAGCTAAGCCCACAGGCCTGAACAGGTGCTCTCCTGGAGGAAGGCGGCTGGGGCTCGGGCCAGGGCTGTGGCTGCTAGGGCTCGGGCCAGGGTTGAAGCAATTGGGCCTAGGTTGGGGGAGGCAGTGCTGGTGAGGCCTGGGCGACCGGGCCAGGCAGGCTTGGGCTACGGTGCAGTGCGGTGATGAGTCCCAGGCTCATGATTATAATTACGGCGGGGAGAAGCCGATTAGGTAGCGCTGAGCGGCCCAGCAAGGGGAACGGGCCCACACCCAGCAGGGAGGGGAGTCCAGCTACGGGAGGGACCAATCAAGTGTGAAGCAGAGTGCAGACCCTGGGCCCCGATTCAGTGGGAAAAGGCTTGGCCACTGCTTCAGAGCGCCGCAACTTTCACGGATTAGTAGAGACACTATTCTGGAGTCTGAAAGGGGAACACAGCACGGAGTAGGCATCAATGCACACACACGCACACACACACGCACATGCACATACAGCTGGGAGGAGGGCTGCAGCCGTCGCCATTTCACTATGGCAACGGCATATCTCACATTCGGGTCCAAAGGAAGACACTTTGGGCTGGAATTGGGATATTTATTCCCCCAGTTTAATAGAACTGTTTTAGTAGCTCCTCTCCCT